>NC_058031.1:17983089-18307161 GCF_019176455.1 Solea senegalensis
GAGTGAAGTTGATGAGCTTGCCCATGGATCGGTCACTTTTTAAAGAAACACCGCTGTTTATAGGAGAGTCTGGCCTTTCTGTCACAAACTCGCTGTAAATACAAAAATTGTTTTAAGTTTTGTACAATGTCAAAGCTTTAAAACGACCGGATATTCAACTTTATTTTAGCGTTTTATTTTGCTACTTTTGTTTAGGCTGTTTTGCCTTAATCTCCAAATCTTTTTATTTCCAAGTGCTGTTCATTCATTCATTTTGTACCATTTTATCCACACAGGCGACTGGAGCCCACCTGACAAGGCAAAAGCCAAATCAGGTTGCACCATGGGCAGGTCACCAGTCCAACAACCATTCTCTCTCACTCTCTGTGTCAAACCTTAACATTTTAAACACATTCAACAATTTGAGCTTTAGGCGATGACGTAATTTTGTGACTCCTAGTGACTAGTGACTTTTAGGACAGCCAGTAGCTACTTTCCTTACAGAGGAGTTGGCAACACTGCTTACCTGGGTTCATTATTAGTGAAGTTGACGAGCTTGCCCATGGATCTGTCACTTTTTAAAGAAACACCGCTGTTTATAGGAGAGTCTGGCCTTTCTGTCACAGACTGGCTGTAAATACAAAAAATGTTTAAAGTTTTGTTCATTGTAAAAGCTTTACATATTCAGCTGTATGTTAGTCTTTTAATGTGCTACTTTTGTTCAGACTGTTTTGCCTTTATCACCAAATCCAATTCTCTCCAAGTTCCAATATGATCAGAATTACTGTATTTTACCTTTGTTCATCATGAGTGAAGTTGATGAGCTTGCCCATGGATCGGTCACTTTTTAAAGAAACACCGCTGTTTATAGGAGAGTCTGGCCTTTCTGTCACAAACTCGCTGTAAATACAAAAATTGTTTAAAGTTTTGTACAATGTCAAAGCTTTAAAACGACCGGATATTCAACTTTATTTTAGCGTTTTATTTTGCTACTTTTCTTTAGGCTGTTTTGCCTTAATCTCCAAATCTTCTTATTTCCAAGTGCTGTTCATTCATTCATTTTGTACCATTTTATCCACACAGGGGACTGGAGCCCACCTGACAAGGCAAAAGCCAAATCAGGTTGCACCATGGGAAGGTCACCAGTCCAACAACCATTCTCTCTCACTCTCTGTGTCAAACCTTAACATTTTAAACACATTCAACAATTTGAGCTTTAATGTGCTTTTTATTCCCAGACTGTTTTGCCCTTGCCTCCATATCTTATCATATCCAGGAGCCAGTATTACCAATATTATTTTACCTTGGTTCATCATGAGTGAAGTTGACGAGCTTGCCCATGGATCTGTCACTTTTTAAAGAAACACCGCTGTTTATAGGAGAGTCTGGCCTTTCTGTCACAAACTCGCTGTAAACAAAAGATAATCATTCAGTTAATAATTTTTAATTTTTAATAACTTTTTATTGAGCATTGAAATTATGAAATATTGCTCATGTCAAAGACCTATATTCAACGTAGAAATATTTTTTTATTGTTTTAAGACTGCTGTGAAGTAGTGACTTATGTTAGTCTTGTAGAATACAAAAGGAAATGTCTCTAACTCTCTAACTGAAGCACTAGCACATAGTAGAGCACAGTCTTTGCTGTTGGCGATGCCAGCACACTTCCAGCACTGAAATCCAGCCTAAGACATTCACTGCAAGCATAGTTGTCAGCAGGGACATAAAAAAACAACAACTTTTTAACCAATTAACAGACGGCTCACCATATAACTCTTAGCCTAACAGTATGTTTACAATTTTATCTCACTCTTGTACAGAATGGTAACTGAAGTTAGCCTCACTTTCTAAACCACTCACTCTCCACACTAAAAAGTCCAATTGGGAATTTTACATCATGACAGTTGTTGAGCCATGTCTGCCTCCATGTGTAAGATTAAAGGCATTATTTTTCTTATTACTGTGATTAAAAATATTGTCCTTGAGTCCCTGACTGTAACCTTATTTCCCCCAGCAGGGATGAGGATGAAGAAGTCAGTACCTCATATAATCACACTTTAATATAAAAACAGACCTATTACTTTTACAGTGTAATATTGCACTTTGCACTTACTCCTCAGTTGATGTGGCCATGACTTGTCCGTCAGGCACCTTGGTTTTTCTCTCATGTGAAGCTGAGTGTTGAGGCTGTTGAGGATCCTCGGCCACAGCTCCTAATTTAGAAAGAACGACTATATCTGGAGAGGCACATACTTATAGTTAGAACAATTCAGGCGAACATGACGTACATTAAAGCTGCTGAAGACGAATCAGGACATTATTGAGTCGCTCAATCTTACCAGACGGTGCAGATGAAGCCACAATCTCCACTCATGATTTCACAGGGTTTTTTTTTTCGCAGATAGAAGTGTGTGATGACACTTTCAGTTTCTTTTTAAGTCAAGGGGGAGGAGAGTTTGTAAAGCAGCTCCTTCTGAAAATAACTGCAACATTTTGTCACACAAACAATGTTTGAAAAAGTGGTGTGAATTTTTGAAAGTCACTTTTAGCACATATACAACAATATTTGTTAACTTAGAAATACAGAGCAAGGAAGGTAAATAACTGAGAAGACTCCCCATAGAAATGTTGGAATTTAGTGCCTCCTCAGTCTCACCCTGTCATGCATCGCCACTCATGAGATCCACATACACACAATGCAAATATACAACTTGACACACACACACACACACATATGACCCTGCATCAGACCTGTACTGTGTTTCGTCCAAGAATGTGTGCGTGGGAGAGCGAGGCAGAGATTCTGTGTGTGTGTGAGTGAATGACTTTAGTGCCTTTACACTGGGTACACATGGTGAGCACCTGTTCACCGCTCTCCTCCATGTTTTTTCATTACCCGTGCAGTTCATTGAACCTTAATTACCCTCACAACCTGACTCACTTCTTCCTACTCCCTTTGTCCTCATATTTCCTCTATCTGTTCTCTGCCTCCCAACCATAAATGAGTCATTTTATACTGCGTGTCCACATATTGGATTTATGAGAGACCTTAGAAAAAGAGAACTGTCAGAACTAATGCGGCAGAACTCAGGATTTTACTGACTTCATCTGTGCCACATCTTTAAGACTCTCCATCGATTACAGAGAGGATCCTGGTGTGTTTGCAGGATTGAGTAGGCGAGAAAGACAAATTGTAACCGTGTTAACGTGTGTGTCCACGTCTGTGATACCATGTTTGAGTATCTGTTACTGAAGTCCAGATGCAGAAACATGTGTAAAGCATCAGCACATTTACAGACTGATGGCATGGTGGCACTGGAGTACGTGCATCAAACATTTCAGTGGAAAATACACAAACAAGGATCAAACAAAGATCAGACGTCAGTGCAGAAACATATACAAATACATGGCCCTGCTCCATAATGTTTCAGGAAACAGCAGGAGGAGAAGTTAAGAGGTTGTGCATGTGTGCATTTGTGTGTGCGCAGAACGGCCTCAACCTGAGATGGAGCATTTTGTCGTCTGATTCAGCCACTTCTGAAGGACTAAACAACACTGATGTAGAGAAGGCACCATCAGTATGTCAGTCAGTAATGTGCTTAGTTTTTGTCTTTTTATTTATTTTATTTATTTCATACATAATCCTTTTGGGTTCATATGAAGTGTATTTAGTTTTCTCTGCCGACACTTTTGAAAGGTTGCATTAGAGTATTCATAAATAATAAAACGTTTTGAACTTGTTTTTGTTCACAATATGGGACACAAGGCTATGCAAGTTAATTAGGTTGAGTGAACCCTTCGTCTAGGGGTTTAGTGGTTTTTTTTAATTTTGCTCATATTTTTCCTCAGGTTGAGCTTCTGAGACTCCTGACTCACAAACAATGTGATGTTTCTCCTGAGAGTTATTTATTATTATTTATTTTATGTTCATGTTCATCTTTATTCTGTTGGCTGTTTGATTTTTACCTTTCACACTAACTGCATCCAACCTCAACAGTAATTATGCACGTTTTGCATTTCAAACTTCTTATTTGTAGACTGTTTTATTTGATCTTTTATTTCCTCTGTTCTAATACATTTTGAAATCTTTTGCTGGGGTTTTATGACACAATACTTGTTATGACTTTTTGAATCTTGCACCTGGCAAATTCTCCATATTACAAAAAACTAAAACTAACACTAAAATTAATAAAAAAACTAAACTAATGAAAAATCCCAAACTATTATAACCATGTCCATATCCCTCCATGCCGATTTCCTCAACAACCTTTGGAGGGAAAGTCATGTGATTGTATGACATCCATGAGACCATGAAGGTGTGTCTCCTCCACTGCAGGAACAAGGAACCATTTAACCGACCTATTTCATTTTAAAACACTGACACATACCTGGTTATGATTGCTGACCAGTCTTTACAATAGCTCATAAAATCACAGCATATTAAAAGCCCTGCTGCAGCAACTATGCCGCTCTTTCCCTCGCTCTCTCTCTCTCATTGTCTTGGCTCTTTCACACTTTCTAAATACCTAATGCAGAAACTCTGCATATCTCACTGTGACATAGCTGTGGCAGAAGGTCATTCACACATCCTCACACATTTGGATAATCCATTCAGTTCCTGGTACTATAGTTCCTGAAACTCTGAGGTGGAAATATTCTTTAATAGATTACTCAAAAGGACCAAAGGTCAATTTGTTGTAGCTCATAGTAATGTCATAAAAAAAAATGTGGGAACTTGCATGTTGCTAAACTACATCCAATCCTCAATATATTTATTTTCTGTTGTTTTTTTCACCGGTCTCATTCTGTCTTTGTTCTCTGCGACTTCCGCTTCTGTCCCTCTACTTTACTCGATTCTTTTGTCCAGGATTCCCTCCCGTGGATAGTTTGGATAATGCGACAGTTGGAGACCACAGCCAGTAACATAAAGAGACACAGAACACACACAGGGACGTGGCTCCCTGATGACAGACACATGCATAAACGCTGATAAAACACAAAGAAATACACTCTGGCAAAACACTCACTATGTTATACATGTACAACATTCACTGCACTATGTTGTGTTGAGGCCATGAGATCATTAAATCAAAACTATTTGCCTTCAGGAAAATAATGAGGTCAACAATTTTCACAGGCACAAACTTAAAAGCATTCAGAAAAAGAGAAAGACAGTGTCTGCCTCTGTCTCAGACTCTTCTTCTGATTCAACAGTCATCCTTCTGCACAAGTGGAATAAAGATAGTAGCAATAAAATGCCATTTGTTTTAATAGTTCATTAATAATGTCTGTTTAAAGAGGCAACAGACAACTTTGATGTCCCTGTCAATTCTATTGAGGTGTTATTAATATTTGGTCACTGTGATAAAAAATGCATTAAGGATGCAAGATGTACTTTATCCAGAGCTTGTGTTGTGCAAGTGGCAACCATTCATGATGTCACCTATGAGAACCTGAAGTCTTGTGTTTAAGCCTCAAGACTTGTAATTTGAGTTGAGATTTTAAGACAACAAGAAATTCACACATGCAGCCTATTTAATGAAGTTATGTTAATCACACTGGTGTCCACTCATATTGCATATGTCTAATGCTTAACTGTTTTAAGCATTACTGTTTTTCTTCTAAACGGAAACATAATTTACAAAACTGACATTCAAACTGCAGAGTCATCCCCTGTACTGGTTATTGAAGGTTTTCTTACTTCCATTCATTTCAAACAGCAAATCGTAAAACTACTTCCACTTTATAGTCTATGGTGCTGTGCCGTAAAAAACACAGGTTTCTTATTATGACGCAACGCTGGCTCCTTTCTTTTTTTTAAATGTTGTATGTGTACTGCATAGTAATCACAATGCTTTTGTGATTTTAACATTTCAAAAAACAAGTGAAAAAGTGTCTTTTGTGGAAATTTTAGAATAAAGCAGCAGGAGAAAAAGCCATCAACCTGTAAAACTAGAGTGTATTCTATAAGCAAAAACCACAGACAAATATGCAATTAGTTATCGTTTGCGTTGCATGCTTTAAACAAGCCATGGATCAGGATGAAAATGGGAAGCACATCATACACTATTTTATATGTACATATATATATACATGTATATATGTATATATATATATATATATATATGTGTGTGTGTGTATATATATATATGTGTGTGTGTGTATATATATATATGTGTGTATATATATATATATATATATATATATATATATATATATATATATATATATATATATATATATTTCATACCAGCAGTGACTAAGAAATGATAGATTCCTGCTTGAGCAGCACAAGGTGCAGACTGAGCGACTGGTTTGCCAAAATAAAGTAGAAAGAAAAACAATCATTTAGTGTAGTTACCTGGGTGGAATGAACGAGCGCTACCAGAACAGGGTCGTCCCTGTCTGTCATCTCTTGAAAACCCAGCTCTTCCAAGAGCATCTTCTGTCCTAGCTCTTACCTTACCCTCTACCCCCTCCTTCTGCACTTGGATCCACCTCTGCACTCTCACCCTCTATCAGTCCAGTGGAGTTCTTTCCAAGACGACTTCTATGTAGCTTATTCCTCTTTTATAAGTGGCTTTGGATAAAAGTGTCTGTTTAAATGTAAACGTAAATGATGAACCAGATGGAAAAGTAAATGCTTTTGTAAGCACACATTTATGATTCATCACGTGCTACCAGGACAGTTTCACTGACAGCACTGATCTTATCAGAGAGCTGAACCCCATGTTATGCTGCGAAATGTGGTGTTGTACCATTTAGCTGCTACTGCATCGACTGAGGCGAGAGAGAGGGGTTTTAAGGGATTAAGAGTGATGAATGATCTGGGATTAAAGAATCAGAATGGTTTCTTTCAAGTGTCAACTGTCCACTCCATGGTGTTCAGGGTCAGGTGTAAACTGTGTTCACTAGAATGGAAGACAGACTGTGAGTTTATTCTGTTTTTGTAAAAAAAAAAAAGTTTTGTTTACCTTGCGGTGAAATAAAGTTTTCATTAAAACTCCATGTGCAGTGTAAAGGGGATATAAAAATTATGCCCATAATCCTTGCTGTCATTATGGTTTTCTCTCAGCTGCCATGAAGTAGTTTTTACGGAACGACGCCAAGTCTATATTCTGAGCAAGAGGAAGGATTAGATAGATATCACACTTTCAAGTTATACAATATTATGAATGAGCCTTCTGAATGATAAATAGTATATAACAAATAATATATAAATGCAGCAAACTATTGGACAGTGGCATGTGAGACAGATATGTTGGCAAAATGAGTCCTCAGGACGTTGAGACTGTGGGTGACTGACAAGATAAGTTTACTTTAGCCGGGAGTGTAATTGCATGATATCTGTGCTCACAATCACACACTCTCTCTGTGTCTCTCACTGTCTGTCTGCTCTCTGCTTCAATGAAATTCATCTCGTTCTGTGGAGTTGTTTTTCCCTCCCGGTGGTTAATAATACCTCTCTTGTCTTTCTTTCATCACCAGTTAGGAGCACCCCCACCCCTCCTAACTACTCTCTCTGCCCCATGTCCAGCTTTGAAAGATGAGCAGCCAGCCATCGCTGTGTGTGCATGTGTGTGTGTTATTGTATGGGTGTCTTTGTGTGGACCAAAAAACTTAAAAACCAAGAGGAGCGGGGACATCTTTGTTTGTTTTATCTTGCTTTAAAATAAAACAGTCTGGGTAAGTTACGCCCACGTGGAGAAACAAATGAACTCATGAAAAGTAATAAGTGAGATTAATTAATCGCTAATACATCTGGTTTCAAGATTATTCACATTTCATTACAGCAGCTGGATTATGGTTCGCATTATGTTCTGCAGATATTTTAAACATGTGTTCAAAGGAGGTAGAAATAATATATTAGTGAAGCCAGAAGCTTGTTAGGAAGTGTGTTTCTAATAATGAGGCTGGACTAAGGCGGTGGTTCGGAAGTATTATTATTCTAAATATGCAGGTCTCGCTGCTGATCTGGTTAGGAGAGGCATTGGGTTCTGGAGCTGGGAGTGGGGCAGGTTGCAAACTAAAGTTACCGCTTGGCAAACAAAGGCTTCGTCAATCTACGTTTTGGCTGTGGCATTACGACACCGTGCGACTGACTGAACAAAGAATGAAAGGAGGGACCCAGGTTTCCTTCTCCTGCTACAGGTGTGGTGTGAACTGGCTGACATGTCTGACATTTGCAGAATATTTAGCAAGAACCAGATAAGTCAGAGACCACATCCTGCATCAAAACACACAGCCAGGAATAATAAAAGGTTAAGGTTACAAGTCGAGATATTGCAGGAGAATAGTGGCTTTAGTGAGACATTAGGGAGACATTTTGTCCCATAAGTGAGAGCGAGGGTTTCTGGCAGAGGGACTTATGAAATATCCTGATCACATCTCCTGATCACATATCTATATATATATGTATATATATATATATATATATATATATACACATATATATATAGATAGATATATAGATAGATATATAGATATACAGTCACAAGCAAACACACTAATATGCACATATGGAAATGCCCCCCTGCACGCACCAAGTTATTGGCTGCCATGATGATTCATGTGGTCATGGTGTATGATAATTTCCCTAAAGGCCAAACTCTGAACTATGACCCCTCCAATGGCACAAAGCATGTGAGTGCTCCCTCACAAAGGTCATATCCATATAGTCGCCTGTGCATTTTCTCCTTCTTTCACCTCAGTTACTCACATCCATCGCTTCTCACCTTCCTCTCACCTTTACACTTTGCCTTCCCCATGTTTCTTCACAATTTTCCCCCCGCTTCCACTATACCTACTCAGAGCAGATGCATACCAAACACATCGCTGATAAGACTTATGAGCTCCTGGAATGCTTTTCACCTTGTCGCTCTTAAATTCATGCCACTTACTTCCAAACGTTAACATGTAATTTCCTGCATCTGCTTGTTTTTATTTTGATGGATGCTGCAGGTGGATGCTGGTGGTGTGGAAAAAAAAACGCAGGCAGTTATTCTGAGGTAATGACAGGCAAAGCGAGAGATGGGGGAGTATTTAAAGCTGAAACACGTGGGTGGATGAAGACGTTGTGTATGGTAGAGCATGTTGGAGATTGTGGCATATAGCGATAACTCACAAGCTTCACTCCATACAGTATCTTACTATCACTGAAGACACCTCACCTGCTACACCTGTTGTTGTTAGTGGCTACACCTGTTTAACTGAATGTTAAACATAGAAGTGATTTTAACATGGAATTGGTTGTTGGTGCCGGTATTTCCTTTATAGCAGAGGTCACAAGACAATGCACAGACTGGTTTGGAATGATAAAAAAAGACTAAAGTCATTTGCATTAATAACTCAAATAACCACTCCTTACAACTAAGCTATACAGAATTTCTGAATGCACAACACATCAAATCTTGAAGCAGATGTGCAGTAGAAGACCACACCAGGTGCCACTCCTGTGTACCTAATAAAGTGACAGTGAGTGTATGTTGTTATCATGATGTGGCACAGATAGCAGGACAGATTTGATGCAAGAGTCTGGGTTTTGTGTTCCTCGTCCCACATGTTTGGATTAAGGCCATTACAATATTTGGGGAAGGGAAGATGGTGGTTGTGGTTATAGTAAATATTGAAAATGTCAACAGTCCTCAAGAAGTAAAACAGCATAAACATGTTAATCATGCGTTGCAGCTCGACTGCTGTTGCTCAAAAGAAAACAAATGATCCATGTTAAATGTGAGTTTAAGCTGACTTGAAGTGTTCTATCTTCTATCTCTCCAGTTCCCCTCTGTTTGCTTTGTCAGTCTGTTTCTAACTATGGCCATCCTCTCCTTATGTCCAATTAAGTCATTTGTCCACTTGTTATCATTATCCACCATTATACGTACACTCAGAGTAGTCCCAATCCCTGCAGGGTGTTACCTTCCTTGTTCTTATCAGCTGAAGCCAAATAAGTCTAAACACACAAGCTGAGGCCTAAGCAGTGTCTCATATGTAATCTCCAATAAACATTAACAGCTGAATCCAGCTTAGCAGTTATTAGGGAGGGGAGAGGGGGAGAGAAAGGGACAGGGTGAAAGAAGAAGGAACAAACAGAAAGCTCAATATTCTGCTCACATTCCTTCATGATCTCCACTTATTATTTTTATTTCGCTTCTCTGTTTTTTTTCCCCTGCTATCATAAACTTCATCCACATGGCTCATGCAGACGTCTAATACCCTCAGTGATATATAGACTAGATAAATAATTGGATCAGCCCATAATTACACTCACTCCTTCTAAAAAAAGGTCTCAAAATACACAAATTCTAATCTACACATGCTCACACACACGCATATATCAATGTTTCATATCTCTGCACATACTAGTAGGTTACAGGTGGATATACTCACAGTAACATACTCATTACTCAACTCACACACTTATTAACACGTTGTCATTTGTTTTGGAATATCCCCACCCCTTCAGAAAACCTGAAGCCAACGTTATTACTGTAACACTGTAATTATGAAGGTGGAGCTGTGATGCTGACTAATCCACACACGACTAAGAAACTGAGAAAACAATGGTCAACTTGACTTAGAATTACTTAGCTTGCTAAGTAAAGGAATACTTCACCGATTTGCATTGAGTTTTGTATTACTACAATAGGGGTAGTATGTTTTGAAAAATTGTGCTTCCCAACCTCAGTTTCCATTGAGTTGAGAAATATCTTCATTCTCTTTTTTTGGTACGTGTTCAACCACAAGTTGAATGTGTGAACTTTCAGTTGAAAATATTCCTGTTTCTCTTCCTTTCATTCTGCCATCCTCCTCACTGTTTTTTGTCTTTTCTCCAATTCTTTTTTAAACTTTCCTCTCCCCCCATGTCCAGCATTTAACTAGCTAGTTAAGTAATCATCGTTCCCTGATGAGTTTATCGCTGCAGTCACTGTTAGTGTCAGGTAAATTGTCAGTTAAAGAAAGGTGGAATTAGTGGATCAAAGTAACTGCAAACCTCAGATTTTTTTTGCAATAAAAACAGTGACCACAAAAACAAGAGGTTCAAATAAATAAATAAGCAGCCACTTTATCCACGTTGTAACTCCCTGTCTCTTGTCTCTATGGCAAAATAAAGAGTGCGTTGCAGCAGTTGCAGTCTCTAAATGCTGAAGAACGGCACACACAACATACACATCTATCACACAGCATACTGCAAAACAGACCATTGGAATATATACATTAAATCTGACCAAAGACAGAAGATGGACACTGAGTGCTGGAGACAGGAAAACATCGGCACAAAACACATTCCAACACTGAGCAAGTGCTGAGTGTTTCCCTGTGGAGCTTTTCTGACACGAGTTGACATTAAGCTGACAACTGCACGCTGACTGCAGTCCATTACACGTTTGTGTATCTGTTTATGGGCGTGTCTAAAGAATGTAAATCCTTCATCAACTGGGGTAAAGGAAAGGTGATGTGATGTTAGAGTGAAAAACAGCAAAGAATTGTAGCGGGTGGAAGAAGCGTTGACCTTGAAGTTGAGACCGGGCAACGTGATGTTGTTTGTCCAGCTGCAGGCCGCATTCAGCTGAGAGTTGCAGGCCAGTGTTAAGACTGTGGTTGAATTAGGAACGATACATTTGATAAAAACTCGTCGAGACATCTCATCCATGGCTCTTGTTACTGTGTGGTGTCACCATATTCTTCATCGGACTGTTGTGTAGTACCTTTGACCTCAACCCTCTGAAGTACAGACCTGTTTTGTCTAAGCCTTTGAACTCTGACCTTCAGTCTGGGGTCATGCCCATCAGGAGCAGTGGCAGTGTGATTATAGGCCTTTCCAAAAACGCACAAGTTCCAGGCTGCACAGTTGTTTCTTTATAATTCATTAAAACTCAGAAAGATCTCCATTAAAATAAGAAATACAATGTTATAATATTAGTTGATTAAATGATTCTAACAGAAAGACTTTGAGCTTCAAGCTGGTATTTTATTATAATTCAGTCCTTGTTGTCATCTATTGGCCCAAATTTAAAATCAACTGTTGTTTTTTCAAAACTATGGTTCACAAAGATCATACATACTGTATCATCTGATCCAGAGTATTGAATAAGTTAAGCATATTCAAATTTCAATGTGACTTCCTAGTAAAAATTAAGGTTAAAGTAAATAAAGGCAAAATAAATTGATTGATTGACTTCATTAAAAACAGTGAATACAGTGACGTTGGTCAAATTATCAGCACACTATGTCTAAAATAAAATGTAACTCAGATAAAGTGGGTACTTGCTGTTTTTGTTTTGTCTTTCAGGAGTTACACATTTCTGACAGAGGTTAGCGGCCTCCTTTTTTCGTCATCCTTCAAACTCTGCTGCCATCTAGTGACCCCAAACTGTAATCACATTATTTCACCCAGTCTGAAAAATGCTAAGCATGATATTTTTAGATAGTTTTTTTTGTGAATTCTTTTTATTGAATTTTCCTTTTAACAAACAAAAAACAAAGCAAAAGAACAACCCTCATTCCCACCCACCAACCCACTGCACTAGAGTATCATGCACAGTAAAAAAAAAATTTGTATGTCATTTACAATAAATAAAAGACAGCAGATAGGCCTATCTTTACAATTATGGAGTTATAACATCAAAGGTCATTTCTTCAATAATTCGGAGAACTGCTGGCCACACAGTAACACATTTTTGTATATTGCCCTGTATAGAGTAACAAATTTGCTCCAAAGTTAAATGTTGCATCAAATCGGTTATATATATACATCGTTTATATGTGAGTTAAGGGATCTTCCCTGAATACGTTTCCGGAGACGCCGTTGACAGAACAGGAAGTCAGTTTTAAACATTTTAAACAGGAAGTGCCCTCTAACTTTGCCATACGTTGTCCGATCTGCACGAAACCTTGTATGTGACACCAGGGGCCAGACAGCACTCATATTCATGCCTGTCTCCCTGATGTGCCAGGGAAGTTTATCTACTGCCCTGCAAAAGTGTTTTCCCTGTCCAAGACACAGGGCTTGGTCAGGGAGATGACCTTTTAACCTTGGGGGAATTCCAACAGTCTGACTTTTATGAGGCAGAAAACATCAGATGGGCTGTAGAGAGATTTAAATGAATGGGTAGAAAATCACAATTTCATTTCACATTGTACACTAGTTCAAACAGAAGTAGTATTTACTCTATATTTATGTTATTATTTATGGTATATTGTATTTATTTTAAGTTTTATTGTTTTCTCATAATTTTTGCAGCACTCTGATTCACTTTAAATGCTAAATGTAATGCCCTTGAAGTATAAACACACTATGTAGCAAAAGTATTATGAACAAAATTCAGCACGTTACATTTGGGTCAGGTGGCTTTCTAAACCATCTACCTGGCACAGCTGCGTGTGTCTTTAACTTACTGATGGCTCTCAAAAAGTAAAAATGTCGGACTTACAGTATGGTAGTATTCTTTTTAAAAACAATAAAAATGTTCTCGATGCAAAATGAGGAACGCTTCACAAATTTGCGTGACATGTACTTACTTTTCTGAACTTTGTCTACATGAACGCGCATAGCGAGCTCGAGGCCGCGGTCGGCTCGTTCCCGTAGCCCAGAGAATGACTGCGCGCGCAGTTTACAGCGGCCATTTTTCTCCGGTTCTGTTGCTAACGGCCTGGCGACAACATAAGTGGTGGACACGGCGTGATTTCTTTGTACAAGTGTAGTCGTAAGTACTGTACTTTACACAGTCACTACTAAAGCATGCGTGTGTTCCATTTGGCTCTGTTCCAACATAATAATCATACTTTACACTGAGTGTTTTGTTGTTAATGGCAGCTATTCTAATACTTGCTAGCTGGCTAATGTTTGCATGGACGTTCCAGCGTCAACTGTATTCATCGAGTTGACTGAAAAACTTTGTAAACAACGTACACGTGACGCCAATAAGCGCCTTTTAAATGAGATTTTAATGCCCCTGTGTATATATTGTGTGGGGCATTTAAGTATTTATTGTTGTTCATCATCGAGCACTGTATGTAATGTAAGGTATCATTTATTGGCCTTTTAACACATTTGAGTGTTGGTGCTTTTACTTTACTTTCATTGTATTTAACTGTCACCTGTTGTGTGTGGATTTGCGCTGCAGTATATATTCGGGTATTCTATTCCATCTCATTCTGTTCTATTTAATTCTAATCTATTCTGTTTTATACATTTTAACCAGCTTCATCAATGTGGTTATGCAAGTCCGACCTACAAAAGAAAACCCAATGTGTAACCACATGTTTGTGTATTTAATGTCTATTTAAAAAGGACAGTATATGAATGAACATCAGTATACATAACACAGAATTGGAGGTTATAGTACCTTGGCCAGTGACAGACAATATATATACACAGACATATCACACAATACAAAACAATTCATACCTGCTTTATTATAGAGTATTTCATAAAAATGCAATGGAAGTAAAGTGCCATAACATAACTCTTGCTCTGTGTTTTGTGTTTCTTTCACAGGCCAACAGTGAATGTGGATCCCCCTGCACTCTGCACATCAGGAAACCAAACAAGGAAAAGACCAGGAAGAAAAAAACGTTTTTTGATTCAACTTAATCCAAGCATCTGAGGCAGTTGCTTGATTAATAACTCGACTGACAGTTGGGACTGTCTGCCAGCATGAATGAGCTATCAGACTTTGACAGAGGCCAGATAATTGGTGCCCAGCTGGGAGGTCTGTCCGTCAGAGAAACGGCCAAGTTATGTGACGTATCGGGCAGAACTGTCATTAAAGTCATGAGCGAGTATAATATACATGGACATGCTGCATCAGTAAAGAAGAACAGCAAGCAAAGGCCAAAAACAAAAACAGAAACCCCTGCAAAAGAGAAAGATGATGAAGTAGCTGCCAAAGTGAAACCAACTCCTGACTCCAAGGTCAACATTCAAAGCCCTGATGATAAAGGCGAGACGCCTGAATCCTGGACCAAAGACAAGGAATAGATTGGTGTGATGTGCTGTATTTTGGACTTTCCTTTACATTTCGACTGGTTAATGTTTGCATAAAGCCACACCATGCCTTGCTTTAAATAGTTTGATTTCAAGTTTTTTTGTAGGACTCAATAAATGTGCATGGAATACTAAACTATTCTGTCAATTAAGGTACATTTGCACTGCAGGCTGTGTGGGATCTTTTCATCAGTTTAAACCGATTGCATTTGATAAATGTCTGGTCATTGTTGCCTAACACACTGTGCACTTGTCTTTAAGTCTTTTTTATTAACTTGACTTAATTTGATTTTATAAAAATGAGATGTTCCTGTGCTTGTCTGAGCATTCAATAAATGGCACAGCCTTAGTTACCATTCATTCATTATGTCCTGTGCTTAAATTACATTGAATTATTCAGTGTTGTCTGTGTAGTAAATAAGTAGACCGCATGAATGGATGTCCATCAAATGTGTTATTGTGGTCTTGGTGTTTTGAATATTTTCCCTTATTCCCTTATTATTAATTGATAACAATGAATGTAGAAGCTATTGTCGAAACATACTCAAAATCAGTTCTTCTTTGTTATATCTTTGTAACAAAACAAAATAAATGCATGCGTGAAATGTTCTAGTCCAGGCTTTCTGTAAGACACAACGTTAGATAAACATGTCTGAATAGCCTTTAATCATTTTTGACAGGCAGTACATGGAGAGGTGTAATGCCTTTGTAGTTATTCTCCTCTCATCTCCTCAATTTCATCCTCTTCTCATCCTTCTTCATCGCAGTTCAAAGCTGTTAAACACAGTTCCAAGTACTCGTCAAAGTACATCGTCTGCGCCTGCGTGTGAGGCAGTGACGTAAAGGAAGGGACCCGGAAGTAAACATCCATGAAGCTGTTGTTTGTAGAAAATGGTGTACGTGTCCAACGGTGAGTGTCTTTACCTTTTTCGATTATATTATTCAATTTCGCATCTTTATTGTGGCTGTGGTTGCGCGACCTCTTTTAAAACTCACGTCGCCGTTTGGAGGTAGTGGCAGCAGACCGTGTATGTTTAGCAAAGTGGCTATCTCTGCTCAAGTGGATCTGCGTAGCTGGAAGCCGAAACTTCTGCTAATGTATGGCGTCTTAGGCATAAACTGTATGTGTCAGTTGCAATAATAGTCTATTCAGTGTTTCGTTTCCAAGCATTAGTAGCGATTATAATTTGTCGAAACGTGACAGACTTTAACGCTCGATTAGCTGTTAGCCTTTGTGGATTGAATGTCAGTAATCCGCTGGTTCTCAAATGAAGAGCTGGTGAAAGTCTGTGGAATATCCACATTTAAACTCTTTCACAGTGGCTGGTGGCACGAAATGATTCTGCTTATTCTTTCATTAAAACTGTTATGATATACAGTCACTGTGGTATCTAGTAGTGTAGATAGACAGATAAATATACTGGATGTACTGGAAATCAGACATTTTTACTGTGGTACAGTTTTTTTTGAGAAATTTCAAATAAATGTTCCGTATTTGCACGTTTTAGTTGAAATGAATTTGAGATTTTTTTTCAATTAAAATGTGTGAATATGGGAATTTGAATAAATTGAGAATTTGATTTCTCTAAAACTCTACAGTCAAAATGTCTGATTTGCAGTATGGTAGTAGTCATAGATGTCCTAAACACAACCTCATCAGTCCTGTTCAGAACTTATGGAAATGTTTGTTTTTATTACATCTCATAGTCAGAGTCTGTGGGTCGCAGGCTTTTTACCATAAAGGCCTTTGTCAGGAGCGAGTTGATTCAGCGTCAGATAGTTTGACCACGGAGAAATGAGTGTCAGAGCTGACTGCAGTGTCAAGACCTGGTCCCCAGGGTGGTCTTCTGCTGCTGAAACCCATCTGCTTTCAGATCTGACATGGTGTGTCAGCTGGATTTCTGCATACTTTGACTGTAACAAGTGGCTATTTGCTGATGTCTGTTTGTCTCTGTCTCTCAGGTCAGGTCCTGGACAGCAGGTCCCAGTCACCTTGGCGATTGTCATTATTGGCCGATCTCTTCTGGGGAGCAGTGGAATTCGTCAGCCTATTGTAAGTTAAAATATGAAAATTGGTGTTTCCCAAACCTCAAAATGACAGCGTCCTCAAATATTCCATTTTCTCCCCCTATCCACAGCAAGTCAGTTTTTCAGATTTCTTTGTTGTATGGAGCAAAGACACCATAAAATATTTAAATGAAATAAGCCAAAAAGAAGTTGTTTACTGTTTAACTTATTGAAACAACATTCAACCAAAAAATTGGTTTTCAAAATACTAAAGTCAGTCATATAAGCATTAAGTCCTTATGTACTATATTGGATGAGTGACCTTTTTAAATGATTTAATATACACATGAACTAAGTATTTATAAGTGTAGCATTTATGAGAATGTTACACGTGTGACGTTAATCCTAATGCAAGCTTTTTCAGACTCGTGCTACACGGAATCTTTCTTTTTCCCCCAAACATCTCATTTATTAATGACTAAGAGGATTTCAACAAATAACATATCATAAATTGATTCAGAAGTATGCACTCAAGCTTAAAGGGGATTAGCATTGTAGCACCTTTCAGTTAGTTAGCCGTGGCAGCTTATACGTTTATATATCATTACAAGAACTGAGACAATCATTCATGTATTCTTTTTTCACCTCCACGCTGATCTTCTTCTCTGTCCTACACCAGTTTTAGGACATTGGTTCACCCAGACCTGACAAAGGATGGAAATAGTAATACATCACGCTTCAGTGATGGCAGAGGGTAGGTTCTTGAGGCAGTTGTTCTCTGACACACACACACACACACACACACACACACACACAGGTAAATGATATGAGGGAACATACTTTTGTGTCATTTTTACATTAAAAACATCTGCAAAAAAGTGAAACCCCAGTGGTAAATAGAACCTTGTTAAGAGTCCCATTAAAATCCTGATCTGAGAGCTGTTTATCACATGCTCTAACTCACTACTAGTTTCCTTAGAGCTGCATCCAAGGGAGTTTAGTGCAATTTTAGTTTAGTTTCTTATGTTACTCATTCCTTGCACTCCAGTTTCACATACCTGACATAGTCAAGAAAATGAAAACCACTGATAAGATGTCACCTTTTTTTTTATGATGTCTAAAGCTGAATTTACATCATTGCCTCTTGTCTGTTGTTTGCTTTCAGCCCTCCAGGTCCCCCTGGTGGCAGAAGGCGGATGGGAAGAATAAACCATGCTGCCGGTCCAAACGCCCCACCAATGGGTGGAGGAGGATGAGGAAGGTGAGGAATTAAAATGATGTTGATGGGTTAAAACTCTTGCCTTTTATTTATAGAATCTGTCTCATAAATGAAGGTAATCAATTAAGTTTAAAAAAGAAAAAGAACAAAAAACCTTGTTAAGAATGTAAATATATTTGGACATGATGTTGGTTCCACATTGCCATATCAATTCTCTCTGAATTCTTCTCTCTAGGTAAACGCCTACACGTCTCGTGTAGGCGCGGGGCTCGGCCAGTCTGTTTGATAAGAATTTAAGGATGGTGACATCATGGTGCTGAAGCCCCCCTTTCATTGGCTGCCACTGCCATGAGCAGTTTCTTGACGCTTTTCTGGGAATTCCTACACGTAGGGGCCAGAATGGCTGATTTAGCAGTCAGTTGCATCACTTCCTCCCTTTTTCCTACTTCTGCCCTTCCACATTAGTCTCTCAGAAATGGTTATCATTGAAATCTCAGTCATGCTGATCCGTCATGGGAATAGAATGTTAGTTTGTGTTTTGTAGCTTTCAGTTTAAATAAAAATGTGCACTGTTCAAATGTTATTACCGAGTTTGTCTCTCTATGACTGTCACACTTAATAATCTGCTTTGTCTCCGTGCAGTCTCGATTACAAACAAAAGTAAGATTGCATGTTTTCTCACTTTGTACTTCAACATTAGTAATGTGAGGAAATTACACTATTAAATCTCAGGAGTGTGTATTGTTCCCACTGCAATTTACCAAGGGGGTATGATAAGAGATCTGTGCCATGTGAGTACTGAGGATTAAAGTACATAGTTCATGGCATGAAAAAGTAAATGCAACAACTGGGTATCATGTGATTGTAAGTATGACATGTTTATTTAGATACAGCCAAACTTCCAAAGAATTTCATTATTATTTACAGAAACGGTGAACATGACAACTGGAAATATAGACTGGTGTAGCTTCAAACAAAACTTGTTTCAGTTTCATCATATGATCGAGAGGTTTATCATTTTGAGACACACCATGTGTTCTCTACTTTCAAAATCAGCTTGGTTTCACCAGACGAAGGCAGCTCTCTCACGGAGCATTCGAACACCAAAGCGCTGCCACTCTCTCTGGTGTATCCACATCTCCTGGGTTGTGTCCAGACATGCCAGCACTGCTCCCCCCTTCCATGATATCAGGCGAGGGTCCAAGTCCTAAGAAACATCAGTGTATAGTAAATTAAAAGAGTCAGCCTTTGCACTTTTCACTTTTTGCATGGGACAAAATAAGCAACTGGACACCACCACTGATCTATATCTTATTTCAAGATTTTGATGAGTTACCTTTGGCCGTGTGATTACTTCCACATTGTCCACCAGCCTTCTGAAGGAGGGCGGCATTTTGTTGATAATCCGATGTAACAGAAACTCCTGAGCACCGTGAAACATGAGCCCCCCTCCCACAACCAGGATGGAGCTGTACATCTTTCGTTTGGTTTCATCAGATGCTGTACACCCAAAATACAAACAAGATGAGGTTAAACAGGACGTCCTGAGCACTTAAATCTATGCTTTTTTTTTAATTTCCTTATAAAGGAAATAAAAATGGCACCATTTAATGGTCTACTGTGTGACATTAGGGACAATTTATTGGCAGAAATTGAACATACTACCCAAAATGATGGTATGATAAGTATAATCACTGTATAAACAAAATAATTTGGTTTTCATAGGCTTAGACAAAGCTTTTTAATGTCATAAACCAGTAGTGTCTCCATCTGACATGAATTCTTACACCCTGGACCTTTAAGATGAACTATATTTATTTTGCTTAAACAAATCCCATTTCTACATAGTACCACTTGCACATGAAATGCACATTTTTCCACTCTACTTTTTGAGGAAATTCTTTGTTAATAATTGTTTGCCTCTCGTGCTGTGTCCTTTCTTACCACAGCAGTCGATGCTATGCAGGATGGCTTTATCCAGGCCCAGTGCTTTACTTTCAAACTGGCTCATGATTGCAGACTTCCTGGAGAGATGAGCAGACAGGGGCTCATCTACTTCTCCCGCCCCCATCAAGCACTCGCTCTGGGCAGGCCCGAGCTCCATCTCCCCTTGCATCCCTGCTCCACTACCACCCATCCCGCAGCCCCTGGGTAGGTCAGAGAGCTCTCCAATCCCTCCTTGACTGCTCATCTCTCCATCCAAAGCTCCACCTGGTCTGGAGATAGCCTTCCGGTCTGCAGCAGATTTGGAGGACTGTTGGAAAAAATTGAAGATTAAGGGAAAAAAAATTATCTACCAGATCTAATTCAAAAAATGGGTTGTGTGTTACCTGGTCCTGTTTGCTCTGTGTAGCCAGCAGGTAGTGTTCATCATGAGGATCTTCCGAGTCACCTTGAGAACGGTACTGGAGTGATGTCATCTTCTGACCAACAATACCAAAAGTGGTTGGGTAGAAAAGTCCCATGGATGCCTTATTACACACACATCAGGGAAGATAAAGGTGCAGAGAAAAATAAATTAATTCCGGTATATAAAATGGAGATGTACACAGCAGTCCAGGACCAATCTTCAAATCAATTATGTTTAATGAATGTACCTGTAATTTCTCATCTCCTAATCGAACCTGGTAGAGCAGAGAGGGAGATTCTGGGAAACGTGTCTGGAATTCTTTATCTTGTAGTCCTGATATGTCCTGTAAAGGACAAAGAGGAAAGAGACATGATACATGTGTATCCATAATGCCTATTCAATTCCTGAGAATGACAATGGTTGTTTAAATAAAAACACAATAGGTGCTGACTATCCCTTTATAGGGGGTTGCGCAGACCTCATTTTCACGTTAATAAAAAAACAAAGAAAACACACTTGATCTAGATGACAGAAGGTCTCTTTTAAATGTTGTAGTAGCTGACAGTCCAGTCTGCTGGACAGTTGACAGTCTCTGTAGGGAAAACCTGCTCTCTGCAGGAGCCAGAAGAAAGTACGAGTCACATCTGAACCTCCATATGCCAAACACAACCTGCCAAGTTCAACAGAAAGATGTAAAATTAAGTTACATTTAATAAAAATACTATTGCAATTATAACCATGGTAAACATATGTGGTTTTAGACCAACCTGGAGTTCCGGTGGGAAACCCCATCCTCTACACAGCAGAGACTAGTCTTCTGGTCTCCTACATCCACGACGCAAGCACTGCTTAACCCACTACCAAATGTAGCACATACTGACTCCTGGTGCACAATGATTGCTATAAATGGACAATCACACAACAGGACAGAAGGTATGGCAAAAATAAGTCTCAAAGAGTCATTATATGTCATTATCACATGAAGTCATACATGTAGCGTGAGTATGAGAGTGTGTGATACCTGAGAAGCCCATATTAAGTAGCAGCATGTTTACAACTTCCTTGATGTGCTGTCTGTTGTAGATGTCAGGGACAAGGAGGATACATCTGTAATACTGAAAATCAGTACAAAACTAAGCATTAACAAATTTTATTTTGATTTTTTTGTTTTGAGTTTACCAATTTTGTACTACCCCCTTTTAATTCTCTCAGTTTTATGGATGGAAATGATGAACTTCATGTACTACATGAAGAGAAATGTTCAATGTAACTGTTTGATGTGACTTGTGACCAGTGACCCTTTGTATTGTTTTAGGACACATGTAAGGTATTTAGTATATACTCAATGTTATCACATTCTACAATGTGAGTCTTCACTTTATGGCAAGGCGATAACATTCCTACAGAGACAGATAAATACCATGTGTTTCAAAGACAGTGATTCTTCAATTTGTAACAGGCCTGTGTGTTGCTTTGTGAATGCTCCTCTTGTACAAGATTAAACCCTTGTTTGGATTTTGAGCTGACTCTCCTTCCTCCAGATCTAAATTATTTTAACACGACTAAACTAACTACATTTTTAATATCATTCCTCAACATTTGTTATTTTCTACTTTCAATATGTTGCTGAGAACTATGAACTCAGCCCCACATAAGAGGTGAAGAAGCATCTGTACCTTTAAATCTTTGAGTTGGACCTCAAGATGTTTTTGAATGACATGACTCCAAATTGTCTCAAGGTCAGCCAGGACAGCAGTCAGTGAGCCACCAGGACCAGGGTGTACATTGAGCTGCCCCCTGACGATGGGCCAGTGGATGTTATAACAATCAGTTGGATTCACATAAAGAGCCTGCATGATACCAGGATGGAAGATTATGCACAAAAAAACAGAAGAGACACAAAAAGCAAGAGAAGGAAAAAAGGTACAACATGAACAATGTTATTTGGTAACATTCAGAGACACACACTGACCTCCTCTCCCACCAGATGAGGAGGATGGTGGGCTGTGTTGGTCCACTTTACCCTAGAGCTGCTGTCGAGTACTGCTGGACGGACCTGGCAATTATATGCTCTGGCCTACACGCAACCAAGAACAGGTGAGAGCAAATCACTACTTTCTCATTGCACCTTCTCTTCTTATTTGTCTTTACTTCTCGTAACACACACACACACACACCTGTTCAGCAGACACAGGAGTCCTCCGCACTCCGTTTGACATCTTCTTGGACCAGATGGCCTGGTCAACCATTTTCAGTCCATTCTGCCTCTGCTCTTTACTCTCTGGTTTCTGGCAGACAGCATGAAGTTTCAGTGAGGGTAAATGAAATGAATTGTACACAGATGAAAAGACTTTAATGTGGCTGCAGGAGTGACATACATTGAGACCTTCTCTCAGCAGCCACGCATCTTCATATTTGGGTTGTCCACTTTGCTTGTGTCTGCGTGCGATCACATGTGGGATGGTGATTGGAACTGTGTCTGTTGCTCGGCCGATACGGAGTGTCCTTGAACCAGGGTGGATGACAACTATGAAATTGCTCTGTATTTGCTGTAAGAGAGGAGTATATAAAATGTATCAGAATGAATGTGCTGTGACAACAGCCTCTGTTCTTTTGGAAACAATTTCAATGAGGAACCTGGGTTGCCTTCCAGGATTATATCATATTTCACACACATATTTAAAGTATGTTTCGAGCACCTTTGGCCCAGTGGAAGTGATGCACTTGTCCATTAAGTGTATACGGGCTGAGATTCACACATCAATTTCACACAATAATCACTAACCCAAAAAACAGATGCAAATATACACAGGTATTTAAAATTTTACTTTCCTTAGCTTAATTTTTTAAAAATTGAATACAATCAGATAAGCGTTAACTAATAAAGCTGAACATATACATAATTTATGAAATATTTTATGAATTAATTATGTTTATTGTTACAATAGCTTTTTATGAAATGTAAGTAAAGGATTGTATTAGCTTAATAAACATGACCCCAAACCTAAACACACATATCATATATTACAATACCATATCTGATATTGTACGTGAACGGTATCAAATTCTTGATTTGTAATTGAATTTATAGTATTTAGAGGCGTAGTTCGGTCATATCGTATGAAGTGTGATGGTTAAAAGAGGGGGGGGAAAAACCTGACTTCACCTCCTGAAGAGGTTCTGGGATGGTTGGAGGAGCGATGGGTCTTTTCACACCACGCTGCTGCTCTTTATCTTTCTCCTTTTCTCGCTCCTTTTCTTTCTCCTTCCCGTTGTCCTGCTCCTTCTCTGCCTGAGTCATGGTTAGCTTTTCATTTACTCGACTAAACTCACCACCTTCGAATATTTGTGGAGTAGTCGAAAAACAACAACAAGCGAGGGACGACCAACCGCACCAAATAATGCCGTTTGCGTTGTGGTCTGTACTTCCGTGTTTGGTCACGTGGTACAAATCTCTTCTTCTTCGGGTTTTATTCTTGGTAGCATTGCCGGCAGACCAGGCATAGTTATGCGTATTGCTGCCACCCATTGTTTGGGTGTGGCATAAGATTTCTACAGCTTAGTTTTGAGGAATAATATTACTCTCCCAGTCCAAATTTCCAGCTTTCAGCATCGTTTACATAGATAATGTTTTACTGACAAGATTTCTGTGGCATTTAAAGTCAGCTAGCGTCCAGGTAAAGTAGAATTACTGCCATCTCATCTTCTGTTGTCAGTTAATCCCTACAATGTCCTAATGTAGCCCATGTATTAAACATGTTTTACCATTCTCCTCCTTTCCTTCCACCACCAACTTTCTTTCTAGATGAGTTGTGCCCTAAAGTCCCCTTGAAGGACCAAATTGAGACTTGAAAGTGGGCTGGAAGCCAAAGGTAAACACCTGTTGTGTTGTATTAAGATCCAAGCAAGCTCTAGGATTCTAGGTTCCTTAATTTAAAATAATTTCAGTTAAAGTCAAAGTTAAATAACATGAACATGTCATGAAACTTAACATTCAAAATGCAGGTTATGCAGTTTTAAACAACCAGAACCTCAAGTGTACATTAAAAGTCACAGCTTATATTCTGCCCTCCACTAAATGACTATGTGTAAGTATTGTTGATTTATTCATTTTAATATTGTGTCATTCATTAAGAATATTTTCAGCACAAATGGGCCAGCAAGACAGAATAGAATGCAAATCAGTCAATGCTAAAAGAAAATAACTTTACTGACATTTTTCCAGGCTTTAGAAACAAAGATAGACAACTTGTATACATTAAACTAAAACAGTATCATCATCAGTGACCATGAGTGAGATACATGGAGCTGGTCTCTGCCTGTCTGTGTTTGGCTGCAGACTCACTGACAGATTAGGAAAATACAGAGTGTAATATATATATATAACACACATTTATAAATATATTTCTTTAATTTACTATATATGTCAAATGAAAAGCTTTTATCAGGCCAATAAACAATACACTTTTTATTGAGATGTACTGCATTACGACTCACAAGAGTTTTCTTAAAAAAAAAAACTAAAAACATGAACATAAGTTAACAGTCTGTCTTTTAAAAAAAAAACACATTAGAATTGAATGAAACAGTAACTATTCTTACTCACACTGTTTGCTCATCATAATCAATCTACATATTCTCATAACCGATGTTCAAACAGAGGTGACCACATTTCTCAGTGGCTCCACATTTCTGAAAGTGTTTTTCTACAGCGTCTCTTAACTTTGATGTACTCTTTTCACTGACGGTCACTTGTGATAGCTTGCTTTTCTGACTTTGGGAATGAAGACTCTTGCACAGTTTGTTCAAATCTTTCATCAAGCAGAAGGACTTGCATGCCCTCAGTTCCAGTGGCATGGTGCTAGGCATTCTGTTCTGTTGTTTGTCAAACTGCACCAGCCAGAACTTAGCCAGGTCACTGGTGTTCTTTGCATGACTGGCGACCATGTTGAGAATCAGAGGAAAAAGGTCATGAGCTGCTGCTGGGATGGGTGATTCTGGGAAATTGTGGTTGGACGGAGAGCAGCTAGGCTGTGAAGAGGCCTAAGAGACGACAAAATCATTCTAGACGTATTAATTAAAGTTGATCACTGAATGTTAAACATATCAAAATGATCAAAATCATTAAATTGGTCCTTGATGTAAATGACAATAAAGACATACAATGCAAACATTCTACCTGTGGGCAGATGATAAGAATCTGATCTGCATCTTTAGCCTGTTGTGCCAGCCAGCGCATTGGACCCAGCTCTGCGATTTTCTGTTGCTGCCACATGTCGATAGCCACGCGGCAGCCACCGTGCCACTGCAGGAATTCTGCCAGGGCCACCACAACCTGCTGAAAGGCTGAATTCTCAGCAGGGTATACCACCAGAACATCCACAGGAACCATGGGAGATTGGGGTAAATGTTTGAAACCCATTGATGTGGCAATGTTGGCTCCACAGCATTTACCTGGAGAGTAACACGACATTAGAAAGACTGTTGACTTTTTCTCAGCACTTGGCAGAAGTGTCAGACATGTTGTACAATTTAGAAGGGAACATTTTAAGGGCCAGTGTGTGTGTGTGTTTGTGTGATATATATATACATATATATTCAATATATTGCCCATAAGGTTTTTTGTACAAGCATATAATCATTTAAAAATAAATAGTTACATGTTTCTACAGCAGCCAGAGTGGACATGCTTGGCATTTTGACGTGGAAGCTTACTACTCAAATGAAAAAGATTGATAAAGAGAGAATGTTTACTTCCTGTCCTATATGCAAAGGCCACTGTAGTTCAATGATGCACATGGGAAAGGGAGGAGTGAGTGGAGAAGTCCTGCATTTTGTTGGAGTGAATGAATGAATTGCAATTTGACAAGACATTTAGCAAACTGAAAACTTACAATTCCTTTGCAACTTTTAGTTTTTGATAGTTCTATTAAATTAATATAATTGTTTTGCTCAGAAATAATCCACACTAAATCTATTCCTATTCTATTCTGTATAAACCCCAGTTTGCGTGCCTTTGTCCCTTTATCACTAAATGTGCATTTAAAAAAATGTTGGATTTACAGATTATGCAGCACATGGTCAGGATCATCAAAAAAGCCAGTCCTCCTACGATGGCGATAGTGATATGTTCAACTTCTCCCCTCACAGCTGTGAACAAACACATGCATGAAACATGTTACTTTGCAGACGAATGCAGTTTAACTGAGTTTGCATACTGTATGTATTGAAGGTTAACTAAATGTTAACTTACTTGAAGCAGTGGTCTCAACTGTTGTGTTGTTATTTAGAAAGTAATTTGAGACACAAAAAAACATTTTAAGCATATTTTGTAAAATATGATATGATTACATTCACAAAATAAAATGTGATTTCCCCACCTGTAGAGACTTGAGCAGTCTCTAGCGTTACACTTGCTGAGAAACAAAGAGTCAGATGGAGAATGTTACAATGTTGAGATTAAAATATTAAATATTTTTTAAACATATTTTGTAGAATATATTTCATATATATAATATTTACAAAATAAAATGTGATTTTCCCACCTGTAGATACTTGCATAGACTCTAGCATAACAGAAAGAAAAAGTCAGATTGAAAATGTTAACATTTTATATATTCATTTTATAGGTTTAATATATCAGTGAGGATCAATGAATTGGGGTTAAAAAAAAAACATACGCTTTGGGATGTTCATATGTAGTAGAGTCTTATAAGAGGAGTCACTCCCAAGAGGAGGTAGAGGGAGATTGGTGACTTGGATGGAGGTGAAACCATTGCTTGCCTCTTTTAAAAAACTAAACCATCTCTAGATTTGAAAAGATGAAATATAAAAAACAGTTTTAGAAAATGTAATATCAGTTCAAAAAAAGGATTAAAAAAATGTATGATCAATACAATATACCTGCTTTGACTCAGTGATGTCTTCACTCAGATGTGGCTTGTAGTCACAGTGGTATGATTCCCCGTCAATTGTGATATAAGTGCCCTTCAGATATTTAATACTAGCTGTAGAGATAGAAATGACAAGTTTTAATGACATGTATGGGGTCTTTCCCCTCTCACTTCTGTTAGAATTCCTGCTAATGATATGTTTTTTCATTCTTACTCGCTTCTTTCCCACACTGTCACAATTCCAACTACTGTTATTTTCATGCTGCCTTTTCAGACCTGCAAATTCTCCTGCTGAACATGGGTTTATCTTTAAAATTAGACGGATCTTCCTATTTTGCGTCACGTCTAATGTCACCCCAGCAAGACTTAAGTCCTCTTATCTTATTGGAAATACCTGGTAAATATGACAGCAGGTAATTGCTTGAAAACAAATAGTTTAGATGCTATTTCAGGGAGATCTGATTTAATATTCAGTCGCATACACTGGTAACACAGCATGAAAATACACATGTTTTTCCCACCATCAATGTTGACTGCCCAGCTGATGTTTAGCATCGTATTCTCTTCCACTGTCACCAGCTCCCCTTTTAAGTCCGCAAGGAAAGATGGAGTGGTATTACTGATGGGTGGGAAACCTGGGGGGAAAAAAACAGAGACAGTGGTTATAATTGTTGCCATCATCAAGCACTGATATTTGAGCAGACGATAATTCAACTGAGTAACATGAGAAAAATAATATATTCATATTCATATCAACAAGAACTACTAAACTACTATTGCTCACCAATGTCCTATTTAATGATTTAATTTAATAATAAAATAAATTAATGTTATTTTAGTTCTTGCAGTTTGTTATGATTGGTATATAGTATATATTTGGTTTTCAGGCTTTCAGCAATTAAAAATCTAAGCTTTGGAAAAGTAAAATAAATGTAACTGTACAAAATATTGGTATGAGACAGCACAACACCAATTTTGACATTGTGTAATAATTCCTCCATGTCCAACTCAAGTTTTTGATTACATTTTATTTAAGTACAAGTAAACATACTGGTCTAAAAATTTACTCAAGTTAAAGAAAAAGTAAAAAGTAGAAAAAGTAGCTTGTTTAAAATGTACATGAGTAAAAGTCACTTAGTTACTTTTTTAACAAGGTTGGGGTTCTTTCTTTTGTGCAAATGAATTGTTTGTAAATAAAGGCAAACCTTTACAAATTAAAGTGCTAACAAAATAAAAAATGTAAACGCATGATGTAGCAGTCAAAATCACTCACTACTAGGCCTCGTCATTCACCTGTCTTCATCATTCACCTGTCCTCTGTCCTCATCATTCACCTGTCATCATCATTCTTTGTCTGCACTGGGAGTAGTAAGTGGTAAATTATGTTTACATGGAGGAATGAAATTCTATCCTCTTGGATGAGTTCATCAATTGTTAATCACTGTCTTTACAATACAGATCTCAGTGTCGGAACAGGCGAAACAACAAGCCCTTTACACAGCAGCCATTTTGACAGGCCACAGTAAGAAAACCACAACTGTCTTGACTTGAACTGACATGAACTGAACAGAGCCATTATCAGTGTAATCAGAAACACCTGGGATTTTCCTGATAAAACACATCAGAATGGATGTTGTTCAAAGGACCTGTTCTTCTTCCACAGCATGAAACACTTGTAAACACAGGTGTTTTTAATGTCTTGTTCTGTTTGTAACACACCTGTTTACTGTTTCATGGCTTCAGCTTTTAAAGTGAGATATTTTTTGACCATTATTAGATGAGTAAAATATCACAACTTACCATAATATTCACGACACTTCACAGTCTGCAAACAAAATCCACATATGGACAATGTTAACGATGGACAGTGTTCAACAACACAAAAAGAGGCTGAAGTCAGAAACTTACAATTTCATGTGACATCACTTCAGCCTGGACACAGGAAAGAAAAATCAACACGACACCCCACATCATGAAGCAACGACTGACCTGCCAAAAAAAAAACAATGATAAATGAGGTCTATACTATGTCTATATGAGGCTATACAGGGAAAAGAATACAGTGGAACAGGAACATGACATGTGCATTTTTTGGTGTGAAAAGTTGTGTTTGATAACATAATGGACTGATTATAGATGTAAAACCAGATTCCCCCCACACACACAAATCTATGCTGGTGTCGCAACTTAAGCTTCTGCATCAAAACACAAAAAGCAAATGCTCTGGCTGGTTTGTCAGTTTGTGCAGCTGTAGAAATGTGGCAGTGCAAAGTCCTAACCCTAACCCTTGCAAATTGCAAATTGAAGCAACATTCAGTTATTCTGCTCCTCACATGTGGAACAAACTTCCTGAAGACCTGAGGTCTGCACAAACTATCAGCTCATTTAAATCACACCTGAAAACATTATTATTTACAGCAGCTTTTTCTTAAATCCCAAAATAATCATCTTAGTTATCAATTTATTCTTGTCTTTTAAATACACTTTATGTTGGCAAATCACACTTTTATCTCTTCTGATTTTAATGACTATTTTAATATTAATGTAATTTCAATGTCAACCTTTTATTTGAATTTATGTCATTTTAATGTCTTGCTTTTATTCTATGATTTTCTTAATGCATGTCTATGCCCTTATGAAGCACTTTGACTTTTATTAAAATTTTGGATAACATACTAAACTATGACTTTTTTGTCAAATTTAGGACGACACACTAAAGTATGACATCTTTGTCAAATTTTGGACGACATACTAAAGTATGACTTTATTGACTGATTTTTGGCGACATAGTATACTGACTTTTTTGACCCATTTTGGACAACATACTACACTATGACATTTTTGACCAATTTTGGACAACATACTACACTATGACTTTTTTGACCGATTTTGAACAACATACTATACTATGACATTTTTTGGTAATTTTGGAAGTAATACTATACTATGACATTTTTTAATGATTTTGGACGACATACCATTCTATGACATTTTTTAGTGATTTTGGACGACATACTATACTATGACATTTTATTTTTGACTTATGCACAATTATTATTGCTATTAAAGCCTGAATATGTGACCTATAAACACACACCGCCAGGATGTCCATATAAGGAGTTGTGTCTTTTTTTCTGCGTCCTACCAAGGGGTGCAGTACCTGTGGCACAGAACTGTGCTGTGTGAGCATTAAGGGTTAACTTAAGGGTTAATTTAAGACAGCCTTATAGGACTAATCAATCTTTCCAGCTACTGCTACACTCCGTCTTCCATCATTGAGTCATATCTTGCATCACAGAACAGAACAGAACGGAACACTGTGGATAATGTGTTTTTCTTTATTTCATACTTCTTGACTTATCTTTTTCTTAATATGAAGTTGTTATGCCTCATAACAAAAGAACTTGTTTGAAGAATGAAGGGGGGAATTGTGGCTCACAAAATAAAGACAATCTCTCATAATATTCTTTACAAATTCTTCTTACAACAAAAAAAACCATGAACAATGCCTCTGTTGTGACAGTAGAATACAACAGAAAAATAAAGGTTTTGCACTCAACATTTGATTTAATCTAACGGAGACCAAAGGAAACAAAAGAAAAAAAAGGAACAGAACGTCCTGTACTCGCAAATAAACGTTAGCTCCTGAGATTCTCCGTGGACAGAGTCACTGTTCTGAAGCTGCCACTACTGCAATGGTGACACTGTGACATCACAGTGGCGCAAAGATTGCAAAAGAAACCTCTGAAACCTCTGACCTTGCCGTACAGGAGTGATGACAAGGACGAGTGCCGACGAAACGAAACTGAAAACCTCCACTGACACCGTCACCTTTACCTCTTCTTCTTCTTCTGTCTGATGATCGGAAATGAAAAAAAAAAGAAAAGAGAAATGGACACAAAAAGAAGATTGAACATGTGTATAATTATCTCACAAAAGGCATTTACAGGCAATGACGAGGACATTAGTGACGGAGGGGCGGGGGGAGAGGGACTTTGGTGACGCAGAAACCGCTTGTGATACCTGACATTTTAATATTGCTTTGATAAAAAAGTATTAACAAATAATCAGCGACTGTGCGACCGTTAGACACACGCATTCACGTGGGGAAAAAAGAAAAGAAAAACCTGTGGAGGAGTTGGCGAGCACATATTTATGTATACAGAACATCTGCAGAGACAATCTCGCGTGGTCTACTGTAGATGTTTTGCTTCAGGATGAGGACAGATGCTTATGGCTGGTACTATTACACTGTTTACATTTAACACCATCACCCGCCCCCCATATTAAATTTATACAAAGTGAAGTCAAGGGGAGGCTTTTTTTTTTTTTCTTAAATCACCTCGCTGTTTTTTTTATAATCTCCATCATCATTCCTTCGTCTCATAACTTCTTGTCCGCGGCCGAAGATAAAAGTTCAACAGTTCTTTTTTGTTTTTTCTTCTTCTTCTTTTACTCCTCGGAGCAGATGCAAGATTTGGTGGTTTTTGGACTTTGAGACAAACACGTTTCCATCTGTTAGGTAGATCTGTTTTCCAATGGATGTCTTTTCTGTTCTTTGCCAAAGTCAACGTCCCAGTTGACATATCACTCAAAACAGTCACTCCATAATCTGTCCTTTTGTTTTTAACAGCCAAAGAATATGATGAGAAATCTGTTATTCGGACAAACCCACGTGCATTGTGCCGATTCAGTTTTTTTCCCCCAAGTTAAGGGACGGGATTGGTGACAAGTGAACCACTAAGTGACATCTTTTCACTGCCTAGTGTCCGTTGGCCTCAGAGGCCGAGGCAGGGGTGGAGGGGGTGGAAGAGCGGGACACAACCGAGGCCTTCTCTCCGCCAGGACTGGACACTGAAGGCACAATGTCGGGGGCCTTGACCCCGGTCAGACCGACAGGAGACACGCCGGCTGCTGCCGCTGCTGCGGCGGCGGCGGAGGCCACTGCAGCCGCCCTGCTCGCAGTGATGGCAGACATTGGTTTGGGTTGAGCTTGAAGTCCTGGGCTGCAGATAAGGTGATGCCTCTCCCAGTCTTTGTGCTGACAGAACGAGCCACAGTAGCGAGCCGCGTTACAGCCGCTGCACGTCTCGCTGGCTTTGCGCCCACAGTTCCAGCAGCACTGAGGAGGAGGAAAGGAGAGGTTTTCAGACGCAGGTTTGTGTTTTCCGTTGCATTAAATGAGCCATTTGAACACTTATAGAGCAGCGTGCAACTTTTAAATATTTAAATACAAACAAAATCTGTCAGATGAGTTCACACAACACTGATTAAGTCTGTCAGCTCCATATGGGCCTTTTTGTGTTTCTCAGTATTGCTGTGTTTGGATCCCATATTGCCTTTGCTGCACACAGGAAGTGATTAGTTTTACGCCAAGACAGATGGAGGCAACATAAATGCTGTGGTAGTAAAGTGACAGGGCTGCAAACAGGTGTGAGTCTTACTAGAAACACAAAAAATAACACAACATAAAAAGTTCTCTTAAAAATCCACTTTTTCAACACTCTCGCCCCCACCACAATGTAGTCTGATAGTATTGCTTGACAAGACACAGCATACAAATAATGTCACAAAATCACTATAACTATAACCTTTGAGGTTCATACTGCAAACAGTTATTGACTCATTCGGTAGATATGTAGCAACATTAGCGTTCAGTATGAGCCAGTTAAGGTCTGCACATGTGGAGAAGCTTCAGCTTGAAAAACAAATGCAACCAATACATCCTGCCCTCTTCCCGTCAGCCCTCTTATCAAAGCCTGGGAATGTTGGCTGCAGGTTCTCTGAGGATTTCCTGCAGGACAACATAAATGCAGTACCAGCTCCATAACCTCCGTCTACGCTCACCTCACTGGAATCCTCCTGTTCGTTGACGACCAGGATGGCGTCTTCTTGAGCCTTCCTCTTTGCATCAGCCAGAGTCTTTTCCATCTTAGCCCTCTCGGTGGCGATCATCTCGAAAGCCTTCTGCTCGGCCTCCGCCACCGCTTTCTGCACCTCATCCATGGCCTGACGCTTCACTTCGTTCACCGCTTCTTCTGCACAACAGGGAAAGTATTTCATGTTGAGCTAAAGAGAGCACTGGCACGGAGGTTTTTTATTTTGTGTGTGTGTGTGTGTGTGTGTGTGTGTGTTCCATCTCCAAAATAGTCATGTTATTTTCTCAGTAACCTTAAATTACTGCGTCTGTAGGTATTCATTACGATGATCCTTGTGTTTAACAACAGACAACCTTCATTATTTTATTATGTGGTGTTCTCACCAGCTTTCCTCCAGATCTCATCTGGAACATATGCCGAGCCTGGCCGCGAAGCAAAGTCGCGCTTGGAGTCTGTGGGAAAAACAAGAGACAGAAGCGAGACATCAAGCACCTGTCGAGACTCACAGAGATATTAAGATGATTCACTGTTGGGAGGGAAGTTCAGCTCGACAAAGGTAACAGTGGAGAAATCTTTTACTTTGTTGTTCACGTAAACATATAGCTGCATATCCAGGCCGTAGAACATAAAAAAAAAAGAAAAAAGAAGTTGATTATCAAGAGTCTTGGGGCTGATCTGAAATCTGAAAACTTCAGAAAGGAATTTGTTTGGCTTGGAGGGAATGGCAGACTAACAGGCTGTGTCAACATTCTGTCTGTTCCCTCCAATATCTCTCCCTGCAGCTCAGCTCATCTCCTCCTAACTTATATCATCCATCTCACCCGCATTTTCTCTCCCCCCCCCTTAACTTACATCCTCATTTTTCCCCCCACAACAACAACCTGCATACACCCTCCCCACTGTCATCTCCACCCCCACCACACTCTCTCCGCTCGAGCCCAGGCAGGCAGGCAGGCAGGCAGGCAGGCTTCCCGGCTGGGGGCCCAGATGGTGCTCTGGCGAGTCAGCCAGTTCTGAGTCTCGGAAAGCCTGCAGAACGGCAGGACGGCCCTTCTGTGGCCGATATGGCCGAAGCCAATCCTGGCACTTCTCTGTGACTATGGACCAGCAGGGGGAAGGCGAGGCTGGCAGTGTGGAGAGAACAGTGCCAGTATACAACAGACTGCGGAACAAACTGTGGAAGGCACTCGGCAACACACGGACATGTGACTTTGCTGCACTACTATTTTTTGGCCACTAGATAGTGTAAGGAGCATCACATAAGATTTCAGGCTGTGCTGGTTTGTGCTCAGACCTACAAAACCCATCATCAGAGTGAGCTGGACCCTAAGTGGTGAGCAACTAACCGCTGATTTCCATTGAACCCAGTGGTTTGCTTCATCTGGCGTCACAAAGCGACTGCTCTGGTAAATAACAGTCAAGATGATTCATGTGGCAGTGTAGAAAAAAAAAAACAGTGTAACCCACCTGACTCTGCGGAGTGGGGGCTGTGTGTCTTGGAGAAGGGGGTGGAGCCCGAACCTCCTTTGCGTGGGTCCTCCTGCTCGCTTGAGCGCCGTCGCCAGTAGTTGAGCTCCTCGCGATCGGACTCCTGGCACCGTCTGAGCACGCTCACTGACCTCCGGGTCTTCTCCACCATGTCCACAATGCAGTTCAACACCTGACGAAAGACAAAACAATGGATGACTTTTGAAACATGGAAGAATCACATTGGATTGTGTACATTGTTCAGCTAAAAGGTTATAGTAAACAAAATAACACTTTAATGCTATCATGAATCTGAGGCTTGTGAGAAAGTAAAACACTGCTTTGCAGAGGAATGCAGTGAAAGAGATGACATTTTAAATCCTTTCTCTATCATAAACCCATTAGCAGCCATGTAGTCGTCTGCAGACTTACGTGGTCCAGATGCCTCCATTCATCAGCCCACTCTCTGTCTGTCAGCCTGTGGTCCACCGGCTCCTCACGGTAACCCCCATTAGTTCCTTAATAAAAACACACACAAGATAAGCCACAGGCCAGTGTGATTAACATTCATCTAAATATGAGACAAGCCACAAGTGACAGTGAGTGAGTGAAATGTCTGTAACCTTGTATCGCTGACTTTGTTAAGATGACAAAAAAAAACAAGATAACCTAAAAAATAAATAATAAATAATAAAGATAGCCTTTTTTAATTTTTGGCGCAAAATCAAAAGTGACAGGAGAGACATGGCTGTACAGAGTCAAAGGCGGCGCCGTCTTCCATTAATAATGACAGGAATTGGGTTAAAGTTAATGAGGAACAAAGAATAAAAGACAAAAAGATGTGAGACGGGCCAAGGGAATATAACAGAAAGGTGGGGTTTAAAGAGAAAACGAGAAGCCTGTGATGCAAAACAGACCTTTGGCTCCCAGAGCCTGCACACATCTGGAAGTCAGCTGTCAACCACACACACATGCACACATACACACACACACTCCCCATACTTCTCCCTTAGCACCTCCCCTCCTGGAGCTCACAGCATTCCAGTAGGGAGACACTCAGGCTGAGTGGAGTGGCTCCACTTCTAAACACAACCAGCCGCTCTGACACTCACTGTGGACAATTACAACCGCTAACCACATGCACACACACACACACACACATACATGCACGCACATGCACGCACGGCACACTGATGCACAAATGATTCCAGTTGTTATTACACAATGCTATGACTTAAGCAATATTTAATTATACATTCGACAATAATAACAGTTTGCATACAAAGCTTGTGCGGAGCATCCAAACATGTCCATGCACAGACACTGTATTCACCCTCACACAAAAACCACAATCCTTTAAGACCGAGAAAGAAACGACCAACAAGAGGCCACATGCACACTAGGCTTGTTGACAAGAATAATGATTCCCACACACAAACACGCACACACACGCACGCACACGCACACATACGCGACTTCCCCTTAACCTCTCCTCCACTCCTGGTTCTCATCAGTGTTCAGTGTTCATCAGTTCAAAGCCATGTGGACTGTGTGTGTGTGTGTACGCGTGTTCCTGTGAGTCAAGTGGCGGCAGGCGGGCGGGAGACTGTCAGGGACTAAGACCTCATAAACACTGCACCCTCTACCTTGAACATATCAAGGTATGTGTCTTTATGTGTGCGCGCCTGTGTCTGTGTGAGCTACTGCTGTTTCCACTGTGTGCTGACACGTCCCAAACGGAGGGCAGATATACACCAGAGGAGATCCAACCCTCGCTGCCTGGATAGTATGGCACTGTTTATACACGCGTGGACACCAGAGACATATGTGGGGGTGGCTGTCCAAACACGGAGACCACCCGTCATCGCGCGCTGATTATGGCGTGCGTGTAGGTGTGTGTTCGTTTCATTTTAATGTGACTATTTATTCAATAAATGCCTTTACCAGGCGCTGCCGTGCAGATCCAGACTAAGGTACATGCTGCTAGTGTTTGCGGTGACATGATCTCCACCTCCAGCAAATGTGTTAACACGATCTGGCAGCCGTACAGTATGTGCGGAAAGGATGTGCGACAGCCTTACCTACCACACATAACTGCTACATCAGCGTATTTTCTTGTGATATCATATTAGTATGCAGTTCTAAGTTATCCTGTATTAGTCACAGAGCCAGACAGACATCTGTGGAAAGAAAGGAAGAGGGACAGATGGGGCAGATGCCGTGCTACACGTCACGCCTGTTTCTGGAAAGCTGATAATCTATCTAAAAAAAATGAAAAATAAATAAATAATCACGCAAGCACAATGCTGACATTTGTGACGGCTCGGTCGAAATATAAAAATGCTCAACTTGTCATCACGTTGTCACCGATAATGTGAAAAGAAAGTGGCCAAGGAAATAAAAAGATCGACGGGCTGCGTCGCATACCAGGAAGTCTGGGTCTGTCTTTGAGCTCGCGGATCTCCAGCATGCGTTGGCTGTGCTCTCGGTGCAGGATGTGTGGCGTTGCAATGTCATCCAGGGCATAGTGCTGCAAGGGTGGAGGAGTTGGGTGAAGCTGGGTGTTGAGCGGCAGCGGGTGGGCGGGGCTGTGTCGCGGCGCGGGGCTGATGGTGCAGATCCGTTTGGCAGCAGGCTCCATGGCTGCCGGTGGGCGTTCGTGGAAACCGTTCTCTTTAGCTCTGGAAAACAAAAACCACTGCATTTTTAATTTTCTAATGACGTGTCAGCGTGTAGATCTGAACGGACGCTGTTGTGGAGCATTCATCTCACCTGTTCGGGCTGTGTCTCTTGGTCCCAGCGTCAGAAGGCTCCATCAGCAGCTCCGAAGAGTCTGGAGAGGAAGCCAGCGTGGTGCTCAGGAGGAGGTGCTCGTGCTGGGACAGGTACTGGGCTGGAGTTTGCTTGGCTGCCCGTGCACAGTGGAGCAACTCCCTCTGCAGCAGAGGTAGGTTTGCCTGGCGAGGGAGAAAGAAACGTTCACTTGAAATTTGCTAAATGGTCAAAAGGACAAGCCAGCGTGTATGAAACTCGTCCAGCAAAGACAGAATACTCATTACAGAAGAAGACGTCGATCTGGAGAAAACAGAATTATTCTACACGGACGACTAAAAGAGAGTAAATCTGCCTTGGCTGGAACAGGGTTTAAAGAGGGGGGGTACTGACTCCTTGAGGTCTGGCTGTAGGGCTCAGTATGAGTCTGGGTGTTGTTCTGCGGCTGCCTCCATGGTGGCTGTGGTTTACCTCTTTCAAATAAAAAAAGGGCTCCATTTTCTAAACTGCTGCTGAAGCTGGTTACAAACCGCTGGCATGCAGCTAAATGCAGTACAGCAAAGACATTCAGGATGGTAGAGAAAAAAAAAAACATTTCAAAACAGGCTCTGCTTACTTCCCCCCTCATTCCTCACCCTTTTTCTTTTTTTTTAAAAATATCTATCAGTGAGCGTCTCGGTCGTATCTTTGCATCTCACTGTTCCTTGCATTTCCCTAATTAGGAACAGAATCGGGTGTGTTTGCAATTACTGCCACTTCCTCACTCCCTCCTCTCGAAAAAACCAGCTAAATAACCAAACCATTCTACTTGAGTGAGTCTGGCGTCTTCTTCTCACGTAGCACACTCAATCATTATCTTGTCGATTCTGTAAAGCTGGACCCCCCCCATTTCTCTGACGTCAACCTATGGATGGTGATATTTCTGCGGTACGGTCCGTCTATAAGGTCCATGTGCTCTATTTTTTTTTTTCTTTTCTCCCACACTCCTCTTCCTCCCTTCTTTCCCTGGGGCCCCAGCCCGCGGACACATGTGCTGTGTGTCAGTTCAGCGGGCCTGCTCTCTGGGGTTCAGTGGGAGCGAACGCTAGATCGGAGGCGCCTTGGCAGCTGAATGCTCTTTTAACGGGACAGCGGCTCCATATGGCACACTGCACTGGAACCCATAAAAAAAAGGGAAGGGAACACTTTATAGGCATGTTTCACACTTCCCTCTCTCCTCTACCAACCTCTCTCTCTCTCTCTCTCTTTTCCACTTCACCCCCTTGACTTTGTCTCCCTCTCCATTCTCTCAGGAGTTGGCATTAAGTCGTGGGGACCCCACCCCCTCATAATAAATTGGTAGAAGGAGGGGAACAGAGGTTTCTTGTCTAAGCACTCACAGACAGACAGCTGGAGGGGTTCCAAAGGTGAGTAAGAGGTAAGTGTGGAAAAGGGGCAGATTTTGACTGCTCTAAGTTACGGCAGTACAACGGACTGAAGATTTATGGGCTGCTTTACTGAAGGGGGCTCCTAAAAAGTATACACTTGCAGACTTCCCTGGTTACAAAGGGGGCTCGAGAGGCTGTTTAACACACACACACTCATCTGTTGCATGTCAAGTCAACAGGCAAACCGGCGATAGCTGTGTTGCACTGCTGAAAAGCAGTTTATTCAATTAGGAAAGTGACACAGAGGCCTATTTATAGACCTCTGCTTTGTATCCTGGAGACATCGTAATAAAGTGTAATGAATCTATTACTTTTCCATCGCCATGACTCACAGGCCATAATGCGATTTCTGAAGAAATTGTTCAGATCATCCTGAGCGAGGGGAACGCTGATGTCAAGGACCTTCTCTTTATCTCTGGTAATCGCGCAGCACGGCCGACGCAGCCGAGATATGCGAGGTCTGACGGGGAGGTGATATTTTCAGCGTGGCTAAGTGATGCCGACATGTCGCAGGCAACAACAACCATCGGCCATGTGTCGTTTACTGAGAGGAGGGGGGAATGAAAAACACGCCGCTGCCAAGAAAAAGAAAGTCATTCCACAAAATAATGTTAAGCAAATACTGAAAGACAGAAAAGAGGTTTGGAAGTGTGTTTACCTTGAGAAAGGGAATAACAAAAGGGCGTAAGGGGAAGTTGGTCGCCTCCTGAAGCCGTGAGTGAAACTCCTCAATGGTAACTGTTGAATTCTAGGAGACAAGGGAAAGTGAAGTGTGAGATATTTAGATATAAATATATAAGCTATAAAAAGGGGACTTTTTTTTTTAACACAACATACTTCGAGATTTGTTCCTTTTCACTGAAAATATTAGATTAGAAACTAATCTTACCACGAGGGCCAGGACAAGGCTTCGAACACTGTCTCCAATCTCAGGAGAAATGTCATTGCCAAACTGCTGCAGCGTGGTCAGGAAACGCTTCAGTTTGCTCAGCTGGCGAGCTCCACAGGTGGCAGGCAGCTGCTGGTTTGCTAGCGATGAGGACGAGGAAGAGGAAGGTCCATTGCTGTAGCGCTGTGGTGGAGACGGCACTGCGTTCAAGGTGGGTGGGGAATGATGATTCCCATTCGTCACTGGGTTTAAAGGAGAGATGAAGACAGGGGATTAGGATGATTGATGCTTAAAGTGCACAAATATTTTGTTTATTATTAACAATTCTCGACAAGGATTCAATTCAGAAACAGTTTTCACTGAATGTGAATGAACTCTTTAGGTGGGAGCAACAGAACACTGTTAATCAGATGCTTAAAGGGGAACAAATCAGACAAACTCTAGACAAAAAAAAACAGAGTTCACATGTGACCCTTACGTGCTGTGGTGGAAAAAGAGGCGGGTCGAGGGCCGCTGGGGTTGACGGAAGGCAGGGGTGGCATCGTGGAGCTGGTGCTGCTGCTGCTGGGGGCTGATCTGGAATGAGTCTTAGCATCCACAGGAGAACCGGGCATGGCAGGGCTCTTCTTCTCTCTACTGTCTGCAAGGAGGAGAGAGGAGAGGAAAAAAAAAAAAGAAGGACACAATGATGTGAGTAAACACAAACTGTCCACAACAATTCACACCACCTTTTTCTTAATAATCTTCACACACATACAAAAGAAATAAAAGGAATTTAAAGCCAAGTATGTATTTGCTGCCTCAAAACAAGAACAAAGAACAAAGAATTTTAATGACATTGGGAAGCAGCGTGGGATCATGTGTGTTGTCATGTTGTTTGGTTCCCCCTGTGCGTTTCACACCGGAAGAGCTGCACAAATATGAATAAAACGGTGAGTAGTTGTTATCTATTAGTGACACAGACACACAAAAAGACAACACACTGGCTAACTAGTGGTACCAAATATTTCCTTCCTCGCTCCAACCAAACTGAAATGGTCTGTTACCCTGCCCAGAAATACATATTTCTATGGAGTTTAAAGAGTGTTGGAAACATTATGGCTAATGTACTACATCCGTCTCGTTGTTGTTAGATACTGGAATGCAGGAAGTGTTCCGTGTTATATCATTAACTCACAAACCACCACTTTAACTTTATCATCTCAGTGGTTTATAAATCAATGTAAAAGCTACAGGTCCACAGTCACACAAAAGACGCGCCCGCCCCTCAAAAGCCACTTCACATCATACAACACATACTAAACCCCCAACCCCCCCACCCACCAATCCACCCCGTCAATGAGCCAGATGTCTAAAGTTTAGCCCCTCATTCCCCAACTATTCAGATCAATAACAGAAGAAATGCTGAAGAAGGGCTATTGTGATGGAGAAGAATGCCCCCTCTTTGAGCTCCACAGAAAATGCAGGCGGGGACACAGAGAGAAAGGGACAGGGCTATTTCACGCTTTACTAACAAGGTCGGCAAGGCTTTTGAATGTTAAACGCAACTTCTTAATATGCTATTGCCGCTGAATGAGACCACCAGATAAGGGGCTGGAGAGGAGTGTGATGGGGGGTGGGGGGGGCGGGATCAGAAGCCACCTTTGTCTGCTTGAGATCCATGAAGGCTGGGTCCCGTCTCCATTTAGAGTGGATCAGACTCTTCTGAGAATAAACGATTAATAGACGAGTGCGATCTCACAGGTCACAGGGTTAACAGAGAGCAGCTTTTTAAATGTGGTTTCATGGCTTTAAGGCTTTGGCTTCAATGGCTCTCTGTATATCTTTTTTCACAGCTATGAACTCTGCGTGGCCTTGAGCCACAGGAACTCCGTTTATAAAGACTTCAGTCGGAGGGTTTAAGCCGTCAGCAGGTTACTTGGGAGAACTCAAGAGGAAGCGCGCGCATTTGGCGACTGTAAATAATTGCAGCGCAAATTGGGTGCAGAAACACGGAAATTCATGGACTAAAAATCTGGGAAAAGTTAAATTCTTTAATAAATAAATAAAATAAATGCTTAGTTACACATTCTGCTGCATCCACTTAGCCCTGTTTGCCTTTCCTAAGGGCTGTTTATGCAATTCATCTGCTATGCCTGTGACTCAAACAGTCTTACTGTTCATCCCCCCCAATACACACACACTCTTTCTCAGCCCTGTGGCCTTCCTGCCATCGCTCCACCTGTTCACCAACACAGGGGGCAGGAAAGTTGGATCTACGCAGACATTTGGACTGTCATACCCAACACACACACAATGTGCCAGTGCACCACAGGAAGCAGCACACACACACACACACTGGTTCCAAACACACTCTATCCATATGGCCAGAAATTAGACTGACATCTCAATAACAGGATCGACAGAGCATATGGCTTCAATATCAACACTGCAAACGTATAAAGTACTTTAAGTATACAATATATCTGATATAAAGTAGTGTTGCAGGTAAACGTATTCATAAGGACACAACAGTTTTTCCTCCAAATTTGACCTGTATCCTCATTACAGCTTTAAAATGCCACACTCCCAAGACAACTTCATGGTGCATGGGTCTGTCTTGAGCCTTGTCTGAGGTAACAGGATGTAACAGGAGACATCAGGTGTGTGTGTGTGTGTGTATACGGTGCAGACGGCCCACAGAGAATTGCCTCTGCTTGTCAATTAGACAGCGTACGTACATAGTCGGATGACTTCATCTGGCTTGCGAGCACCTGAGTCCACTGTATATAGTCACAGGACTGTCAGGGGAGGCAGCTGTCACCACAGCCAAACAACACACACACGCGCGCACACACACACACAAGCAAAGTATACAAAGTGGTCTAATGTCAACTCAGGTGAATATTGGCTTAAAAGGAGGATGTGTTTGTCTGGTCTAAATGCCACCTGTCATCTTTGCTCTAATGAAACAAAGGGAGGTCATATAAAGTGTCTGACACAGTAAAAAAAAAACAGACCAATAGATAATGACACATGTGCCACTTCTGGCTGATGAAATCAACAATATTCATGAATTCTTCTTAAACCATTCCAGGCTGCTGTCTTTGCCGTTGTCTTACCTTATCATGTGTATGCATGCATGTACTCTGTGTGTGAATAATATTGAGTTCTTTGGTTTCCTACAACAGTTGGTATTGCAGGGATGGAAAGGGAATGTGCCTCTGTGTGGCGACGGCTGTTGTTGCTAGCCAGGTGTTCCCTATTTGTTCAGCTTCAGGTGACGCTCGTCTGCATTTAAACATGCAGTCGGCTTTAATTGCCTCTGCCTCGGCAGGTGATGCAGAATGAGGCAAGGAAGAGACACAGGGAGGGGGAGAGAGCTGCTACTGAAAGCAATTCAGCACTAAAATAATGACATCAGAAACGACAAGGCAATTATTAAATGCAGAGGTCGTTCACGATATGTAGAGTGTGAACGGATAACGGACTTTGAGTCGGCGCAAATAAATCACACTTGACGTAAATGTGTGTTTATTAGCCATGTGGTTTACCTCTGAAGTTTAAACTATCTGTGGAAGGCTGAACGTTGTGAGTCATGAGAGTGTGTGTGTGTGTGTGTGTGTCCAATGTGATTGCATGTCTCCTCGTCCTGGGCTGCTATCATTGACCTGATATTGCAGATGAAGTGACAGAGGATGTAACACAGACTGGACGAGTTTGTTGTTGAGCAAACAGATAATTCATGCAGCATGTGCAGTGCTGTGAGTGCGTGACTTCCAAACACAGACATGTTAATGTACACAGATACACGGCATCATAGCGGACTGAATCAATCCTGTTGTTATTTAAAATGCATGCTTTTTTTTAATCGATTTATTCTTTTATATAGGAACATGCAATCAGGGTGAAACATGCAGGAGGAAAATCACCGGGAATTCACACAGATTTTATCTAACACTTATATGGGCTCGCTTGAATATTTTATGGAAATCAGAGCTGGCATAAAATATTCCAGGAATTAAATGTGTATTTTCACATCCAAAAGTAGGTCTATATACACACCCAACGGCGACAACAGAGAAACGGCTCAAACGTCTTAGACTCTGTAGAACGACAAACAGATGTAGGCTGTTGACCAAATTGTTTCCTTTAAATGCACAGGCATTATCCCCGCTACAATCAATAACACATCTCAACAAGCGGCGATCTCACATTTCCAACAACCACCAAAACATGTGAAAGCAACACAAGACGGTTGAAAGCAGTTGAAAGGAAAACAGAATGGAGTGAAAACATTATAGGTGAAGTAAGAACTGTGTAAAATGTGTTGTTTTGAAGCTGAGGTCAAAAAAAAAGAGAGACAGAAAAAAGACAGGCTAACGGACCTCCTAGCACCATGTTACTGATGGGCACATATCCTCCTCCCCCTCCTCCCCCTCCTCCTCCTCCTGTACCATATGGATCTAATCGGCCAAGAGCTGGCCAGCTGGGACCTCCAACAGTCACCTGTGAGAGAGGAAGGGACGGCTGGAGCCTCTTCCACTAAGCCACTGCCACCCCCTCCCTCCTACATATACACACACACAGTTCTATTCCGCCCTCCCTCCCTCCAATGAGAGGGAGAAGGAGGAGGGAGGTGAGGAGAGTGGGGCAGGGAGGCACGAGGCGACTGAATGCAAGCGAGTGGACTTAAATGCCGGGGAGACAAAGGCTGCACCTGGTCCCTGTCGGTCCACACACACCACCATAATACAGCGCACATCTGTTCCTCCATCCTGCACTTTGTGACCTCCCCCCCACCCCCCACCCCCACACACACACACACTGCACTGACTCAAACACAACCACATCTACTAATAAAACAGATAATTCAGCCGTGTTTGGCCTCCCCAAAGTCAATTTGCCGTTACAAACATTGGAGCTGCACAACAGGTTTCAAGGATTAAAAATGTTCAAGATTGTGTCAAACTTCCAAAAATCTGGACACACACACACACACACGTGTCCTCTCTGCTCATTTCAATCAGCTTAATTTGTGTTATTGCTCTCTTGGGGCTGGCACCTCATCAACAATTGCCACGTCACCGTTGCCTTGTTCTCTTCCATGTCAGTAATCACACAGTACATTTACTACAAAAATGTAAATCACGTTTGTATTATTGACATTTCAAACTTGTTTTAAAATCGTTTTATATGTCACTCCTGCATAATCACAATAGCACATGTACCGTTTAACAAGCACCGACAGGGATTAAGAAATAATTCTGCAAATTGGAGGCTCCAGAGTTATAGAAGGAGGGATGCAGAGGAGTGTGGAGCATGTGAGGGAAGGAATAACAAGGATATATACTGTTTTCATTTGGTTTCATCAGGAAGACAAGGCTGGTTGTCAGACCTGGAGCCAGGCTGTTTTTCTTGGCTCTCATTACCACCTTCCAGCCCAGAAGACTATTTGGACAAATCCCAACATCAATACGGGGAGGTGGCAAGGTTGACAGCAAGGAAGGAGGAAAGAGAAAGATGTAAACACTAAGACGCCAGCAATGGTGGGGAGAGGAGGAGACAAGGATGAAGGAAAACACGTATGTGACTTCCATTCACACACGTGAAGAAGCACAGATGTGTTGGGACGACTGAACTCCTCGCATTTCGCCAGCATGGAGTGATGATGAGAGAAGCCCTTGCATAACCTCATCACTCAGTGAGATAATTACAAAAACACTGCTCTAATCCGGCATGCCACATTTAAAAAAAAGTTAAGAGACTGAGGATGGAAATGTACTTAGTGGCAGAAAGAGAGAGAGAAAACTAAGCGGGGACGACAAGGCAGACAGACGTTGTCCATAAAAAAAGGAAGAATGAGCCGTAAAAAGAGGCACAGTGATTTGATGCTAGAAGCAGAGGAGGTTGGACAGTGAGCATGAACAGTGTCCACGTGTACATGAGGTCAAACCGAAAGGAGAATGCAGGAGAGAGAAGTCGCCCTTCAGTCTGACCTCAAACGATTTCACTGGGTTTTAAGTATGTGAAACCCAGAAATATTACTATAGAATATAAGACAGAATATTACAGGAAACTTATCTCTGTATCAGCAAGAACTGAAGGTTAAATTTCATTTTAATTCAACTTTTCTTGCCTTGAAGCGAACTGATGGGACTTTTCTTGGAGCACTGCTTGTCTGTGACCTCTGTCATGTTTTTTTTTTCTATTGCTCAGACAGTTTTGAATTCCTCTTCCTTATTTCCACCCTAAGCTTTAACCATGTCCTCGCCTCTGACTGGCTGGATTTGGCTGTAGTTATCGCCTACTTTGACTCCATTTCTAGCAGCTGGATATTTGATTCAGAGACTTTTGTTGGTAAGTTGCCAGAAAAGTGGAAAATCTTGCCAAAAGTCCCGAGTTGAGTAGTTCTAGATCGTGTTTATGTCAAAACCCAATTACATACTGTTAACCCCAGACATTTCTAAGCATACAAAGAGGCGTGCGGTTGGGCACTTGGGCGCTGGAGTGGAACGGTTTCATGTATTTCACACATGTACTCAAATTCAGTGTCTGTTACAGGCTCCACTGTCATTGGTCAAATGATTTGTGTGTTATTCAGAGTGGCACAAACCTGAAACACAGACACTTGCCTGCGTCACACACAGCTGGGCCACGGGGAAAGGAGCTGGAAGTGGATGTGTGTCATCATGTGTGAGTGTGTATGTTGGCCCCGTTTGCCAGGTGCTGAGTTTGTCATCAGCTGAGCGGAGACAGGACAGTTATTCCTGAAGTAACACACACTCACACACCTGTGAAATGGCCTGCCTGAGGCCCATGTGCACAGCGCACCCACCCACGCAAATAACAACTGTGACATAACCGGCAAAATTGGGATCTGTCCATCAAGGCTTTCATCCACGAAAGCTGTGACGCTGACACACTTTTACGCAGACTCTCACACACCCGCTCCCCTTCTCGGAGGCCAGTAGATTATCTGCCTATCTGGTTACAACCCTTCTCACCTCCCCGTGACTAATTGGTTAGCGTGCCCATCAATCAACGTGAGCCTCATAATTCTTTAAAGCCAAGAAATGCCAAATGAAAAACAATCCACTGTAGCATTTAAAGATGTATGACCATTAAAATTAAGTAAGGTTGTCTTCATTTTCTTTTTCCCATGCACATTTCTTCATGATGTCAGAAGTGAATTATACAGCTCCCCCGACTAACATCGAAGATGTATATCATCGCGTCTGTCTGGAAGATTAGGACCGGGTGGTTATAAACCAAGACAATCGACTTAACCTGCAGCCAGGAAAAATACTGCTTTTCCCGTTGGAGTCGTACATACACGGACTCTCGCTCTGAACTAGAAAGATACAGTAGTCCATAAAACAAAATACGACCTCTTGACACACGAAAACAAAGTGAACACTAAAACACTTGCTTCAGACCAGGTGTCAGAGGCCTCAACAGCCAAGTGGCCAGGGATCTGGTCCAACCAGATGTTGCAATCACCACGAGCCATGCAGAAGACATTTACACTTGACTCAGGCCTTTTTTTTTGTTTAACGGCTTTTGTGTTTGTTCTTATCGCCATTTTTACATGTACTCATCCAGCAGCTTACATGTGCAACTAATAGCCAGGTTAAAGTGAGTTGATGTACAAAACCTGCTCTGGAAATCCCTTCTTAACATCAGTCGACTCAATTTATGGCACAAAAGACCTGCGTTATCCCGTACTTGAAAAAAAAGCTGGAAAAACAATAAACATGTATGCATTTAGTTTTTCATGCAGTCGTCTCCACTCTTTTTTCACTTTGCCATTCTGCCATGCAGCACTCATCCTGTACCAGGCTGTGCAATGTTTGTAAAATATGTCGAGGAGCAAGCTGCAAATCTGTCTGATCTCACAAGCAAAGCTCTAGAAAAACATGTGTACCGTATATATGCAGTGTGGTGTATTGCACCAAAAGAAAGATATTGCATTTTCTCCCAGCAAATAAACGGTTACCCTGAGACTTTTGTCGACACGGTGAGTTAAAGCTGAGAACCGGTCACAGGCTTAACCGTGACGTATGAAAGACCGGAGCTCAAAAGCTGTTTGGGAGACAGATAAGTAAAACAAAGGGGCCAGCTGTGCTCAAAACAATAAGGCAGAGATAGTGCGTGGTTTTGAAAAAGTGTGGGCAGCAGAACTGTGTTTTCAGTCAGATATTTGCCAGCACAGAAGACGACGGAGAGAAGGGGAATGTTGGAGAGAAGATAATGAGTTCCCAGACGGGCACCAACACCCATTTCTTGTTCACCCAACACATCTAACAAACCCAAGTATATATTTAATTCTTTTTTTACAAGTTCTCCTGAGAATCAGCTTCTACCTTAATGGGTTTTGCATTGGAAATATTTACATTTCAGAGAGCACACAATGCCAATGTTTTGTTTCTGTTACCTCTGCTATCAAATATAGAATGCTGATAAATGTGTGTGTCTTACACGTGGGCAATGTTTTGCTTAATTGCCAGCAGCAGTGTTTTTGTGACAAAAAAAAAAATCATTTAAAGAAACCAATTAAATTCAATGTCATTTTTAATCACATTGAACCTGTGGCCTTCATTACTATATTTCAAATGCCAAGTAGTCTTTTCAATTTATTATATCTAACACTTACACGGGCAATTAATTTGGATTGATTCATTAGAGAGAATTGAGTTGTGGCCATTTTACGGTCTTTTAAGCACGTGCTGGCGATACTCCACCCCCTCAGAAAACACAAGCCCAGTAAATAAAGGCTTTGTCTTGGGTCAGTGAGTGGGTCTCTTGGGGCAGCGGAGGGTCAGTGGACCTCTCACTCAGGCAATTGGCAGGCACAAGGAGAGCGGCTCCCACACAGTGTCAGCCATGGAGGGTGTGTGCAGGTGGTGATCCCCATTGATACAGATCTATGTCTGCACACTCACCAACTCACACATGCACAGCGCTATTTGCATAGTCGGCAGACGTTCCCCATGATGAAACAATCTTTCAGTGGGCTACTTGTAGAGATTGAGCCGTTTCTGTGGAGTCAAAGACCTAACCCTTTAATGTCCACACACACACACACACAAGCACATATGAGAGCGCACACATTCAAACACTGCACCACTCACAGAACCCCTGGGGCCAGATATCACAGTCCTCACAACTGGAACTAATAGAGCACTTCCTTTATCAAACCATTGAAGCAGCTGCTCAATGCTGTGTCAATGTGTGTGTGTGTGTGTGTGGAAAAGGGGGTCTTCTGTGGACAAATTCTTCTGATAAAGGCAAGTGAGCAAGGGGTCACGGTGGTCTCTTTCTCTATCTATTACAGCACTTTCAGTCGAGAAATTCACAGCTGGGATTGAGGTCGGAAAGAAAATAAGCTGCAGAAAGTTATTAAAGACAAGCAACCTTGTACTTCTGCAGACATAATGTCTACGAGACACCTGGTACACACACTTCCCCAGACACAACCATGCACTTACCACATATGTGATTTAAAACCTCAAAGCGGCATGAATCCAAGACTAAAACAGTCACAGGCTCAAGTGAAAAAGGAGAGTTGAACAGTAAACCTTTCAAATCAAGACAGTAGTTTGAAACAACGCAAATACGTAAAATAATAGCAATCTGGGTTATTTGACATAAATGTTTGAAATAATTACAATATCTATAGTACAGTAACACATATTTTAGATAGTGTCTTGTGTGGAAATGATCAGAAAAATGCAGTTACACATTTCACTGAAATCTTCAGTCCTTTTGAAAATGAATGGAAGTACTTCTATTGAATAAACTAAAATGTATCTTCGCACATACACATACAGTATACATACACAGAGACACAGGATACTGCCTGCTGTCAGGAGTGTGACAGTGTCCAGCAGAGCAGACGGGGTATCTGCTTTAAGACTGTGCAGCCGACAGCAGGACTCTCCTATCTCCCTGATGGAGCGGCCCTGGCCTGACGTGACACTAGCCAGGTCTCTCTTGCCTGCATCGACGACTCACAACCTCCTCCCTTCACATCCTCCCCACTCACTGTATTACTGCTCCAGTCACTTGTGTCACACTATTACAACAATGTGGCATTTGCCCTTTGCTGGGATCCAGATTCCCACTGATGTCAGGGCTGTGCAACATGAAGGCTCAGCCCGAAAGACAGACACAGCAGTTTCTCGCTTCTTCCCATTTGTCAGAAATACTGTGCAGCAGACGCACACGTTTTCTCTACTTACTATACTCTTAAATTAATGTATTTGTCTGGTTATGGTAGTTTTTACACACAGGTCTCACTACTGGGGGAAAGATGGAAAACATAAACACGCCAAGAAGATAGGATGGAACTTCTATCTCCCACAAGTGGAAGCAATTTGGAAGTCATGCTGGAATATAACACGAGGGTGCAAATATTATGTTTTTTTATCATTTTACAACCTGACCTTGGATAGTTAAATTTGAAAAACTACCCTTGTCGATAGTAAAAGACAGACAACTTGCCCCGTGAGAACTGGCATCAACAGCTCAACACAAAATCAACACAAAATCGTGAAGTTTCTTTAACAGGCAACGCTCAGTCCATGTGGCAATATATAGCAGTATCATGGGCACAGATTTATCCCTCCTTCGTCATGGGATGAAAAGATGAAGAGATAAAGAGGAGAGGATGATGCACCATCTGTACAGTACTGAGCAGCTCCAGGAATTAGGCTGGAACACACACACACACACACACACACACACAAAGGTTTGTCCAACTCTAGTTGTTGGAACACTTCAATGGTTTCCTCTCAGTAGATCAGCAACCAGCTGACTGGATAGCTATCTTTAATCTAACATTTAATCCTAATTTAAAACAGAGTTATCTATGAGGAAATGGATAACTCACGTCACTGTTTGTATCTGAAAGCACACACACACACAGTATGTGTACGTAAATGCACTGTATGCATACATGGACACACTTACTCTCATTTAGAATAAATGGTGTTCACAAAACACAAAAGAGCAGACCTACCTCCTCTCTAGTAGAGTCCACTCTCACGTCCGTGGAGAAAGTCAGCTGCAGTGGCGAGGCTCTGCTTTCTTATCCTTTCCTTTCTCTCCGTGTCTCTCCGTGTCTCTCTGTGTCTCTCTGTGACTCCACACCTTCATATGTCAGGCATGTGTTTGCATTCCCACATATGTGAGTTGCAGTGTGGCTTAGGCCAGAGCCAGAGACACAGATGGCAGCCAGATGGAGACAGATAACCGAGGAAGACCAGCGCGACGCTGCACACAACACAACAACAACAAGGCGCTCTTACTTTCTCTGTCTCAGTGTTGGCTTGTCTTTCTTTCTCTCGCGCGGAGCTCTCTCTCTCTCTCTCTCCTTCTCTCTCGCTCTGTGTGTGTGTCTGTCTCGTGTAATCTCCTTCACTCCGTCTGCCTTTTCTCTTTTATTTGATTCCTCCCTCGCTGACTGGGACTCCTCTCTCTTCCGCGCTCTCTCAAGCTCTGAGTCTGTCTCGCTCTCTCGCTCGCTCTCGCGGCTGAAGCCCCTCCCCCCTTTTCCCACACAAACTGTCCTCCCTCTGTTGTCATGGGCCGGGCGCTCCAGTGACGTCACAACCCCCCTCCAACTCTCTATATGGATCCTGGCCAATCATCCACTGCTGACTGGCTCCATTCAACCTGCATTCACAGAGAAGGGCCTTGCAATTAACATAACTAATTGCTTTGGCACCTAAAGGCTAAACAAGAGACAGTGCCAAGGGCGACAAAAGTCTATGTTTGTGTGTGTGCATCTGTATGAGTGTCCGTGTGTGTGTGTGTGTGTGTGTCCCATACCCTTCTGCCCCTTCATAACAAGCACTGCCCCTTCATAACAAGTGGGGATCCCCCCACCCTAAAATGTTTTTATACTCACACCCCTCCTTCCTGCTTCTCAGGCCCTTTTTCAGCGATGCCCTCCATTGTCTCAGCTCCTTAATGCGGCCGCCACAGACCTGCATCTCCATATCCAGCCCACTCAAGGAGCATGAATGAGTTATTCATCACTCCACTTCTCCTCCCTTATCCACTGTGCTCCTCTTCACTGAGTTAAACTTAAATCACTGTCTGATTTATGCTTGGCCCTGCGCTCGAGTGTTGCCGTAGGGACAATGCAGGTTAAGATAATGGAGCTGGGCTAAGATTGGCCCGGCCTCTATGCTTTATTCACTCCACTTTATTATTCCCTCCTCTGGTTTGCTCCTCAAAAGCGCGAGGGACGTTGCAAAAGTTCATTCCAAGTGTGTGGTAAATAAATGTGTAATCGCTTACTTATGACGGCGGACTATTGAAAGAACAGGATCAAGCGTGTAAGACCTGGCCATGAAAGCAAATGTTGGATAAACACAGAGAGTTCATTAGGGGAAGGTGCCACTTCTTTTAACTGTCACACACACGTAGTACACGTTAAATCCTCACTAGTGTGATAAGTAATACGCTGCATGTATTAAACACAAAGGTTTAAAATTAGATATCATATTCCATGGCTTCTCAAAACGAAATATGAATGTATAACCACCATAATAACCTCCATCTCCCCTCCTCTCTCCTCATAGGCCGGCTCTATACAGGGTGCATCTGGTCAGCCAGCAGGCTCAGAGGCAGGGCCAGGTGGCTGTGAGAGAGGGAGGAGGGAGGAGGGAGGGGGTGCAAAGATGCAGAAACGAGGAGGGACGACGACCATCTGAAGCTACACATATAATGTCATCTACATGCTCCGTTAGGATATATTCATGTGACACTCCCAATGGACAAAGGCTAGAAGGGGAATAGATTTAAACGGTATGTCTAGGTCTGAGTAAAATAAAGGTTCAATTAAATGAAAAACCCAGGTGTATGAGAACAATACAAAAACATTTTACACCAGAATTTCCAATGACTGTATGCCATCCCACTGGTTGTGAATAGCCGAATAATCCTTGGCTGGAAATATTTGTTTGAATGATTAATCTTTGAAAAAGAAATATGGCAAATATCCAACACAATGTTCTGGTGCCAAAGGATCAAACCAACACGTGTTTAGGCTACAGTGACATTTAAAAAAAAAAAAGGAAAGAAAAAAAGAGCTAAAATAATTGAGAAGATGTAATAGATGACAGATTGTCACTAATTTGTTTTCTGTTGAGTGACACAGCATGACACAAACACAAAAGAAAATGCTTTTTACAGCAGTTAATGAAAACACCAACATAATGATTGTTGTATTTCTGTTATAAAGCAATGGATGCTTCAAGAAATAAAAATGTTAGGCTGCAAAAGAACTCATCACCCTCAAATCTATGCATCTACGCAGGGAAACAGACCGTCCTATGAAAATAAGTCTTGCAATGGAAAGTCAGCATGTTGTATGTGAGGCTTCCTTTTACTGTACTTGCTTTGGCCTCATGCAGCTGTTTGCCATTGTGTGCAGAGGGAGAGAGAGGGAGAGGGAAACAAGGGTATGCAGCATCTGTTTCTGTTCACATGCTCCCTCACCGAACTTCCACTTTTAGAAAACGTAAACAGCCTTTTTTTTTTCTTTCTTTTTTTAAGAGCAGACAGAAAAAAAAACAAGAAGGCGAGGGAAGAGGGGATTTTAAGATCTGATGATTGAGTCGGACTAAGTGATACAACAGCAGCCCCTAAGATCAGAACATTCTATTTATGTGCATAGTGTTTAAAACCCGCACAAACTGTAAAGCTACATCATAAATGTTCCTCAGTTTAGACATCAAAGTGTTTTTCCGACGTCATTCATTGTTTTCGTAAGAATTTCATACAAGACAACGCCACACAGGATTTCACTGGAAGACTCGCTGTGAAATGAGTGTGAAATGATTTTAATAAGCTGGAAAAAAGTCAATCTTTTATATTCTGCCCCCCGCCATCGATAGGCTGATGCTTTTTCCCATTTCATAGTGTATTGAGTTTCTGAGATTTGACGCCGCTGTTGTGGCTGCCATGTAAATATGGACTTCTCAGTTATCAAGCCATCACACAGTGTAATTACGGCGCCACAGCAGCGTGATCTCTGCATCGACTCCCACCCATACACACACGGCTCTTGACACAACAAAAGCTACTACAAATAAAAGGAGACATGTTGACATCTCACATGTATGTTTAATGTTATACCCTGAACGTAGCAGAAAGACAGGAGAAGGCCAGACGACTGCCAAGTAATAAGTCACAAACAGTAGATAAATAACACAATAGCTACAGTACTTTGCTTTATTTTGTCATGATGGAATTAAATGATTTGGATTGGCTCCATAAATTTCACTTTCACAATAGGTTTCATTCATGAAATTTGGATCTTCACAAATCTTCAGGGGAATTTCCAGAACGTTCAGATGAGGTGTGTCACCTGGGAAGACACTTGTCCACTTGCTTGCTCTAGTTTTCCTACTGTCTGCTCACATGGGCTTACTTACTCGGATTTCTTCTGGAAATACCGTGAGGGGTCTGGCAGGAGAATTTCAAGCAGCCCCTTTGGACAATTTCAGAAATATTTGGTAATTCCATCTGCCACTGGGTAAGAATGTTTCTGGAGGAATAAAGGCAAATTTAATTGGTCCGCTTTGTTTTCTCCCTGTAGCAATGGGCAGCTTTTCCCCCAGTGATAACGGTCTGAAAGAGCATTCAAAGCTGATATTTAGTATGTATTATTTCTAATAGATCAGTAACAGAACGTGTGTTTTAATCAATACCCTCTGACTTAATCACAAGCACTGAGAGCAGGGTGTAAATTAGGGACTTTTGTGACCATCATACAGTAGCCAACATGGCTGACAGTGATAGCCATGTTGCTAATGCTAGCAGCTTGTGTGTTTACTTGTGAAGCACATGTTATTATTGACTGTTGTCTTCCTAAAATGAGCAGCGGCCATCGAGGAGGTCAAAGTGTTTTGTTCCTCTTGGAAACACTGGAGGAGTAATTGTCGATTGCATCATTAAAAGTTTACCACTGTAATTATTATTTTCATTACTATTTGTTGTAGATTACCCATGGCATGGTCAGCCTGCCATATTTAACTTGTGTTGTCACCACAGTGACAACCAGGCCACAACGCTGCCAATAACAGCTGCTTTAAGTCACTGAGCAGCAACAACAATTATCAATGATGACAAACGCTCAATAAATGCTGAATCTATTTTTTCGTTAAAATGTAGTTTTTATTAATTATCCGTATTGTTAAGAAAGACCCGGGTTCACGACTCAGTTGAAACAAGGGCCTTTTTGCATGGAGTTTGCATGTTCTCCCTGTGTGTGTGTGTGTGTGTGGGGGTTCTCTGGGCTTCCTTGGAGATTAGGCAAATTGGACACTCTAAATTGACCGTAGGTGTGAATATAAGAGTGGATGGTTGGCCTGTGATGGACTGACAATCAGTCCAGAGTGTGTGTCGACTTTCGCTCTACATCAGCTGGGTTTGGACCCCCGCGACCCTCATGTGGAGGATACAGTGGTAAAAAATGAGTATCCATATTGTTGCTATTTTTTTTTAACCATCCAACCTCTTTATTTCTGCCATCCCTTTCTATTACCATTTTACCAGCATAGTCCCCCTCCCTCTCCCTCGCCACTTCCCCTCCATCTCATCAGTGTTCCGACTCGTTGTTGGCTAATCTGATGCAGCCACAGATTTCCCTGTCTGATCTCGCATCGCCACATTTTCCATTACATCTTCTACAGCGCATTTATCTAATATGGACACGTCATTTTTCCAGGTCCATGTCCGCCTGGAGAACGGATTACTGTAAGGAAAAAAAAAAAAAAAAGAGTTTTGGATCAAATCAAATGCTTGTTCCCGGTAATCAAGGTCAACGTGATGTTCTCTCGCTCGGCGTAGTCGGATAAATGGTCGGTCGTATATGCACAAAAGCAGATTTGTGTGTACGGTCGAGTATAAGACAACATCACAGTAAAGAAAAACATATATCCTTTTACCTCCACTTTTACTACCACAAATGGTTCTGGTAAAATGTGGCTACTGGCTTAACTATTTAACAAAGATGTCTGATAAACTGTTTATGTCATCACTTAGTTTGTAAGCATAGGTGCTGTACTGAACTTTTTTCCTCTGTAGTCAAATGTTGCACAACAAGGAATAGCAACCGTTTACGATGCTCAATTAAACCACTTTTTATTGCCTTGAACTAATCTGATGTTAAACACAGATGTGGGTGGCTTCACACCACCAGTATTTATGAAGCATCGTGTTTAGTCTTGAGGAACAAATACACTTCCTACAGAAGGATCAGTACCCATTTTGACTCGCACAGATATGTCATCGGCCTCCATTCCTGTCATCGAATACCCAGCACCAACATGTGGCTTTTGTCTGGGTACAGAGACGATATTCAATCCCAAGATAAATGACACTTTAGTAGACACAGGTTTTTTATCAGCTATGACTGACAGCGAAGGAAACATGACACCCAGGGGAACCCATTTTCTATTTCTACTTAATTTTGTCCATACACTGACTTGTGATGTGTACGGTTCATGCAGTGATCTAAAAAGAATTTAGTCGCCTTAATCTAAGTTAAGTTGTTTGGGGTCTCCATGACACGTGTTTCCCAGGCATTGTTTACCTGCATATTCATGGCATCAAGCATGACTCACAACACAAGTTTCAACCACATCTAAAAACCCAGTGTTTACCCGCTAACTTTTGGTGTAACGGAGGCCTACTCTCTTTTACCCCAAAATATCTTTTTATTGCTCTCTGAAACACTAACATTCACCCGAATGCTCTAAATCGTCCTCCTTCCTCGTGTGTGTGTGTGTGTGTGTGTTGACCAGAGTACAGGACAAAACAAAAACCTTTATCATAGTCAAATTTGATTGCATGCAAACCACGTTAACATCTTACATTTTTATGTTTTTTGTTGACTTTACAGTCACAGTCAGCTCCAAACACTATTGATTCTCTGAAGGCTCATTCACAACTCATCCCAAAGACATTAAAAACAAGTGGCTGGTCAGAGGAGTCCCATAGTGCTTTGACACAAAGCACCCACTGGCTGGTACTTTACCCCCTCCTGACATCCCACTAGCCTGAACACGCCTCCCCCCTCCCGTCTCTTGCCCCCACTGTCCTTCCATTCCACGACTATTGTGCCCTCCCTTTTAGCCATCCTCATATCACCCATAACAAATGGGTCCCGTATTTCCCTGTCTAACCCCTTTCTCCCCCTCCTTTCCCTTAGTTTCTCTCTCTCTCTCTCTCTTTCTGTCTTTCACTCGGGTGCCGATGAAAGGCAGGCATTGAGCCGGCAGTGGCATTCCAAAACCTCAGGCCTCGGCTCCAGTGTGTCTGGCTATTCAACACTGCTGGGAGCCATTAGTTTAAGTAAGGCCTGACCCGCCTACTCACCCACGGAAAACCCTCAGATCTCCTATTACACTCAGCACACAGAGGGGAGACACACGGCTGCTCTTTGGGTGCAATGAATATGTTTATGAGAGTAAATAAAAGACAGACACAGAGATGAGTGAATGAAGTAAGTGCGGAATGGAGGGAGAGAAACCCGCGTACGAGTGTGAGTTTATGAGTGAGGGGGAAAGTATGTGAGGGTGTGCATATGAGACAGACAGGATGAAAGTGGCAGCGTGTATACGCTTAAAATTTATGAGCGATGGTCACATGCTCGCTTGGCGGCATCGTCCTGAAGTTTCCACGCAGTGAGGCTAAGTTTGTAGTCAGACGCCAAACGCCTCTCACCAACAACTGCACTTAAACGATATTCAATAACCACACACTTCTCTAAATCCCCGCAGTGGCTTTCTTGTTTAACTTGTGCACCAGATAGACTGTTAAAGGCGATCCATTTATGGAGCGCGCAGCTAAATCCACAAACGCACCAATTGCGATAATTAGTCAATGAAACCGCGGCTCAAGCGTCGCTTCTGGTTCCCTGCAGTACCTCAAACAGTTCTCAGAAAGAAGAAAGTCACAAAGACATCCATAAGCCCACACACAGACATAACATACTATGAGTAATAGCACACTGGACATTTCATTCAGTACAACAGGCTTTATTTCGGAAACAGCACGGGATATTGTTCACAGCTGTCCAGTAAAACATTTGAGACCTGCCATATTCTTTTGTCCTCGAGAAAAGGGAAATTCATCAATCTGAAAATAATAATTTGTGTCGTTTATAGGTTAGGACTACGGCCATGCCAGGGTGTGTCTTCAATTTAATATGACCTATTGACATGCCTCCATACAGAAAATGCACATCATGCGACCGATTAATGGACACCGGCTGTGTGTATGTGCAACCAAGCGATCACAGGGGCGGACGCCGGGAAACCAAACTTTATCAATAACGAGGTGAGCAAGGCTTGAAGTATGAATATGAAGACGCTGGATTCAGCACTGGTCCTCAAAGCTGATGTTTTCCTTTTGGTAACAGGTCATGTGATACACGACAAGCGAGGGAAAGATATGTCGCTGTCTGCCGTCTCGCGGGTTTCCCTCTGCATCTTTAAAACAAAACATGCAATTGATGTACCGATGACGACAACGTCGAAACATGTTTACGGTTGTATCATGCTTTACTTTTGTGTGTGTGTGTGTGTGTAGCTTCCTGTTTGCAGCAGTTGATAATCTCCCCTCGTCTCGCTCCCTGAGGCTGCAGGAGCAGCTGTGTTGTGCTCTTCCCTGTTGATGGCCACACCTGTGATCTGCAGGTGGTTCCTCTGGCAGCAATGCCAGGAACACCTGGCCAGGCAGAGATACGGCCTCCAGGTGTTTCTCCCTCCCTCTCCCTCTCTTTCTCTGTGCATGTGTGAGTGTGTGTGTGTGCCTGTGCATACACTTTTTGTTTGGATTCCTGAAGGGTTCAATTAAAGCAGAGGGAGGATAACGGCTGACTTTGCCCTACTACTACTACTACAACAACACAATTGTGTTGGCATTTCCCAAGGTTAAGCCTCAGGAATGTTTGTCAGATACAGTGTAGGGACTTATATGAGGGAAGGGCTGTGAAAAGGAAAACACACTTACAGGTTTATTTGTTCATTAACAAATTAAATTCAACATCCTCCTGCCTTCCCGGTCGATCCTGCTTGGTATTATACGCCGCACTGTGCACATATCACCAAACAAAACACCGGGGGCCTGTGGCAGCACCTGCTTTGTTGTTGTTGTGCAGATCCACCATGGCTATGGCATCTCGCTACAGTGCTCTCTTAGGACAGACAAGCAAAGACAACAAGCAGAGACACCAGCTGAGGACAAGACACACAAACAACAGCACCCAGCACAGAACAACACATTCCACCCTGGGAGCAAGAGCAGACACAGAGCAGTGCAAGTGTGTGTGTGCGTGCAGCAGGCCCTGTTCTCTGACAATACGAGGCCCAGCAGGAGTGAAATCAGAGATGGTACAGAAGAGGTGAACTTGACAAGAGTCATAAAACTCAAATCTGACGTGTGGGGAGACAAGCTGGTGAGAAACATCGACTACAACTGAGCTCGTGTGTCACAGTCGCTGCATGACGTGAGCGTGTGTTTGTGTATCCAATGAAGCGAGATTGAATGAAAGGTCGCATGTCGTACAATTCTTGTACAGTGTGTGTGTGTGTTTTTTATGAGCATGACACTGATCGTGACATTGCTGAAAGAGATATACTAAAATAAGGAAAAACGACGAGGGAAAATAGGACATGAAAGGATTTTAAAAAGGAGTGGGATGTGCGTTCACTAAGAGTGTTCACTAAGAACTACGCAGCGAGACGTCAGCTTTTCTGTGGGTCATGACAGGCCAGCTGCAGTTGAGCTCGGCATGCACTGGACGGAGAGAGAGAGAGAGAGGGAGGGAGGGAGGGAGGGAAGGAGATGAGAGAACAAAGGGGGTGGAAGACGGAGGCCAGGAGAAACAGGAGGTGAGAAAGGAGTGCTGGAGTAACCCTGGAAGGCATGGAGAAAAGGGGTAACCAATGCTAACTCCTCTTTGTCTGAGCGGGGTGATTGGGGATAGGCTGGAGGAGTGGGAACAGAGAAACAGGGGCATTAAAAAGCGTTAATGTGCTGATAAGTTCTCTTCATTTGCTTTTTTCTTCTCTGTGACGGGGCCCTTTTGTTCACATAATGTCCCCCCTGCTTAAAGCGGAGGAGAGTGAGTAAATGCCTGCACACAATCACGGGGCCTGCATCCCGCCACCCCGATAAAGGATACATGCTTTTTTTTCTTTCTTTCCACAATGATTTAAATGAAACAGTTTAAACCTGAGATGACACAAAAGAAGCATTGAAAGCCCTTTGGTTGAACGTCTCAAAAGCCATATGACAAATATGCAAAACCACTCGAAAAACCTGCGAGCCGCCATTGTGGAATAGTCAGATGTGTCAGAGTGATGTTTACGCTGCCTGATGACACCTGAATACAGGGGTCATTGTGACAAAATAACAGCGTTAACATCGCTCGGAAGCTGCGATCAACATCGAGAAGCAAAGGGCTGGGTTATCAGAGGAGAGGTGAGGTTTGATCAGCAGTGAGCACGGACACCCCAGCAGTCCTTGTCTCCTTTACGGCTGGTATTCCAGAGGATTGTTATTGACGGGTGATCCTTGGCGCAAGAGCACATCTGGATCCTGTCCTTGCAGCCGCTCCACGCAGGGCTGCACAGCAACAAGAAACAGCTGTGCAAAACTGGCTTCAATTAGCTGCACATTCTCCCTGACAGTTAATCCCTCTCAACTCTCCATCTATTGCTGTTTTTCCCCCTTCAACTCTTTGGTCACTCCTCTCCGTCTCTGTTTTGAAGGCTTGATTCAGGTTGCCACACTGCATGAAATAATAGACAGGGAAACTGTGCTGAATTAGAAACAGAAAATGGGACAGAAAGCTTAGAGGTCTCACGAAATGGGACATGACAAATCTGTTTGAAAAGACTGATGATGCTGTTTGGTGGAGGTTTGGAACTGGACAAAAGGGAACAGAGCCGCAGAGGATATCATTTTAGTTTTAGTCACTAGGTAGTAAACACCCATTTAAATCTTGAACTCCAAAGTGAACTTTGTACTTCTGAGCAGCACTTATGAGACTTTCAGTGAAAGGCTGTTGAAACTGTGAGTCGATCACATATTATCACTCAATAAGAAGAGGCAGCGTTCTGCGAGGAGCGCCGTGCGACATAAATCCAGCCTTTAAACATCAAATCTTCCAGTGAAACCACACTTAGCAAATGCTTAAGTATGATCCAGCAACACAGAACACTGAATAAAATGTTGTCGCTCAAGAGTCATTAATCAAACTCAGCTCAATTCAAACCAGTTCAACTGCTCACCATCTTGACTCAGCTCGACTGAGCCGGGGAATCCAGCCCAGATTGGTCCTCTGATAGGAAATAGGATCCAGATTTGAGGTGAGGGGGCCGATCTGATGGGCCTGATGAGCAAATCTGGAAGGCTCTGTAGTCATTGTAGCCCTGAGGCCCTTAGTAAAGCACTAACAGGTGGTGCTGGTGGAAAAGACCCACGCAGAGACCAGAGGGAGCGAGAAGGATACTGGGCTCACAGCCTGACGCACACAAACAAACACTGAGGCACACGCATTTCTACAAAAACACAGCAAACTGCATGCATGATACATAACAACACAAAGAAACACACTTGCGGCGCACAGGAAAACAGACCCATTACATGGGACGACGACGACATGAGGTGTTGACGTATGCAGTGTGCACGCCACATGCATTCACTGCGTCCTCACAGGACACGGTGAGACAGGAAAACGGTGTCGCTGCGACTCGGAGAAGATCTGCAGGCACCTCGCTCTATACCTCCAGCTCACGCAAACTCTCCCGCATGGCAAAACACAAAGGGCTCATGTCTGGCAACACTATCAGCCCATTTAAGCCAACACCAATTAGGTCTCTAATGCAAACCTGCAGGGCCCCTTTGTCATTTATTTCCCCCTTTTAATGTCAGAGGATTGGAATCTGACTCCACAACCCACCCCAAAGAAAAGAAGGCGAAAGGCAAAAAGAGAAAATGATCAGGGTTCCAAATTATCCACATGTTTTCAAGTAGCACTAATTGAATCGGGGGAGAATGGAAATTATTGACTAGTGTGAGCGATGCTGAGGATACATGATCTTTAACACATTTTCTCCAAGTGTACACACAGCACACTGGTTCCCACAGGACTATTAAGCTTTTCGCAAAACATCAAATTACACCAACTAAACAACAATTATGGTAAAACAGAAGAATACTATTTTTTAAGGCTCTTTTTGGGGGGATGCAGCCTGCACCAAATTCTTCCAAAAATGGGAATTGCTTTCTAACCCAGCTTCCATTATGATTAAAGTTTCATGTTACAGTAGACACACTGCTGCTCCCTGGTGGTCACTGTAGCTCCGTCGTTGTTACCGTCATCACCACCAAAACATCCCCATTCAGTCATTAAAGCAATTGTTTGTTGTTCTGTGATCAAAAAATCAAGCCCTCACACTTCACTGACCCGTACTTGTATGCAGGACTGTAATACTGACCTCTGAAGTGACAGCAGATGAAACCACAAATAAAAAAAAGAGGAGGGGGAGGGAGATACCTTCTGGCATTAAGCAGCCGCTCCAGGCTGGTTTTAAACTGCCTGGTGTTTTTGTCTTGAAAGCAGCAAACCCACAGATGGCGGATAAACAGAAAGAAGAAGAAAAAACTTCTTTGCCGGGTGGATTAAGGACTCGAAAATCCTCCAGTGAAAAGACACATAGACCAAACGCTGCCATTGAACTAAACAGGACCATAAAAGCGGTCTTGTGCGGGCTATATGAGGGATAATGCCTTGAATTAAGTATGTGCTATGCATAGTTTATTCTCACACCTAAATGGATCCTAATGAGCGTAAGATGTGAGCGGACAAAGAGATAACCGCGTTTTTGTTGGGTCATTATGATGACCCGACTCTGCAGACTTAGCCCACTCTGTGGGAGAAGCCTCTCACATGAATAGAGTGGATAAGTTGTGCGATATTTTCATGACCAAGCAAAGACAACCTTTGAGCTCCTTAATTATGTAGAACACAAAGATGAGAACATTTGGCCCATTTTATTACCACTCAGCATATAGTGCGTCGTTGAGTGTGCAGGTGCCGCAAGTATAAACTATAATGAACTCGTTTTAATTACTGTTTTTAAATCTGGATATGAAAGATAAATAGACCACGTAAAATTGTATTCAGCATGTAAAGGAAGTTGCATCATTTGATACACACAGTATTCTACTCTTTTTTTTTTGCTTTTCACTCTCACCCCCCTCTGCTTTCTTTCTTCTGAATCAGAACACTGTCAAAAGACAAATTAATCAAAGAGACAATAATGGAAGAGGATAGTATTTTAAGCTGTGCAACTAAAGTAATATTAGAAATCAAGATTTTTTTATTATCTACATATCAATAGAGATGTGTCATTTTCTAAAGTGCATCTTAAGTGCATCACTTAAAACGTAATCACTTTTGCTAATTTAATTTGGGATTTAATGGCTCACACTGAAATATTGAGAAATGTAACTTGTGTTTATATTTTCACAAAAGCCATAATCATAATAATAATGATTACAACTAAATGTTTGTGAGTCTGCTTTGTTTTTCAGTGTTTGTGTATAATTGTGTATACTTAGCCACACGGTGATCCGAGATGGAAAATCCAAAGAAAATTGCAAAACTCTTTACTCCTGTGGGTTTTTTTTTTGTTCAGCTTGTTTTAAAGCAAATAATATAAGTGCTTTCTAAACTCTGTGCTCCCGTACTTACATGACATCACATCGGAAACTTGGACATGTTGGTTTCTGCAGCGTGAGCAGTCTTAGAGTGCGTGGTGGCTAATTTGGATTTAGTCATGTTTTTACCCATACTGCATCTGTGGCAAACCCCTACATATTTACGAAGAAAAAGAAAAATAAGCAACCAGTCGTCACTCTGTGTGGCCTGGACCAGAAGACGCTGCACTGAAATCAGTTGGAGCCAAGAGGAATCAGGGGGAGTCGCTGCCCGCAGCACGGACGGCCAGTGGCAGATGGGTGAAAGTGGTCTGTTAACAACCCGGTGTCCTCTTTTGGCTGCTGGCAACACAATATGGCAAGACTGTTTGTTTGTTTCCTTATACCTCATTCCTTCACCTTCTCGACTGCCAAATACCACTTATTCACACAAAGTCGTGCCTGTCGATGGAGCGCTACAACCTTGTCGCTTGTAAATTTACATCCACTCGTAAATATTCATGCGTGTTTCCATATATTTATTTTTTATTTGATTGCCTAAACTTAGTTGGCAGCTGGTGTGGCATGGCATTTTCATAGTGGTGGCAGCTGCCACTTCACGCCACACAAGGAGATCTGCCACTGCTTATTTCGCATAATCCTCACAACAGACACACTTGTACAGCTTTGAGCAACGCTGTTATTCCCTGTCATTAAATGTCAATGTGTAATTGAAACTAACCCGCAAATGATGGATCACACAATTATAATACCTGACTCGAAGGAGCTAATTCAAGCAGATATTTAAAAGTATTGACCGACATGACTTGGCCTTAAAGGTCCAGTGTCTAAGAATGAGTGCCATCTAATGGCGAGGCTGCAGATTGCAATAAACAGAGACGTTTTATTTGCTTGCATAACAGGCTTCCACTTAAACTGTTACTGTTTACGTGGCACGGATCAGCGCCGCAGGTGCACCCTTGGTAAATTGCAGTGGGAATAATACACAACTCTTACATGGACATCCTAGGGCGTGTGTTTTTATGGCTCACGTCTGCAGGCTTTAGATCATTTATTTTTTCGGTTTTACGTGTTGTTGAGTCAAAATTGTAATTCATTTTTGTATCACATATTTTTTTTTAGTCATTTTTTTTAAAGTGGTAGTCAAGATTATTGTGCAGAAGTCTCAAAATAGACCATTTTTCTTCAATTTCTTCAATTTCTTCAATTCAAAAAACAAGCCAAGCAGACTTATTTACAAATGTCTTTTATTGCTCAGGTGTGTTTATATAGTTAAAAATCATGTCATCAGATTTTTAAAAAAAAGGATATAAGACACTCTAGAGAGCACATTCTGATAGTATATACGTTTGACAAAGGAGCTCAAATCTTATATTTCCTTACAAGCATAATATTTGAATGATTGCTGAGATGGCTGCGGTTTATACCACACACACACAAACACACAGAGACACAAACACACACTATTATCTTGCTTCCCTCCCCCCCCCAACCAACCACATATGCCACCCCTCCGCTCCCCACTCCCCACTCCCCCACCTCCCACCTTTTCTCCCTCCTGCCAGGCTGCCACCTGCTCTCTGCAGCATGCTGCACAGCTGCTTTGCTACAATAACAAATTAAGGTCCACAGTGGCAGATAGGAGTCATTACCTAATGCTCCCGCTACTGAAGGAGGCATCAGCCACCACCTCTGTGTGTGGGGACCACAGGTTTCCACCTTTACAGTTATGTGTAAACAGTATGTGCAGCTCGTCGGGGCCAAAGGCCACTAATTATTCTGATGTCGAGCAGAGGACCGGCGGGGTGCGACAGTTTGGGGGGCAAGTGAAGAGTCACCGCTTGCTTGTGTCAGAGTTTTGGAGGCAGTCATGTGCTGCCAACTGTTTTCACCGACTAACACGGAGGACAGACAACATCCACAACAAAGCAAGACGACGCAGCTTAATAAAACTACCTATCCATCATTTACAATAATCTGTGACTGTGAGAGGAAGCTCGTATAGATATAGACTTACTGGACACGCAATTTATAAAGAACAAATCACTATATAATAAGCATTTTGAGTTTCATTCACAAAAAATGGAATTATACTGTAAAAACTATGTTTATATTAGCTGTATATGATTCAACAGTGTATATGTGGCCTTCATGCATTCTGTATGCACACATTATTCCAGTAATGATATGTATATGCTTGTATATATTTCTAATTAAAGTTTTACATTTTATTTCAACTTGTAAATCCCATCCGCATAATCTGACTCGTAGACGTGTTCAGCGAGTGAATCAATCCAGACTAAACCTTTGATGGTGACAGCAAAGTCTCGTCTAACTCATCAGCTCTGACAGGTGAACAAAAAGATGACTGGTCAGTTAGCAGAATTCAGAGAAGAAACAGAGCTCGGGGGGTGCTGGGACTTTCTGTGGCCATTATGTTCCCTCTGTGTGACAGCTGGCCATTGCCACCCCCCACCTCCACCCCATCACATTTCAGATTCTTTGTTAGAGTGCCTTTAATCGCACCAGCAGGACTGTTACACAACAAATCAGCTGACCCGACCCGATGTCGGACTGAATGGTCTGAGGTATAGTCTGAATGTGGAGCCTACTGAGCTGCGGCAAAGTTCTTAAGACATGTAACTGTCTCCAATTAACCCAGGAAGACAGCTGACCGTGCAAAACTAATGCATGAACAAAAATGTCCAGTGTATTTTCTGACGTTTCCATGTGGAGATCAACTTTGATGGGCTACAGCGCTCACATCTCTGCTTTGCTGATGAATAGAAATAAAAAAAAAAACTGTCTTGACAATGCTGACGTGTCATGAAATAATCAGCACAGGTGCAAAAGGAGTGTCGCTATATTATTAGCTGAGGCACACAACCTGCAATTAGACTGTTAATCCTTTTCGCCATGCCACCTGTTTTCAGAGAATTCATTCATTCATTCATTCACTCATTGTCTACCACTTTGTCCTCCACATGAGGGTCGCGGTTCTGCATCGAGCCCAATCCCAGGTGACACAGGCTCAGGTTCGCCAGTCACATCGCAACCACTCACTCTCACATTCACTCCTACACGGTCAACTGAGGGTCCAGTTGACCTCAGCATGTTTTTGGGACTGTGGGAGGAAGCGGAAGCACTGGTTGGACCTGGTCGCGAGGCAACAGGATTCAGAATAAGCACAGATTAATTGTGTCCTCTCAAAAACAGCTGAACAGCTGAAGGTGAATTATTGTCATAAAGACGGAATAGTAACAAGATGCCAGTAAAGACAAAGATACTTCTCCTCTGGTCCTGGAGCTCTCACCACCATTTGCATCTCTCTGCATCAGCGTGAGACTGTTTTTCTCTCTCGCGCCTATTCCTGCTTTAGGCACATAAACACTTCCAGTGTCATTATTATCCGATTATTGCGTTGTGTTTCTCCATTTGGAGTCTGTGTATTTCTCTTATGCCACACTGTGGAGAGAACTTCTCCTCTCTGTTGAATAATCACTACCCTGGAGTGATTTCACTGTTGCAACAGCTCTGTGAAAAGATGCCGCGTGTTTAATCCCACACATTTACCCTTGGCATCGCTGCTCATTTACCCCTGCCACTGTTCGGTGGTTTGGGAGAATGTGTTCTCCCTCTCTCTCTCTTTCACTTCCCTGTACTGAGTGAAGTCTGGGCAGGACATTAGCTGGAACCATTTACCCTACTATCTCAGCAGCTGTGCACGCTGCAAGAGCTCTGTTGGTCGCATATGACACCTCCACAAAACATGTTCTCTTTTATCTACTCCCTCATGTATGTTGTTGCCTTATTATTCTCTTCTATTTCACAAGGTACTAATCATCATATTATACATCTCTGACCTCTCTCTCCGCTCTCATTTTCCTGAACAACTGTCAGGCAAGACGTTGCCTGGTGGTGACCCATGCTGACCCACGCTATTCCAAGCCAGACCACTTGTCCATGTGGAAGCGAGAGAGCCAGAGCCAAGGCCAGGGTTTCTGTGGGGGAGGGAGGGAGGGAGGGAGGGAGAGAGAGAGAGGGGGGGAGGGCACTGAAGCCATCAAGATGGCCCTAGTCATCATAATCATTCATTGCCTGCTGGTCCTTCTGTCCTCGCCCTCCTCCCACTCCTCCTGCTTTTGTATCCTCCTCATGTCAGGGCCACACGACACGTGTATCAGCTGAGTCTAGGACGGTCGGAGTCAGCAGGGTCAGGTGGCAGACGCCTGGTTAATTCTCCTGGGGCTGCAGAGTGCTTGCGTCAGTTCGCCTCCGAACGGAAATGCACACGCCGAGTCGAACGCGCCGACTTAAAGTCTGAGCTCCGTATTTGTTGTCGTCTCCTGTATACTCACACAATCTCACACAAGCCTTTGCATAAAGTCTAAATGTTATGATAAGAGACAAATTGTTGATGGACTGTCAGACAAACAAACAGATCAGCATCAAGAGGGAGGAGGGGAAGATTATAGACACATGACCAGATGGAGAGGGAAATAGTCCTATTGTGTTGATCCTTCCATCCCTCTGCCCCGTCTCTCCTCCTCTCCTCAGAAGCCTCATGCATATATATCTTTACATTATTCAGTAGGTTATAATGAGAGTAACTGAATGTTGTGGGGGGTTAACAGAAATTGTTACTGGGCGGTTTAGATGGCAGAAGGTGGGCCACAGGTGTACAAGCCTGACACTTATTCTTCTGTTTGACCTCTCATTATCACCCCCAAGTTCTCATTCATTATGATACCCCGTGTCCTTAGGGGCAGTGTGTGGTGTGTCTGTCCACAGTCTGTTCACTGAACAGATCGTCAATTATATTTTCGGAATAAATTATTTCATATTTTTCAACCTATTGTTGTCGGATCATCTGCTTATCTCCTTGCGGTCTGTGTGTCTGTGTTTTAGGGCAGGTGCCTATATCCAACTCGACGTGATTTAGAACTCATTATCACTTATCTGATGATTTTTCACTGAAATCTTTTCAAAATTCATCTGTTTTTCTCTATGAACACTTCATCTGTGTCTATATAGTGGAGAGGAGAGGTCTGTTGTTACAGAGGAACAGGTGGGGCAGAGGCTTGACACGCAAACACACTCTTATTCTTACCTTACCCAACAGTGGATTGTTTTTTTCAGTAAAAAGTTTATTTAGCTGTTTATTTTGTGTTTTTAAAACAGCAATTTGTCACAGTAACATCACACAAATTACTCTTTGCAATTACAGTTATGATTACAAATACAATCTGGCTGTAGGTAAAGAGGGAAGTCATTGGACTGAAGGAAAATAAAAACGGACAAGACAAACACAAGCAAGACAACATGCACTGTCACTAGGTAAAAGGAAAACAAAAAAATAAATACAAATTGCTTATGTATGTATATATATATAAAAAAATAAACCAAATGTATTCCCAAGTAGTTTACTTATACCTTTCTGTACTGCAATAATAATTATGTTATATTTAAAGTAAAAAGTCTGTAACCTCTGTCATGAGATTAAAGAGTGAATGAATACAGAGGGCAAATTACTTTATAAAACGGTCCTCAAATCACAGTGGTCCTCCCAAAGAAGCCACACAAACACACACAGGCTGCAGGGAGGCAGACAGTCAGCCACTCACACACTGGTCTATGTTGTGGACCTCTGGAGCTGTTGCCCTTAAGAGAAAAGGGGAGAGAGGGAGGATGGAGGAGGATGCGGCAGAGGGAGGAGGGGAAACGACTGAAATTAATCAGCAGGCCACCCCAACTGTCTGCTGTCTTTGGAGAGTTGAGACATGCAATTACGTGGCAGATTGACCCAGGGGTGTGGGGATGACGTGTGTGTGTGTGTGTTTGTATAGTTTTACACTTATTTATCAGGAACACAAACATTTTTTTAAGATTTATTTCAAACACACATGGACAACATTTACAATGACAACTCATTTACATCTTGTCACATGTTTGAAAAGGAGTGAGCAGAAGACCTATTGCACACAACTCAATTTACGACTACTATGTCCCATCACCAAATATTTACATATTTACAATATTTTATACAATTCTCAGCACAGTTCTATTTGAGCAAATACAGTTATTTATAAAATGGTCAAATGAAAGCAAACACGAATGGACCAAAGAATTTAAGAATGAACCAAAATGCATTCTTAAATGTTGTTACTGCTGATTTTAACACAAAGAAAACACAATCGGTCCCACATTATAATTAGGTTTTGCACCAAATAGGAACTGGATTGGTTCCAACAGTGCATCTAAACTCCCATAAATATAAAAAATGAACATTGCTTGATCTCAAGTGTAACTGCTATAGCAGAGCTAAAACAATAATAAATGTGTCACTGTTCAATGCCACTGTATGTATGTTTCCATAAGACAAAGCAACTACGGATGTGTGGTCTATGAGAAGACATTCGTTCTTTTGTGTGTCCGCGATCATTACCAATCCTTTTGTTACTGATTGCTGCTTTAAAAAAAAAAAGAAAAAAAAAAGGCCTGGTACTGTGACAGATAGACTGGCCACCTGCCGCTCACATCACAAAGAAATAGGCTGACAGATGTATAGACAGGAGGTCAGATGGTCAAATACTTAGTCATAATGCTAAGTACACTTAGGTTAAGCACTGCTGCTGGAGGTTTCCATGGATTTGTTGTTGATCAATGTGGATTTCAGTACACATATTAGAGTTTTGTACATCTTCAACTACTCTATTGCTTTCAAAATCGCCATTTCTTAACTTCAGGACTATGTAAATCTGTTGTCTCAAACAATTCATGTTTTCTCATGTTTAATTCATTTTATTTAATAGGGACAATGCACATGACTCAACATTTCAATTTAAACTTAAAATGTAAATGTGCCAGTTAGCTAAATAACACATTTTCACCTGTAGTCAAAATAACATACACTATAGTACACAAATTATACATTTTCAAAGCGTACAGCGTAATCTGGGAGAAGCATAACAGATATGGTTGGCTAGCTATTTGTGATTACAAGTTTAGTTCATTTTAATCCATCTATTAAGTTTGGTTATAAGAATTATTGGGTAGCTGGGGCTCTCTCTTGTCCAAAACTACGGCATCGTCTATGCTGTACAACACAGTCTCCTCTGGAGGTTGCCCTAGTTACCCTACCACTGTTATTTACGTGAGACATATGGTTGGATGAATTAACTGCTGTACATTTAATCCTTGGAGGCTGTGGTGGCATAATGTAAGAAACACACTGAAATTGTATTGTTTATTCTGCTCATACGAGTGTATGATGTTAAGCCAGAGACATATGGAAGTGCATTGCATTCATTTGAAGAAAAAAAAACTAATGAATTTTTTTTTTTTACAATTATTTTTTTTTCCTGTTTTTCTGTCCATGTTGTTATAAATCGAACGTTTATTGCATTTATTGTTTCAAATGCGCTCTAAACTAGCACAAAAAACATTAAAAATATTACTTATTATAAAAAACAACCATGAAAAGAATTTTTCTTTTTGTGGGAATAATTTTTTTTTGTTTTATAAATTACTCCGAAAAACAGACCAAAAAAAATACTCAGTCTGATCTTATTTTAGGGCAAAGAGATGCAAAGTCAGAAACTATTTGTTTTAAAATAACACTGGTAACAAAGAATAATATATAAATATGTATAATCACTTCATTCCTTTCAACAGAAGTTCTACCATACAGCTTTATCATAATCACTCACGTCATATGTGTATATATACTATATATCTTCTTTTAAGTAATGAATACATTTAACCACTAGGGGGAGACAAAATATTAAGAACCAGTTTAGACAAACGTCGTGATGAGGAGAGTGTTCAATTTGAATTCTGTGCATAATATAAAACAGTTTAAGGAAATAAACCAATAGTTTAACAAACATAATGTAAACATTAACCAACATTAGCCAATTATGACCTAATGCAGCAACTACGTCTGTGTACTAAAGTGTCTTAAAGTGTACATTAGAATTTATGGATGAGCATTTTTAAACCATTTTGGTCAAGAGCAGTTTTCAGCCAGCAATTTTCAACAAACTTACCCCCCAGGAGCCCACCCACAATATTGTTTTCGTAAACTGGGTGTTGCAACTTCTTTGCTATTCCACCTGCTCAGAAGCAGATGCAGCGCAGGCTGCCACACACACACACACACACACACACACAGCTGAAGGGCTGGCAGGCAAATGCAACAGAGCATAGGAAATGTGGACTGCCTCATCAGCTTGTTTTAGTGACTCGTGCATGTTTTAACGTCTACCCTGTGCAATTAAATGCATCTCTGCTGAGTCACCGAGGCTGTGCAGTATCTATCCATGTTGAGATGGAGTCAAGTGGAAGACCAGATTGCTTGGTCGTGGCTTATTGCTGCTGGAACAACATGTTGATTGAAATTAAGTTTTGTTAGTGCAAGTGGAATTGTTTTAAAATGTTCACTTGTGGCCTTTATACAGTATAATGTAAAAATAATCATAATTGAGGTGTACAGATTGCACACTTTGTTTTCACTGTTAAAGAATGACCTCTTTGGTGAGTCGCTCTCTGGTTTCGGTCACTGTCCATTGATAAATAAAGCTTTAACCGTGCTCATATTCAATAAGCTGCCAACTTCTTTCAGGCCTCATTTTCAGGGAAGCTTGAATCCCTCTTGGCCTGTATCTGCTTTTCATTATGATGTTGTTGGTTACGGATTGTGTATTTGTAATCAAAGAGCATATCTAAATATTTGTTCTTTGATTTTAAACAGAGAGCTCTCCATGGCCACAGGTACCTAAGGTCTATTTTAATACCACACCCATTATAAAGCATGTTTTATATCAGCGTGCAGAGTTATGGTCTGATGGTATGATCTCTTGCCAACACTAATCCTAGTCTTTTAAGTGATACTGACTCTATTTTTCTTCATGCCACCTGTATAATATATCATTGCAGTGAGTTGATGTACTGATGTGAGAGGACTATACTATATTTTCACCTCTGCCCAGGAATTTAGGTTTTTCTGTGTGTTTTTTGTCTATCTATGAGCAGTATGAATCAACAAGGGCACATTTACTCATTTACTGTCATTTACTGGGGATGAAGGTTATCGTTAGATTTTCGGGACCTAGACAACACACTTTATTAATAAGGGAACTTAACAAAGAGCACTTCAAACTTTAAACACACAATATAATGCATTCCCTAGCCTCTTATCCTAATCTTTACCATCACAACTGAACTAAGTGCTTAACCCTGACCTAAGCCCAATTCAAACCTAACCCTTAAATCAAGTCTTAACCCTTAAACAAGCTTTCCAAAGTTGTGTGGACCAGCCACAATTTCCTCAGAAGGTCAAATGTCCTCACTAAGATAGGTTTGAATCAAAACGGGTCCTCACAGCCCTCTGAACACACACACACACACGCACAGTTCTTAGCTATCCTTGTCAGGACCGTGTACTGGCACCAGTTCATTGTTACAGGAGCCTAACCAAAGTCTAATCCCTTACTTTAACGAATTAATGTCTGGCTCCAACCTAAACCTAACCATAATTCATAACTTACAATGACTTAATCAGACTTAGGTCACTGTAACGACTACTTGCTCCGACATGGTGAGACCAATCAAAACGGGTCCTGAAGAGGTAACACAAATGGACACACACACACACACGCGCGCGCGCGCACACACACACACAGAGCAGCCCCTCCACCCTCATATCTCCCCACAGGACTGCCAGACCGTCCAGAGTTATTCCAGGAATGCATTGAACATGGCTGCCACGATGAAGGAGCAGAAGACGGGACTGCTAGAACTTCGTGTGACCGTGGACCGCTGGATCCGTGTGTTGGCCACGCTCACCGAGGACACGTTCACGGTGAATCCCGGCGAAGGCACCGAGGAGCCCACGAAGCCCAGCCCGAGTCCCGCCGGTGCTATCAACGGAGACCCCCCGAACCTCAGCTCGTCCCCGGTCCCGGAAACCATCACCAACGTGAAGCGCACCGTGCGAGTGACCAAGCAAGATGTTGGAGGACTGGGGATCAGTATTAAAGGTAAAAGATGACGGTTAAACTCGTGAATGCGGAGTCGGTGTCGTAGTAAAGTTATGACGAGGAGTTTGGGTGCACTTTTTTTCTTGTCAAGGACGTCGAAAAACATACACCATTTGACTTTTCGTATTACGGAGCTAACTGAACGTAAACGCTCGGCTGAACCATACAAAAAAGTACAATTTACCGTTTACTGAGTTGTGTCAGTGTCTATAAACCTGTCTTAACTCGCTCCTGATTCATTCAGTCGTGTTGTCTGTACAGTTAAAGCTGGCTCACTGTGTATGCCAGTGTCCCAGTCACCAGAAAAGGCAAGCTAAGTATACTGTGTGTGGTTGAACACATGCGTTTGTTACACATAATAAGAACCAGTTACATCATAACCCTGGTTTTGGTGGGGAAAAATTTCTCTCAATTCCATTGATAGGGTCTTTGCTCAGAAACACCTGTTGTCATAAATAAAGGTCTCTGTAGAGTTATAACTGATGACAGGCTCAGCCTGCAATATAAACCTTTGTTTCTGTTCTTATGAACTTATGGTGTCTTTGCTGCTCTAGGAGCGCAAACTATATATATTTGTGTTGTTGTTTTACACCAAACAAGACACCTGAGGAGGTTTTTGTGAGGTTTAGGACTGTCGTGGACTGACATTTTCAAAAAAATTTTGACGTTGAGTTAATTAGCTGGTCGGCAGATGAATTAGTAATGAAAACAATGAGTTTTTGAATCCCTATATATTGTTTTAATGGGAACATAACTCGAGATGTATGATATTATTGGTACGATATCGGCATTGGCAGATATTGGCTTTAAAATATATTATCAGATATCGTCAAATACGCAAAGATCCACCAATTAATGACTAAAATATTAGGCTGGATTAGCTGCTACCTCCTTGCTAGTGCCCCTACAGCTATATATATATATATATGTGTGTGTGTGTATATATATATATATTTATATATATATATATATATATATATACATATATATATATATATACATGTACAGTATATATATCGGTTTCCGTTATCGGCCCAAGCATTCCCGATATTGGCATATCAGATATTGGCAATAAGTCCAACATCGTGCATCAGTAAACATAACATTTTCTCACTAGTTTTTCACTTCTTCTTCTTTGATGTTTCATGGCAGTTGGCATCCATCATGTTGCATTACTACCTCCCTTCTCTTTCTTCTACTCTCTTTCCCTTGCTCGGGTTGGCTAGTTACATGTCCCCACTTGTTATACGCCAACACAGACATAAGCATGTTTGCATTTGTTTTTAAACTTCTAAAGAAAAAAGGTGATGGCTGGGTGGACCAATGAAGGGCAATGTAGAAACAGAATCAAATATATTGATATATATATAATAGAATATTTATATAGGCCTATAAACTGCCTTTTTGAGCTTTGACGAGCAGCTCACATGAATACAGACCCTGCTGCTACACACCGAGGTTAAAGCATGGTTGAGTTTCTCACAGGATTTCTCAGTGGGAAAAGGTTGTGACCTCTTTATATCTTACAAACCAGACTTGCATACCTGTGTTGTGTACTGTGCAGCGCCCGATGAAAGCCTTACCCTCGTACTGTTTCCACAACCTGCAGCAACAGGTCAATATCTCAGTGGAGATCTCAGTGTGAAGAAGACTGGGAGGGTGCAGCAGTGTCGAAGTTATGTAAATACAAAAGATGAAATGAATAGTTTCATGATAATGCAGTCTGAAATGAATTTCTGATTTTATATATAGTTCTTGGATATATCTATCTGCCTTTGTCATTAAGTCACTGTGATTACCTAACCTTGCAAAACGTGATGTGTTTGTTTTCTATCATTCAATGGGAGGTTTACATCCAGAAGAGGGAGTTTGTCACGTAAGAAATTTTTCTTTTCACTAGTAGCATCATGGATATAGCTGCACTCTCCTCTGCCTAACTATGTCCCGAGGAAGGTGCAGCTCAGAGGTCACTACAACTTCACTTCACTTAACTTCCAATGTCACTTCTTCTTTGATTACTTAAGAAATAGATTCTTGATCGGTTAAATTCTTAACAGCACTTAATCAACAAACAGCACATTATTAACATCCCTAATTAAGGCAGTGAAAAGTGTGGGGAATCATGAATCTGTATTCTTATATCTTTAAAGCTGCTGCCTCCTGACAGGTTCCCAGTTGATGTGTTTACAGGTTATCTGGTGGCCACACAAAAAATGCACAGGGCTGATTTTGATGGACAGCTGTAGAATTTCTTTACTGTCATGTTGCAAGTCATCGTAGCTGTTGGTGACACATGTTAATTTTTTTAGTTCCCACTCATTTGCCGCCACCACCATCACCACCACCAACAAAGCCAGCCTCTAATGACATAAATGTAATGTCCATCTCTGTGGAAATTGGTGGCTTTCAGAGTCAGACAGCATGTCATTAAAACACAGTCACTGCTGCCACCCTGCTGGCTTGACACTGTTGTGATGCCAGTTGTTCAAAGACAAACATGAAGCCAGGGAGGAAAAAGGGTGGAACAGTGTGATAGAAACAGAAAGCACAGAGAGCAACCAAAGTTGGAAAGAAAGAACGAAAGACATAAAGAAAGAAAGAAAAAAAGAAAGTCAGAAACACAGCAAAAGTTGGGGCTAGCAGACACCACATTGTGAACAGCTGAGCAGAGCAGTCCACAGCAGGCAGTTGTCATTGGCCAAAGATGAAAGCTATGTGGCTGGAAGTGAAGTACTCTGCTAGTGTTAATTTTAGGGAGCCCACCCCTGCTCACAGAAAAGCACAGAGGCAGTCAGCCTTTACTCTAGCATGTCTAAATTTAAGAAGAGAGCCTAGGAAATGAGGCTCCATGCATGTCGACAGGCCCACTGGTCAGTGAGAGGAGGAGTGTGCTAATGCAGACCTGGCCCTGGGCAAACTACTTGACTGTGATCTGCTGTGTTCCGCTGCAGTGATAGTCATACTGAAAAGTTTGCCTTAAACAGCTAACAGTTATATCTTATTTATGTAGGACTTGATTTGGGTTGGGAATTGTACATATATATGTATGTATATATATACATATATATATATATATATATATATATATATATATACATATATACAGTGGCAAGTGGCAAGTTAGAAATAATTTTTGCACTAAAACAGCTTGCACTGTATCAGAGTCACACGGTGAGAGACAATATTCAAATAAAATATGCGCAGCAGGCACATGAGGTTTAGTTTTTTGTTACTTGCCCAGTCTGAATTCTGATCAAACAAAGATGCACACAGTGGATTGAAAGAAGCGCCTCTGGGCATTCCCTCCCAACTCATGGAGCTGCAACTTTGCAGAGCCGCGATGAGAATGATGTGCCCTGGGGGAAACTGCGGCTCATGACAACAGTTCAGGCACTAACATGTGCGTTTTGATTTCATCAAGTAGATACCAAATTAGACGTATTGGATTCTTTTATGTTTCTGACTCTTTTGTTACAGATCAGCTCAGATGTGCAACCACAAGGTCAGGTGCATTGTTATGTAACAAGCCTGCAATTATAAATACTATATAATATTGTGGCTTTGGACATCAGAAATGTGTAGCCGTATTGTTTAGTTTTGTGTTGAATTTGTTTTTAGTTGTTGGAAGTGCTTCTGCTGATTTCTTTGAAAGGCGCTTCATCCACACACAAAAGTAGCAAAAAAAAACTACCTAATTACGAACATGTCAGTGTTGTACAGGAATATTCATTTACCTGTCATCTGTTGCTCCAGTGGCTCCACTACACCTCCGCTACCACTACACTGCTGTCAATAGAGTGTCAGGCTGCCAGCTGGTGACTGATGAAAAAAAAGGGGGAGGAAGGAAGGAAGAGGGGCAGGGATATGAGAGGAATATTGGCGGGATCAAGGGTTGTGTAGGAGTGGTAAGTACGGTGTATTGTCAGGAGTTTTTCGACAAAATGTCAAGGTTGTATATTCAGTGGTCATGTCAGTCAGATATATTTGACATAAGAAGTGAACCTGAAAGTATGTGAAGAAAGGAGTTGAATCTTAATGGAGATATGTTCCTGTTGGAACCCACTTTGGCTGCCCTATTGAGGTCAGACCCAAGTACTGTAGTTTTTCAAAGTAAAAGGTAAAAAACAACAAAAAACAACCTGTCACACATTCAAGTGAATTGGAAAGTGGTCTTACACTTTAATCCCACTCTACACCGCTTTGGAGCCATTAGTGTCATCCCCCCTAACTGTGCCACTTTTTTTTTCCACTTTCACCCTGTAAATAACTCAAAGATACACTGCTCACTTTTGTCTCTTTGTCCTGCTCTTTACTTTACTTTGAAAGTTTAAGCTGTGACTATTGCTACATTGCCAGCATTGGCATTAATGGCTGTTCACTTACTTTTCCAGAAAATAATATGAGTTGAGCTGAAAACGTCATAGCTTTAATTCATGGTCATCTAACGTCTTGTATACTCTTGTAAACAATAGCTCTTAGAAAGCTACCATTAGCTCTCAGAAAGCTACCATTTTCACCATGTGCTCAATTTGGAATTATAAGTGTTTTCTTTCTTTCTATAAGACAGTTAAGTCTTAAGTTAAAGTCAAGACAATATTTTAAAGTCCAGTTAACTGTCTTTGAATGTATTGTTTTCCAATTATTTAGTTGTTCACTGTTATAATCATACAAATATACAGTTATGTTTGTAGGCGATAACTGAAAACAAGTTTGCATTGAAGTGGAGTTGTGGTACAGTACAGTGAAAGAGGAGAGGTGACAAAGTAATGTGACTCACTATAGTTTATATACAAATAGAGGATAAAGGTAACCTGAAGGTCAGATAAGCAACTTGTGACTTGAAGGTATTTGAATTTGATCCTCAAGCTGGCAAATTTGGATGGGGGGATGAGTGAGCAGGACACAGCCATCACAGGATGCCAGACTATTAAAATCATTAGAATCACAAATCAAAATTTGAATTTTACTGTTTCTACTTCTTGTACTGGTAGAAATGTGTCTCCAAAAAGCTGTCAACAGTGGCCCAACGCGTAATCGCTGCATTCACTTTTTGATCAGTAACTTGATAAGTTGTCTTTTAACGGTGTATCAAATCAGGAAAGCTACCACTAGAACATGTCATTCCTGTGTTTGCATGCGTCAGTTTTGTCAACTGTTTTGCCTGCACTGACACATCAAATCCCAGCAGCACCAAGCTTCTCTGTATGTAAAGCAGCAGTCAAAGGTTCAAAAGGTGTGGTTGTACTGTTACAATGGATGCAAACACACTTGCATCAGTGTGAAACAGCAGGTTCCTCCGGAGACAAAGGTGAACCAACATTGTTTTTTGTTTTGTAACACAGGCGGGAGAGAGAACAAGATGCCAATCCTCATCTCCAAGATTTTCAAGGGCCTGGCTGCTGACCAGACGGAGGCGCTTTATGTCGGTGACGCCATTCTGTCTGTTAATGGTTTCGACTTACGGGAGGCAACACATGATGAGGCTGTGCAAGCGCTGAAAAAAACTGGCAAAGAAGTCATCCTTGAAGGTAAGGATTTTCCATTAAAAAATAAATAATCCATAAGAGGGTAAATACTTCGTCCAATATATTGTTGCTGTAGTATTACTATGCATACTTATTTTTGTTCATATTATATCACAACCCTCTCAAGAATGCATCAGTACAATAATAAAAAAAACTGGACCAGTACTGGTCAAAATCACTGCAGTGGTTATTAAAAAAAGGTGAGAGATGCAGGTTAAATCAGAGCTTTGATCAGACCCCTTGGAAACATCAAAATAATGAGTTGAACTGCAAGAGCAAAAGGAAACTCAGATTTCAAAAATATTGTTGCATTTCATACCCCTGAGCGTCCCACCATGCTAATGAGCAGTCTTTCTGAACATCAAATGCTTTTGACATTGACAGAAAGCACTTTAAGTTCATGCCAGAACTGCCAACTGTGAAGAACTTATGTGGTTAGACCTGCTGTGCCTAGGATGGTTTGCCAGTGGAGTCAGCAGGTGTTTGCAGGTGTTTTTCTCTCTTCTTGCTCTAACTCATTCTTCTTAGCAGAAGAAGACAGAGTGTGTGTACCTTTGTCTTGTTAGTCATCATTAGTTAGTAGTCATTAGTTGGGTGTGTTTGCCCGTCCTTAGTGTGTGCACTTTTGCACACACTTTTGTGAAACTGCATGGTGAATCAGTGTTGTGATCTTGTAGTAGAAGTTGTAGAGACAGAGAAATGGGATTAGGAGCAGTCTTCTCTCTTGCCAAGTGATTGCGTCACATGAATTCTGTATCCCCACCAAGCTGACAAAAGTGGAGTGATCATTTTACACACAGTTAATATCCAAAAAGAATATTTTGATCAGACACCATGAAGACTGACACATTTGAAGATTCCTTTATTAGTCTTTCCATTGAGCTGAATGTTCTCTCCGTCCAAGTCCATGTTTTAAGAAAACTCACCGCATTGTCTAACAGCACGCTTCAACTCACAGGTTCTGACAGTGTTTGCCTCCATATGAATGGATGTCAGAGTCAACTTGGAAACTTTGAGAAACACAAGCAGCACTTTTTCAAACTGAAATATTGCCTAAAAAGGGATGCACTGAGCTGCATGAAATAATATCACATAATCTTTCCATGTGAGCAAATGACTGTAAAAATAGGGTGCACTAAAACCAGAGTTTCCAGTTTTCCACTTGGCAGAGTGTCTGTGGGTCAGTGTGGACAGTGGGTTGGCATCAGTAACGGCTATCAGTGGAGCAGAAACAGTGAGAACTATAGCCAGGGGAAATCATTGTAAATCCCTCGTCTTAGTTGTTCGTAGTCAGGCTGACCTGCGTGGATATCACACAGCTCAACCAGCACTGCTCTGTCATCTGTCATGTCAGGAATCAGTTCATGGGTCCCCCTCTTCTCCTAGAGGACCTGATAGAGGATTGAAGAGATGGAAGGGGCTTGAAAGCTCGTTTAAGGAAGGAGACTGAATATGTGCATGTATTTGATGCCCTGCGATTCCTTTGTCTGTGTTTATGTGTAGATACCTGTCTGACCCAAAAATTACAAAAATGTAGTCCACAAATCTGTAGGAAACAATGATGACAGTTTTTGGTTAACACTGTGAGCTTTCCAGGTGCAGTTTTTGTCAGTTGATTTGTGCAAAATATTACTTATTCTGCACAAAACAGTACTTTTTTTGTTTTGGCATTTTATCAAGTTACTCAGCAGCCTGAGTTTAAATTCCTCTTGGCACCTTTTCACTATTAAAGGTCAGTGTTTCAGTCTTTCTAATGTGCACAACAACAAACAAGCAACCACTGCTGTGCTCAAGGCAATTTTATTGCTCTGTGGAATTCATAATACAAAAAACCTTGACTTGAGATCAAGGAAAAACTGATTTCATCACATTAAAATATCTTGAATATGTGAACAGCTGTACTTGAATCTATCAGATACTGTCAGTACTTGCTCAACAGTTTCAGGAGTTACACCTGGAGTAGCCTGGTTGCTTCGTCATTTCACTGCAGCAGGATTGTTTTCTCCTATTTTTTTTTTACTTCAGTGGAAGGCAAGTGACGAATAGTTAGCTTGGATTAAACAGATGTCTGCTGCTCACCTGACTTCAATACAAAGTTGATTGGACAGGAAATTCCTACACCTTTCTACAGTGTGTTTGTGCATGTGCGCTGGCTGAAATGCCCTACGCTTTAAGATAAGATAATCCTTTGTTAGTCCCATAATAAGTACATTTTCAAGAATACATTCAGGTATTATATTGTAAAAATATGACACAATCGGAGGATAGTTTATTGGGTTGTTTATAAATAGTTTATTAGGCTGTTTTAAATGGATAATATTAGGTAGCGTTCCCAGATGTGCATATTTCTCAGGTATTTCATAAGTCATATTATTTTAGTGATTCACACTGTGGCACAACAGTCAAGAGCAGAGGACAGAGTGTATCTCCCAGGTTTGAGTGTGAATGTTTGAAAAACTTCATCTGCAATGTTTCCCCAGACCTCTCACTGTAGATAATACTTTTAACATAATTGATCTGTTTGAAAGAATATTTTGAAAGAGAAGCTCTTCTCCTGTTCCTCTTCCTCTTCCTCCGGCATATCTTACATCAACACGTTGGAATGGAATAATCAATGTGTGTGTGTCTGTGTGTGTGTGAGAGAGAGAGAAGCACATGAGGAGGTCAGATAAATATAACAGGTCAGATGAAAACATAAAACCACAGCTGCTATCATTTCCTCCCAGGGACATTCACAATCACATTGTGTGTTTTTATGTATTGGCGGGAGAGCACATGCACTGTTTCCATATCTGCAAGAGAGTGTGTGTGTTGAATAGAGAGGCATCTGATTTATTGTCAAGCATGTGAGGAGAAAAGGACGAGAATGAAGAAGAGAGTTGCACAGGACACCTCTGCATTTTTCCATCTTTTTATGGAATCTATGAACATTAGAATTTCTTCATAATGGATATCAATGTGTTTATGTGCGAAGGTGGTTCATAGATGTCTCAGTTGTGAATATATCATCAAATCTGTTTTTATTTGTGCAAAATAACCCGAAGAATATACAAAGAAGCGTATTGATATAGTAATAGTTAGTAGTAAATGTTAATGAATGGATGGCTCAGTAGAGCAGTGTCAGCCTAGCTACAGTGCTGAAAACTAAGTTGTGGTAGTTTTTGTTTTCTTGAATTAAGTTGAGCTGTAGTCATTTCTAGCTTTTTTCAGTTCTAATCTTCTCAGGCTACATGGAATTCCTCTTAATTAGTGGATATCCCACCAGGAGCTTCACAGGTGGACCTAACTAAACCTGGGCACACTCATTTGTCCATCTGGCCCATCCACACACCTGGGCCACAATAATTGTGGCCAAAATCGTGCACAATCCTGTTTACACCAAAAGCAGTGTTTCCCCACGTCGTTCTGTTATATCAGCTCCTACACTTAGAACCTAGGGTAAAATAGTCATATCATTTCTCAGAAATATCAGTGGTACTCTATCACAGCTAAATATTTTACTGCCACGTGTTTAATTGCCAAGAGTCTTTGTACTTATGTCATTTTTTTAAAGCCCAAATATGATTAAATATAATTGTTCATGTTCATGTTCTCTCTGGGAGTTAGGTCAAGGTTTGTGAATATGACCAAATATGACTGATGTCTGATTATTTAATACAAAACCCCTGAATGAAATGGAAATACAATATAATGTTGAACATTTCAAGTACAACTATTTAACTGTCTGGTGATTAGATATATTATTTGGTGACAGTAGAAGTAGACATAATGCATTTATTTGATTTTGCCAGAATTTTGCACAATATTAACTACTAAAACTAAAATATTACCAAAACTAAAATATTAAATCTATGAATAGACTTAATGTTTTTTAGACAGCGCTGCTTAAACAAACCTTTATTTTGAGGTTTCCGTGTTAGTGACAGGAGTGAAAAGCACTGCTCCAACTCCTACTTAATATTTGAATCGTTTCAAATATAATCGTTTTTTCTTCATAAACAATTGCTGTGTCTTCACAGCAAGTAGGACAGGTGATTCAAATCAACGCTGACTGGACAATCAACATAGGCATAGACATAGAGTACATAGAAAGGCAATTCAGCAGAGACAATGCTTCCAGTTTCATGTATGCCTTAATTTTTAAATGTTTGTATTCTTATAATGTCTGCATTGTTTTTCTGAATGTTTTAATGCAATTGTCCATTCCCTTGTTGACACAGAGAGATCAGAGGTCTTTCTCAATGATGATGACAGATCTGTGTTCTTATTTCTGTGTTCATTTTGATTGCCCTCTGTGAGCTCACTAATTTGATTCACCTGCTGCACTTGTTATAAATATCAAGTGCAGCTGGGAGGTTTTGGGTTTGTTTTGGGGGGATGCAAGTAAGCAACATGTGCTGAGACAGAGTGAAGAAGTTAGAGCAGGGTGTGGGTCTGACATATTGTTATAATTTTTTTTTTTTTTTCAATTTGTTTTAGTTGTTGGACTCCTCAGTGTTTAAGGCCTTTCGCACCGAGTTCCATGAGTTTCATTATCTTTGAATATTAAGTGCAGTAGGTGCTGACACTGTGGTTGCACTTTTGATGGTATTTAACTACAAGTATACCTATGCTGACTATATTGTTTCTGTACTTACTTTTAAATGGTCAGAATGTGGAAATTAAACCAGAGCAAGCAGAAATGTCTGTCAAGATTGCCTCAAGTGACATTAGATTTGATACGGTTCATTTGTGTCTGTCAGTGCTCTTAACAAGAGCTCTAACCCCAAACCTTATCCCTCTCTCTTGGTCTCTGTCAATGACACACACATATGCACAGCTCATGCTTTTGTGTGCATAAAAATCCCTTTACTCAGAGCATGTCTTTTTTTGCATGAATAGATATGTGTGCTAATATGCAACTGCAGCACAGAGCTCTGTTTCATGTAAAACACTCAGTTTTGCAGACCACAGATCAGGGATAAAAATGCTATTATCATATCCGCAAATCAAGTTCTTCAAGGACGTGTGGATATTCAGTATCTCCTCAAACAAAGATAAATACCATATTTTCATACATACTGTATTCTGTTGCCTGGAAAAGTTACTGATTTATGGAATATAATGACTTTGGGGAGTAAGGTTTAAACATTTTCCCCCTGGACACAGTAGTCATGAAAGCTTTTAATAATCAAAAAGTAAAACGTTTGTCATGCTAGATTGGCTCAGACAGTTGTTTGCCCTCAGCCACAGAGGCTCATCCTGCTGTCTTTGCTGACTTTTTTTTTCCAAATGGAATACATCTTCTTTTCTTTTTTCTTTTAAAGAAAAAAACATGCCCATTAACATAGTCACAATGTTATCCGTTACAAATAAAACAACTTCATAAGTGGAAGACCAATTTAAGTCCTAGATTGGACAGGCCACTTTTTTGCCAGTGTAAATTTGCATATTTTTTTCAATGATCCACTGTGGACCATGGAACATCTGACATTTCATGTGTTGTGCGATGTGTCTATGAAGATTTAAGAAAGGAAGGAACCTAACCAGAACTGTGTGCATGATTTGAAGAACCTTTCTGCTGTGAGGTGGCTCCTTGGGTACTTTCTGTTCAGATTGTAAAACTGTTTCGAGGCAATCTATGTTTGTAATGTTGAGCTATATAAATGTATTTGACTTAACTTACTAGTGCATTAAGCAAGCTGGGTGATACAGTAATGTCAATGACATGCATGTACTAAATTAGCTTATTAAAATCTCCTCGCTCTTTCTCTTGTGACAGAATAATTATAACTCTGAAAATAAACCTTTCCCTTAGCCTTACTGAATGCCTCAGACATTTTATATGTACCTGCATGAGCTCAGGGCTCTCTTCTTCTCTCCTCTTCTCTGTCTTTGTTAAACTAAAGTCTGAAGTGATTTTTTTCTTTTTAACTAAAGATGGAAACATTTTTTTCCTTGGTTTGTCTTTGTGAATGAGTCTGGCCGGAAAAACAAAATCAGTTTTTCCATTGTGCTGTGGCTGGAAATATCACAAACACACATTAATAGGTGTTGTATTAGAAGATACTGAGCATACTTGGATTATCTAAAAATGGTTAACGGTGGGAGCACCATTAGAACATCTGGTCCTTTTTTACGTACAATACATTGACCTAGATAAATTAATACCCTCTCTCCTTTTTTGCTTGGCCTGGATGGACTGCTTTACTGGTCGAAATATCTTCATTTCAAATTTCATATACTACAGATATTGGCAGGCTATATTAGGAAATACCTTTAACCTATTTAGGACACATGAAGGTGTCCTAAATGGCAACAAAAACATAGCTTTACTAAAACCCAACTTTCCCTCAGACCCTTCTTTCTCTGTGGTGTCAAGTTGGCTTAACAGGCCCACACTGAAACCTGCTGCCCCAATCCAGGGCCCCTGATAAATTTGAGGCCCAGTCTTTGTGCCACTCCTCCCACTTCATTACATACTTTGACTCCACTGAACCGTCTCACAGTATTGTGCAGAATGTGCAAACTAAGGACAGAGGGAGGAAGTTAACACAGTTGGTGGCTGTATATGCAGCCATAAATTGGTGAAATACATTTTATATACTATTATTATATTATATATTATATTATACTATTTGTATTAGGGATGGCTCAATACAGCTTTTTCATGTCCGATATCGATTCCGATATTGCAACTTAGAGTATCTGCCGATACCGATATCAATCCGATACCTTCTTTTCTCCTCTGTTAAGTTGTTAATAAAAGATAATTTGTATAGATGTACTTTGCTTAATATGGACATCTAAAAACACTATCTTCAAACTGTGCAACAAATATTCTGCTCCCCTAAATGAAGAAATAAAATAGCCCATGATTTGCCTAAAGCCATAAGTTCTTTATTTAAACTTCAAATCAGTGCAAACTACACAACTTCACATGTAACCTCTGGGGTTGAAATGTAAAACATCCATATCAAACTAGAAATAGAATGGACTCAATTCCAATGTTGCATTAAAGGCTATAGGACATATATCTGCTTTAAATGACTGCTAACTTTAAATAACTGTCACAAACACTTGCTTTTACATTCCCTTCTGACATGAGGCGCAGATTCTTCATCAGAAATATTAACATTTCAGCCTTTTCAGCTGTCAATCTGCTCCTTCTTTCATCAATAATAATGGAAGCTGTGCTGAAGAGCCTCTCGCAGCGTAAAACTCGAGTCTACCCACTGTGCTGTCAGGCTTAGTAGGGACATCGGACACAAGTTTGAGCTCCAGATGACAGTTGTTAAACTGTGTCAGTGTTTTCCAAACATTTCGAAATGAACTCGCACACTTCTTTGTACTTAAGTGGGACAGCCGTATCAGAAATGAAATTGGCAACTGATAACGAGACTCTAAATGTTCAACCAAATGCGAAAACCCACATTTTCGACCACGGAAAGTGGCTGGTCATCTAACAAAATAAATTCAATGACCTTCTCCGTTATCACCTTTGCTTTGTTGCTGTCTGGGGGGAGTTTCTCACGCTTCAGTATTGTTTCCTGTCGAGGCTCATTTTTCTTCTTCGCACTTAATTAAGTTGGTGGTGTTGTAATGTCCAGTGATGCTGTCAACCCTTGAGACACTGGCGTTGCACGAGTTGCATTCGGCTGTATTACTTTGTCCTTCCTTGCGTGCAAAGTAACTCCACACAGCTGACATGCTAAAATTGCTAGGCTGTCACTCACGACGCTCTGTTTACACATGCTGCAGCGGCTGCGTCTCTGTTTATGGCACGTCGCGCTACAGCGCCTGCTGTTGCTGAGGCGATAGTGTCTTACGGCATGTCACGGAAAGTGAAAGTTAAGATTTTTTTTGTACTTAGGTATCGGATCGGACGGGCTATATTTATTTATTTAAATGGTCGATCCTGAGATTTTGACCAATATCGGAGCGATAGCGATCCTGAGTATCGTATCGAGCCACCCCTAATATATATTGCCTACTTGTGTGGCATTGGGCATAACCAAGTCAAAATCCTGGAGGAACTCCTCCCACTTGCCAAGGATAGAGCCTGCCTTACACTAGGAGATTTTCAAATCTGACTCGACCACAAATACAAGAAACTGTTTTAATCCAGAGAAAAGCAAAGACTAGACGATCCAGGATGCAGGACCAAACGATTTCAGGATCTCACAGAAACTCGCTCGATTCATTTTGACTTCAGAATATAAACAGTCATGGAGGCAGACTGTCGGTGTCGTCAGTTCATAGCTGTGTGTGTGTGTGTGTGTGTGTACGCAATGTTTTATGCGGAATCAACTTGGCTTGTACAAGTTACAGTTCCAAACAAAAGTACACCACACCCGTTTCCTGGTCAACTCACTCACATTGGTTTTTGCAGGGTTGTGCTCACTGTTTAGTCTATCTATATCAAACATGTTTAATACTTATGATTTGAAATCGGGAGGACTCTGGTGCATCCGATGATGTTAAAATTGCATCTGCTAACCCCTCAAACTACAGGATAATTTAGCCAGATAATCTGTTAAAATTGGACTGAAAATGTGGCCAATTATCTTGTGTGGGGCAGGCTTTAGTGACAAAACCATCAGAATATCAACTGCTTCAGCCATAAGGAGATATAATTAACCACAGATACATTAAAACATAATGAATAGTAGGGCCATGTCGCAAGCTTGTTTGCCTCACAGCAAAAAGGACCAGTAAGTTTGGATGTTTACCACGTGTGCACACGGGGTCTCTCCAGGTACTCTGGCTTCCTCCCACAGTGCAAGAACATGCAGAGGTTAACTGGACACTCTGTGTGAGTGAGAGTGAATAGTTGCATGTCTCTGTATGTTGGCCCTGCCATGCTGAGGCTCAGAAGTCACACAGCAGGTGACCACATTGACTCACACTGAGCAAATATACAGTAAATTAACCTGTGAAAGGGAAATTAATTAATATTTCCTGCAGTTAGGAAACAGATCTCGAGGAATAGAAAGTTAAAAAAAGTTATATAGAGAAAAGAAAATGTCTGCAGACAAATTTTCATTCTGCTCTTGTCCTCTGCCAGATCCTGTTCAAGTTTCCTTCACTTTTACTTTGTTGAATTAGGATAATTAACTCTCCTGACACACTGTGCAAAGTAATCAAATCTGCACTTTGGCAGTATGTGAATTAGTTTAAGTCTGATTCAGTGTACTCTGCCCCTGTCAACTTGGCGTTTGTCCATGATTTAATGAGATGGGATATGGGAACGATAAACGTATCTAAATCATCCTGAACAGGCAGAATGTGGTGTGGCTGACTTGCACTGCCAGAGACACACATTAATCAGCAAAACACTGGGGACACATAAACGCAACATTTATTATGAATGCCACAAATACGTATTCAGAAAATATAAATAAAATGAGGAGCTTGTATCCTCTTGTTTTAGTTTCACAGGCTGCAATTATACTTTTATTTTTAGTTTTAGTCCCTCTTTAGAATCATTAAAGCAATACAATAAAGCTCTGAACTGCACTCTACCTGCATATTATTGAACAGACGACAAAGCCAGCAACCAGCCAGTGAGCACAACTGCCAAAAGGCCAAACTTTTTGTGAAAATTTGGTAGACATTGAAAATGTCCAATTGCTGACACATTTACTAAATGGTCTCTATAATGGGGTTTTGTCTGTGTGAACAGCTGCTTTTTGACAAAGCCCATATTCAGTTATAAAATATGCACTGTCAAACACATTTGTGCGGTTTCTAAATTAAAACAAACTATATGTGGCTGTGAAAACTGATGAATAGTGAAGTTAATTCAGTAAATCTATTAAAATATGTGGAATCCACTTTAACTACTCTAAAACAACCCCCTTCTCATGCAACATCAGGTTTGATTGGCAGAGTCATTAAGGTCGCTCCTTGGCGACTTTCCTCGTTTTACTTCTGTTGATGTCAGTGTATTGAACTAAGTGTCCCTTGTATTTATTAGAGTTATTTCTGACAATGTTTTGTCTTACGACATATTTTCTTGTTGGTGGGGCAACATTGGGACATTCTTTGCCTGACATGGTTTCCAGAGCCAACCACATGCTTCTGAGGTCGCTGTCTGGCCAATGACATTCCATCTGCTCCCACGGTAACCGGGGTGAGGGCGAGGAGGGGCTCGTGTTTAGCAGCAGTTCAGTCTCTAACAAGCAAATAACACCCTTTCATTACCAAACTACCATTACACTGTTGAGGTTCGTTTTGTGTGGTTTTTATTGCCTTGTTGTGACCTTGTCTGTTAACATAGAGCTAGTTGGGACAGTAGCGCTTATCAGGACACAGTGTGGTCCTAAGGAGGCAAAGCAGAATCCTGGTTATGGTTAAGTTTAAGGTTTTCAATGAGTTAAAGGTATGAAGTTTAGGTGTATCATATTACTTAAATCCGAATGACCAGTGTATAGCTAAAGATAATCAGCACATTACCGCACATTGGCTTTGAACTGTTAGTAAAACATGTGTTTTAGCAATTTGGTGTTTCCTGGGAACTCGAAAAGAGGGAAGAAATCTTTTCCAATGGTAGTTATGTAAACAGTGTCATGACTGAATTGGCTGGAAAGGATTTGTGAGGTTCAATGTAAAGGCTGTATCAGGAAAAGCTTAGTGGTGGATTCTGCAGAAGAAGCAAATAAAACCCTCATATGCACACGCACACACACACTGTACAAAAGTAGTTTCACTGGCTGCCAGATAAGCTTAAGTAATAACAGTGCCATCTCAGCTAATTTTAGCTCACTATTGAATGTGCCACCACCACTGATGTTCGTGGCAACATATCTGGCTCAGCTTAGCTGCATGTCTGTGCGACATGGATCACATACATAAACTCGGTCATACATAATAAAGTTTTAGTACCTACAGCCATGCTTGTATTCTACTTTAAACAATGACTGAGACATCCATGTCTCGTACAGATAACAATCAGTAAAGTGGCAGTTCCATCTGGCTGCAGTGTGCCGCCACCCACCAGTAAACTTTTTGGAAAAATGTTTTTTTTCTTTTCTTTCCACAGCCAGTGTACTCAAAGGGTTTAGCAGTTCTTACAAATGGCTTCCACATGAAACAATAATACATGCATTCCCATCCAGTCTTGTGGTCCTGGCCTGCTGTATTGACACTGGTCACATTCATTTTAAATGGTCTGGGTCCAGCAGCAAGAAATGAGTTGGCTTCCCCATGGAACACACATCAGCGGATTGGCACACGAACAAATGGACAGAAGCTAATTTCCATGAAACAGTACACATGCATGTTGACAGTTGCTGGTATACATTACTTTCTCGCTGCTTGATGTGTTTTCTCAGTGCACAGTCACATTCCAACTTAGTCTGTGTTTTTTAACAAGTACACATTTTCTTGTTTCATTGAGTGTTGCAGCGTGCATGAGATGAGTATAAAGTAAGGAGAGAGCACAGCTTTCAGTACATTGTGCTGCAGAATAGACACCCAAGTCGGTATCATACTACTGCCCACACAGTGATATTTGCATGTGGTCTGTTCAAGTATAAATAAGTGTGGCATTTAACTCTTAATCTTAATGTGACTTTGTACATCCCAGGAAACGCACATGACAAGGGTGTTGTTAAACCAGCAACGAGTGTGTGTGTTTTTGTGACCTTTTATTGTAGCAGAAAGTGAGTACATTTTCCTTTTGCAAGTTTGTTTTTGGAAGTTTCTTTTGGTGTATCAACTCTTCGGTCTCTTTGGTCCAACCTGATTTTGAACAAAGTGGTAACCATGACACCACACCATGAGATTTTAATCTCCATATGACTTCCAAGTAAAAAGGTTTCCATGATTTTCCAGACGTACCAACCCTAGCTTTTCCACCCAATGGTGGAAGCCCCATCTCTCACTCATTATCCTGTGCTCTTGACTCTTTTGGTTACCTTCTGGATACTTGTACTGTGCAAGACGAGCAATTCACACTTCCACAGTGAAACCAGAGCCCTGCCTTCAGCTTTCAACCTCATGCCTTGCCGTCTTCTCTGGGCTATTTTTACTCCAGCAGTGGCTACTTCTTCCAAATTGGTACGGCAGCCAACTGAACTGGAGTTGGGTTTTTATATGTGAGCGTGTAGTGTATGCACATATTACATTTTTAATCACTTAATGTCCATAGAGTAGGCTATATCACCTATTCATTTTGTATTACATCAGTTATGCTGGAGTCTTATTGTTTTATTGTGGCTCATTGTTGGGGTTTGACTGCTTTACTTTGCAGTGGTTTAAATATCTTCAGTGGCCTTTGTTGTCAAACTCTCCATCATTTAATCTATATTTTCAATATTGCTGTATAATACTAACAATAAAGTAACCAAATTGGTCCAAATTCTTTACAAATGTGGGTCACGTGGATTCAGGATATGGTAAAATCATCAGGATACAGTCTCAAATGTAAGGGGCAGCACCTTTTCGTGGATGACATATTGGACATGAAAATGGTTTAACTGTAGACTGTCTACACATGCGCTTTTGAGAACTTCATGTTTTGTATAGTTATGAATGTGAAGTTCTTGTTTTTGTTAAATACAACTGAACTGTCAGCACTTATCGCCACAGTAAACTTATTGCATAGCACAACATTGTATCATAATTCCAGTTGTCATTACTGGAGGAAATGAGGCAAAGCTATTTTAAAGTAATCTAGTTAGAGTGTAAAACAATATGAACTAGAGTTGGATTTCTTTTTACACATCCTTTGTTTATACACATTGTTTTCTACATGTAGAGCTGGAGGAAATTGCATCTGCTCAGCAAAAAAACAACTGTTCACTATGTCATTGAAAATAAGTAGCAGTTCTTATTTTGGCAAATGATGGGTTTTCATGAGAATAATACGTAGTATGTAATACACCTGGTTATATTTGGCATGTTAGATGATTTTCATTATAACAGCAGCTACGTGATGGAGAAATCCTTCCACCTTTTTGAAGCTGCTCTTAGGAACTCATTTCTGAAGCTAGAGGCTCCATATTCATATTCCTAATTTTTCTCTCTCCCTCCTCTTTTCCATCCCCCATATTCTCACTCTGCTTCAGTAAAGTACATCAAGGAGATGTCAGCTTTCTTTAAGAGCTCCGGGTCTCCTGGAGCCACCCTCCCGTGGGACTCTCCCCCCGCGACACCACAGAGGGGCACTGAGCTCTCCTCCCCTGAGGTGAAGGAGCCTCGCAGCATCCCACTGAAGGTGTGCCAGGTGACACGAAAACAGTGCCCCCCAGACACAGAAAACAGGTACTAGTTAATCGCTTCAAGTAATATTTGGTAACATTTATGTAATCTGACGCTCCTCCCTCCCTCCCCCTCTCCTGGCCATGTGCATTTGTTTTCAACATACCATGCTCGAACACAAGCCAAGCCCATGCCAGTCGGCATCCGTTTTGCATGCATCTGTGTTTTTTGAATTATTGCCATTCCAAAAAATCCGGTCCGATGTTTGGTCGTGTGTGGCCTTTCACTCTTTTTTGCCAGCTCTGCCATCATGAGCTTCTAAAATAACACTGTCGCTGCCTTGATCTTCTAGCTGGTACATGGCTACAGGGTGTGGGTGTGTGTGTGTGTGTAGTGCTGTGAAGCAAATTTGTGTTTCTTTCATCCGCTAATAAAAGATAGAGGGCGTGATCCCTGCAACAAGCCATTTAACTGTCACTGTAGGGTCAAAATCCTGCATAGTTCTGCTTTAACACTAGAAACTTCAGCTTTTTCCTCTCTTTGCCATGTGCTTTTTTCCCACCTTCCATTTTGTCTGCTTGATCACTCTCCCTTATCCCTTATCTCATCTGTTAGGTATTTCGAGGTCATTTCATCCAACAGAAAGAACTCTGTATTTCTGCGGGCAAAAGACCCAGCCATGGCCCAGTCCTGGTACAATGGGATCCAAGCTGGCGCTGCCAACCTTTTACCACGAGTGAAGCAGGAGATGAAGAACATGCAGCCCGGCATGGACGTGAAACATGTGGGCTGGATTGCAGAGCAGGTATGCAAGAATCCAGCCGTGTGTGGTGTTTACTGCAGATGCACCACTCGTCAGTTGAGCACATAATGGCAGACCAAACAAATTGTGACAAATAATGTCAGTACACTATCATGCCTGTTCTGTATAACATAATGTATGCATCATGTTATATACAAATGCAGGGCGATAGGGCTCGCTCTGAGACATTGTGGAGAGCTTTCGCTCCTCGTTGAGCTTGTAATCATGGAAATTGCAAACCAAATATCTGTCTCCATATGTGTAGGATTTTCAGGCAAAGAATGAGCTATCTTTGAAAGTAAATCTGCAGAGTCACCTTTAGCTGGATGTTTTCAGCTACTAGCTGCCATTTGGGTCCTAACCAACTTGGGTTGAATTCATTGTTTCTTGCTGACAGTTATACATTTTCATTTACTGATAATCATCAATTACTGAGTTGAATTGTTTGTTCATTGTTACACATGTCCACTGTGCAGGTGTCTCAAGGTCCAGAAAGACCAGTACTGGCTGTGTTGACTGACAAAGACCTGCTCCTGTATCCTTCTTTGCCTGAAACCAGAGAGAGCCTCAGCAACCCCACCAAGAGTCACCCACTCATCACCACCAGGTTCATGCACTAATGACTTTGTACACACATACACCACATACAGTGGCAGATTCTTATTATTATAATAATAATACATTCACATAACAAAACATATACTTTCGTAGACTCAATAGATGTGTCCTCCACCCAGCGCTGAGTTAACTCGCCTCATGGTTTATTTCAGTTTAGTCAAAAACACATTTTCTTCTTTCCATATACGGACTGTTGGATGATTTGCCACATATCGTCAGTCATTTGGAAGACATGAATGGAACCAGGACCAGGATGAGTCATGGGTTTTTCCTCCCTTCTGTCTCTCCTGCGCAATCCACGTCCCACTTTTCATCCCTTTTTTTTTTTTAGGATCACACCAACACATATGCTTTTTTATTTGCTGTTCTGGCCCAGTTTGTTCTGTATAAATTTTATTTTATTTTTTTTCTCACTCTCTTCTTTTCATAAACTCCCTTCTTTTTTAGACTGGTCCACTCTGGCCCAGGAAAAAGTTCCCCTCTCCTGGACTCTGAGCTGTCTTTTGGCCTGCGTTCAGGCACGAAGCAGGGCGTGGAGACACATGTGTTCAGGGTGGATTCTGCCAAGGAGCTCTCCACCTGGACTCATCTGCTGGTGGAGGGCTGCCACAGTGCTGCTGAGCTAATCAAAGAGGTCACCACAGGTACAGACGCAGAGATTCTCGGACTCTCCACTTCTCCGTTTGTGGCGCAGTTTCTCCACCTACCATGCAGAAAATACACGTTTTGTTCCAAAAAAAATCTGAGGATTTGATTGCTTTGAGTATGACTGTTGATGGTACAACCAGGCTTCATGTCTCTCTGGAGTCAGCCCTGTGAAAAAAGGTTGTGTAAAATGAATAACAAACATTTATTTATTAGTTTAGTTAGCAGAGACAGTGTGAAGCGTATTTTCTCTACCTCCCACCCATGTGTGGTCGCCGGGCATGAAATTGACGATGAATATGATCTAATTTGTCATTTTCTATCACATGCAACAAATAAATAAGTAAACGAATATATAAATACCTTCATTAAAAGTCCAAACTTAAGTGTTTTGATATATGGTCTGTAGGCAAAACATTGTTTCTATATCTTTCACTATAAAATTCTTCCAAAACAGTGTTCTTTGAATGAACTAAAAGAAAATAAGTTGTTTTTGTTTTCTGTTTTTGAGAGCAATGCAATATAAAATGCCCAGATTAGTAATTTGGATTGAATGTAACATGGTGCTCCTCCTATTATATGCCTATCATTGACAGCTCAGAATCTTTCTATTTAGAAATCGGTTTCTATTGAGCAGAAAAATGGACATATAATGTTTCACAAAGCCAAATGAGACGTGGTTTATTCTGTAAACAGTTTTAAAAACACCATTTCAAGGCTTATCTTCTTCGGAAGAATGTCTCAAAGTCTGCGGCGTTCTACTGGGTTTGTTTATAAAACATTTCAAATGAGCTTAATGAGCTGCCTGACATTTGTCTTTCTGATGTAGCATATTTATAGTCCTATAAGCCTTTTATCTGCACTGAGTAAAACACAAATCTCTTCTTTTCATTTATTTCATTTATTTTATAAAAGTAAAATCAGGTCTGGAAACTTTATGTTGCCTTGGAAAAATGGCTTTAATTCACATTCAGTGTTGTACACACACAGTGACCTCTGCTGGTAGCATGAGGTGGTGCACAGTTGTTCAGCTTTAGACAAGTGTTACACAGGATATAGCCAATCATTTTAATCATTACTGTAACACTGAGCTAAAAATATAAAGGTCCTTCTTTGTGGTGGCTCTGGGTAACCTCCGTGTTCTCTCTCCACCACTACGGCAGCCTGTAGCTGGAATGGAAAGGATTGCACTCTGGGCGTGCACATCGATGAAGGCTTCACGTTATTCACAGAGGAGATGGGCGTCAGGAAAAGTGTTCTTCTCCACCAGCCCTTCGAGCGGCTCAAGATGTCCTCAGACGACGGTGTTCGCATGATGTTCCTTGACTTTGACGGCCTCGAGACTGAAATAGTAGGTCGCCATTTTGCCATAGGACTTTCTCATCATCATCATCCATATGAGCTATTTTCTTAATAGGTCAGGATTATCTTCAGCAGACACTGGTCTATTTGAATCTTGTTTTGTAACTCCCTGCTCCTCCTCCTCTCTCTTTTATTTCAGCAACTGGACCTCCACTGTTGCCCGAAGACCATAGTCTTCATCATCCACTCGTTCCTCTCTGCAAAGGTCAAGCGACTTGGCCTCCTGGCATGAATGTTCCTGAATGTTTCTGAGCAGCAACAATAGGGTTATTGAGTGAATCACAGCCCAGAACACTGAAAGACCCCAGAGGATTGTGCCTAGGAGAAGATGTTTCACATTTCCTAGGCCTCTAAAGCGATCACGGTCTCTAGTCAGGCATCTCCTCGTCTTTTTTTTTTTTTTATCATTGGAAAAGGAAAAGTGCAGCAGTGATGGACCTTTTTGTTGAACGTTTAGTCATGAGGTAAAGAGAGGTTCTTACTGGTGGCGTACGTCAGCAGCCATGTAAGGGGACGTGACTTCTGTCAAGTCTGCCGGGTTCGCTCGCCAAACACTTTGTTACGGGAAAAAACTGTGACAGCTCGCATCTTAAAGTTTCTCGGCTTGAAGACTCATTCATTTGTTGTTCGCCCCCATTGTTAAGATTTGTTTTGTTGGATGAGTCACAGCAGGGCTTTGTCATGATCACGCTTTCATCGTCAGTCTTTGCTTCATGTGCCGTGAGCAGTCACACAAATGTTTCTCGTCCTGATTGATGTTGGACAAAATAGTGTTTTTAATGAAGGCAGCTTCAGCGGAGTGACAGGACGACATGACTGATCACTGCATAATAGCGAGACAATAGGTAATGATATGCTGTTTATGTGGATACCTAATTTGCCTTTACCCTGAATGTTCATGGAAGAAGCAACGTGTTGTTGTTTTTGTGGCGACAACTTTAAATGGAACATCAGATACTGTATACGTTTCATTGCAGCTGAAAACCCTTGTTTATTTATTCCTAGGTTACTACCCTTCTCCTCTTTTCAGCATGCTAATAATCCATAGTCTAGACAGAAGACTAACAAGAGGATGTTAGGATATTATTAATAGTTCATTTTATTGCATCTTAGCTTCACCAATTCATGAGTTTAAAAAAGGAATGATCCTAACTACACATGTCCTTTGACAGTGTGAAAAAGCCCTTGTGTGTGTTTTTCTTTGGCGTTCTGTCAACAATCGTATGATCATTTATGAATGATGAAACGTTGGCTGTAAGAACGGACGTCCAGCTGAGCTTCTTCCTTGTGGAATAGCTGTCACGTTAAATATTGAGTTAAGCTTTTGGTTTAAAAATACTTGCGCTTTTGTTTTTAGAACGCTGATGGATTATGGCCAACATTTACATCCATTAATTTAAATACCTTATGAAAGATGTTAAATTGTTAATGTGTTTTAAAGTGTGTGTGATTATTCTTTTCCTTTTATTATTTCAGTGGAATATCCACATTTTGGGGCCTTCACTCTCTCTCTCCTCTGTTTCTGTCCAACACTAAACAGACTTTTATTAATATATATTTCAAAACTAAAACAAATGTTTGCTTTAAAGAATAAGATGCGTTGTATATTCTTATTTAAACAAAGGTGTGCCTTGCAGGGTTGTTTGTATATAAACATGTAATAAACTTTATTAACTTTTACTCTAAATGTGTATTATTGACAAAATGTAGATTAATGTCAATTTATTTGCTTTGCATAACGTTGGATTCATGAAAAGATCATGTGTAATATGGAAGTAGATGATTGTCCGTCTGTCTCACATGAACAATATATTTTAGCAACCTTGTGGGTAAATTAACTGATAGGTCAAAGGTCACTGAGATCACAACTCACCTTATGCACATGATGGAAATAAATAAATGATTATATCATTCTGTACTCTACTGGATAAAATGACACATTTGACAAGTTTTAAAGGGACAATTTTTGATATGTTCATGTTTTTCTTTCTTTAAAAAAGAAGAGCATGTGTTGTGGATCTCGATGGCCTGAAGGTAAAAACTAAAACTCAGCTCAAGGTCACTGTGAAACAAGATTCATGCAGGGGATTTCATCTGACACTCGAATCACAACATGGGAAGCAGTTTATATATAGTTATACAATAAAAGCTTTCCATGCGTTGTGAAAGATGCTCAGATAAACCCCATCTGCGCATGGCATTCTTTACACATGTCTGTCGCGACTGCTCATGAACCCAAACAGCTCAGTATAGTCATTTTTTAAAGGGGAAAAAAAAAAAAAGGTCCTGATCCACTTCATAACAAGCGGCAGATTTAACATCATGTCGACTCTCTAACAGGCAGCTCCACTGGGCTTTTGAACACGGCACATCTAACGGCCACGCGGTCTTCAACAGTCTCGGTTGGTGGTCTGACAGTTTTATTAAGTCCACACAGATCTCAGCAACGGGCAGAGCAAAGACGATGATGAGATGCTAAAGTCGGCGGGGCGTTTGTGATAAAGACATTTAGGTCACAGCTAGCCTAGCCACTGTAAAAGGAAAAAGAAACACGCTGTTTCCTTTTTTTATTTTCTTTCACGAGTGATGAGGCAGTGTTATCAGTGAGGCACAGATGCTGTTTGTTACTGTGCGAAGTGTAAGTCTTTGTGTTCACATATGCTTTTTAAACACAAGTGCGTTTGCATGCATGGTTTTATGCCAGCACAACAAACAGAAGTATCTAGTAATAAACTCTGAGTTGTGTATCAGCCTTTAAAGCAAAATAGAGTGATCACATATCTCTCTCTCTCCCACCCACCACCACCATTCAAGCTCTAGGTCTCTCTTGTTGCAATGTTGCCGTGGTAACCGCAGGGAGCTCTCAGATTGGCTGTGTCCGTCTCTTCCTCTGAACCTCTGAACTGTGGTTTTGCAGCTGAAATTGCCAATCAGCCTCTCAGATCCACTGGAAGAGGTGGAGGTGATTGAGTGTGAATATATTTTGATTAACAAAAATGGAAGAGCACTTATGGAAGGCCGGGGAAATACGATGTTAGTAATGTAAGGGGGGGGTGAAGGGGTGAAGGGGTGAAGGGAAAATGTTGCACCAAAATAGAAATAAACTCTGCAACCCTGTCTTTTGTGTTGAAGCTAGAAAACAAATATTGTGACAGAACACTGAAAGTTACAACCTTTCTTTCAATTTGGACAATACTGTGTAAATCTAGGCATGAAAGAGTGAAAAGAACAACGAGGGGAACGACTTGTCATCTCTTTCTTGAAAATCTTTTTTCAAGAAAGTGAACTGTCACAGTCTTGAACCTGCATTATTTCTATGACAAATTATGAAATTAGGATATAAAGCACACACATGTGAATCAATGTGGAAAGGATCAACACAACATGACTGTAAACACAAGTGGGTTTAAACAAACCACATTACTGAAATGAGTCCATTAGAAAAACAAAGAAAGAACACATTGACTCGGCCGTTATTTAACCAGGAAGTCCCTTGAGATAGAATCTTTTTCTTTTCTTTTTTTTTTCCAACACAACTCACCACAACAATTCATATTTCAGCAGTTGGCTGCACTATGATCAAATAAAACTGGTTATTATTTGAAGGTCAAAAAGCAGGCATCCCAGCTGCTGCAAAAACCAATAATGTTTCCATAAATGTGGTTTTACTTCTCTCTCTCTCTCAAACACACACACACAAACACACACTGTAGACTTTTCCAGCTCCATACTAATGACAGGTTTTATGTCCTCAGTGTTTTACTGCCTCAGTAAAAACACTCATGAGTTACTACCCTCACTGTGTAACCCAGTTTACCTGATTAAAATCTATGGCATTATTGATAGTTTCTTGTTAGTGGTCAAACAAAAAGCCTACAATGGCAAATAGTTTTGTTTCAGTGGAACACAACGTAGATTTTAAATGAAACTAAAACAACTAGAATGTTTTCATCCTGGGGTGGCACAGGTCCAACAAGTACATTTGGCATCATTTCAGTTCCTCCATTAGAGCTTTATCAAGTGAGCGTCACATTTGTAAAACGGCCAAACAGATGTCAGTAAAGGTGAGTAACAACTATCGCATGCTCTTCTTCACTATCTGCCTGAGGCCGTCAGTGTTCAGATCCATCATCTCATCACTGTTACTGCACAAAGGAGTGAATGCAGTTGTGGATTCTGACTGCATACGGTTGCAAATGCACGTGTGTTAATAAATGATATCAAAACAAAATCTTATTTGCCGGTGAACACTGGGGAATTGATTTAAGAACACATATTGATTAAACTAACAAACAAAGACACGTTGGAAGGAGCTCCAACTCAATAACAAAAAAATAACAACAGTCATCAAAGGTAACACAATGACACTTTTCAACTAAATGTTCTCATTTTTCTTTTGCTTGTTGAACAACATTTTTCCTTTTTTTTTTTACAACTCAACCACTTCCATGATCCCTCGTAGACCCTGAGGGATAAAACTCACATCTACTGTATATCATGAAGAAAGAAGGAAATGTGAAGATTTTCAAAGAAAACCACAAGCACTCAGCATCGCTTGGTCTTCAGACTCGACAACGTAGTGAAGAACTACCTCAGAGACTTATTGACAAACGACAACAAACGACTGTTGTCAAGCAAAAAGGATACACAACTGACTATTACACTTGGGTAAAATACTTTTCAAACAATGACATTTTTCATTACCAGCTACAGTTAAATAAATCACTTTAATGAGGTCACCCCATATTTTACAGATACAATCACAATGGAAAGTATGAACATGTGCAGACTCACTCTGCAGTGTGTGTGGGAGCAGCCAGGTGGCAGTAAAGCACTGAGGGAGGAAGGAAACCTTCCTGTGTGATGGGTTTTGATGAATCATAAGAGGCAGCAGGGGTCTCTGTCTCTCCATACAGGAACATCGCAAAGAAAGGCCTTGTTCTTGGTTAGAGAGAGAGCGAGAGAGGGACAGCGAGGGCATTAAAGCTTTGATTGGTTCTGGCCTAATTCAGAACAGGACATCCCACAATATTCACTACTCTATTTCTTGTTTTCTCTCTCTCTCCCATCCTTTAACCCTCTTTTAACACAAAAGAACTAGACGTGAAAAGAGAGCAAGAGATTAATGCTAAGGATCAAACTGAGCGATTCATATTCCAACTGGTGGAGAGCGTTATATATCTATACATATATATTTTTTTTCCTCTCTTCTCTCCACACTTGTTCATTGTTCTTCCCGGCGCGTTCACAAATCAAGGAGGAATTCCACAGGAGTCAAACGAGACTTTGGAGGTGTTTGGTAGAAGAGTCCATACAGGACATCAGCTCCTCAATAACTGTGTTAGATACAGTACATGGAGGGAGGATTACAGTGAGACTCCAACAGTTATTCATCCAAGATTAATCAATGTTCAATTCAATTCCAACTGCCTCAAAGCAGAGAAAAACAAGACGCATGTCTTCACCTTCATTTCCCCCCGTTCTCTCTCTCTCTGTCATTCTCACAGCCTCCTCCTGGAGGCACAAATTATAAGTGCTCTTTTCATGCTATGGCATAGCTTGTTTTTTTTTTGTTTTTTTTTATCACTCCCCAGTATTTCTTTTTTAAAAAAAATATTGTTATTACTACTGTACGTCTTAAAGACCAGGTTAGAGTTATTAAATATGCCTAAGCGAATTGTGTTTTCGCTCAAGTAAGCTCCTTGGAAATATTCCATCAGGGTACCCTTTTATTCTTTCCAAATGTAGTTATGAATTTTAAAGTAGACTTGTATTACTAGAGGAGAGGAGCGTGTGATCGGAATACTGAGCAAAGCCCGGATCGGTAAGGCTCGTTGGAAAGGAGACCGTGGCTGTCGACAGAGAAAAACAAATAAATAAACAAACAAACAAATAAATAAATGAGGTGATGATGATAAGCCCACTTAGGGCGAAGGAAATGGGATTCATTATTTACAGAACTGTGTTAAAATCTTGGACCAACCAGTATGGAATTAATAATAATAAAAAAAAGTGTGATTTGTTAAAGCAAAGCAGGTGATGCTTTTTTTTTTTTTTTTTAAATTAAACTTGTCTTTTCAATCACACAACACCAACATACAAACATTCTGATCCAACACGTCCAACCACCCTGTCTTCATTTTGTTGGTATTCATGAACATATGCTCCTGTGAGAAGTCCCCTGTCAATAAAAATGCACAGTCTTAATTGTTCGCATCATAATTAGACTGTAGTTGTGTTTTTTTTTTTGGCTCAGGTGCATGTTAAAGCACTTTCTTTTGTCTGTGGTTTTGGCACCTCTGATGATTTCCATGACAATCATTTGATTGAGCGATGGAGGGAGAAATGTGGAGAGAGAGAGAGAGAGGGAGACAAAGAGAGAGAGAGAGAGAGAGGAGGTGAGAAACAGTTGCTGGAATAAAGCCCCATCTCAATCTGAATAGCTTATTAATAGAGCTAGTCCCAGGCAAACAGATGGCAGCTGCCAAAAACAAACAGAGAAATCACAGAAATGAAAACCCTAATTCAATTAGGTGGGAAGCATTTCTCGCCGCTACGGTTATTGAGCAGTTTCCATTAATTTGATAATCCATTTTTTAGAATAAAAACATGAAAAGTGCCTTTTCAAGGATGCACTTGTTTATTATCTCCGGCGAGGAAGCAGACAATGCAGTCGCGCGCCGTGTTCAGTCTGTGGGTGTGAGAAGAAAACAAGATTTAAGTCATTACTGAGTCAGGGTTAACAAATGCAATACAACATACTAATGGAATTATTAAACTGTACTTTTGTGATTATATGGTTCACATTAAAACCACTTCTGTGACTTCTGTGGTCTGCTTAGCATCTTAAAGCAACACTATGCAACTTGTTAAGATTAAAAAAAATAAATAAAAAATACTTAAGTGAATCACTGATTCATGAATACTGATCACCTACTTCCAAACGGCTGATGCATTTCAGATGTGTTAGACAAGCAGGCGAGCTTACGATGTCGAAGGAAACTGTGAACCGTGGGGGCACTAGTCCAATCACTCAGGAAAACTGAGAGCTACAGTTGCAGTGAAACATCTGTAAAACATGCTGCCAGAGGTTGCTGGTTTATCCCTTTATTCGAGGGGCTAACCAGTGCAGCAAGATGTCATAAGTCACAGTGGACATATCGAAAAGGCCGCACAATTCACTTTCATTTCAGTCTATTTTAGATCAAGCACAATGAAAAATTACCCCTTGCACTCCCCTCTAGAGGAAGTGTTGTGTAACCATCCTTAGGCTTAGATAACGTTTGTAAAGTACAGACAGACATAAAACTATGAATGGGCCTTTAGATGGATGCCAGGTTCTATCATGACACAAACAAGACAAGGCAGGAAATAGCCACTGTTCCTCAGCCACCGCTATCTAGCTAGTTAGCTTGTGTTTTGGTAGCTAGTTTGTTGTGAAATGGTGCGCTTGAACTCTCACGGTCAACCCTTGGTTTCCAAAATGTAAGTTTTTCAAATATTTATACTAACATATACTAATACTTAACTAATATGTAATACTTGCAAATCATTCCCTCCAACCTAATGTGTTTGTGTAATGTTAGCATGCTGATCTGTAATGCTAACACTTAGCTCAACCTTAAAAGATGCCATTTTGAAACTGATACATAGCCTGAGACAAGCAGTGTATAACATTGGGTATACGGTTAATTTAATGTTTGACCAAGAATATGAGCAAATGTTAGCTAAAGGGTTTTTTTGCAGAGGTCAAAACTTGACTCCAAACTCAACTCGCAAGCCAGAGTGAAAACTGACGACTTATTTATGCTCCGGAGGGAATGGAAAAAAAAATCCATGGCAACTGGACCTTTGGAATCTGATACTATTGAAAAAAACTATTATTTATCAATCAGGGGTGGAGTGTACAGTATATGCTGCCCATCTCCATGGCAAGCCACTTCTACAACTGCATATGCCGCGCTGTTAAATAACAACCCAAAGGTATGACAATTTAAAAGCAGAATAAATATTAATTTGTGAAAGTATGCATGCTGTTACCATGTGGTCCACATCAGAGTTTGTGGAGCAGCTGGTGCAACTTAAGATGTTCCTTTGAATCCAGTTAAAATACAATCCACATTTATCACCTGCTCCAAGTCTTTTAAGCCAAACCAGGGAGATTGATTGAATACACTTTAGCGTGATAAAAACAATACTTGGAAGTGAGTTATTCTTGTGTATTTGATTCAAAGGAATGTAAAACAAAGTGTGTCACACATAGAGAGCTATATGTTAGAAAATAGCAATCATGCATGAACCATTGTGGATTCTGCAGGTACGTAACCACTGTGACTGGTGCAAGAGGGACAAGTATTCAACCATGACATACCATGAACCAGACACAACGGAGCTCACAGTGACTAAACAAGTTGACTCCAGAGAAGATTAAACTTTCACGTCACTCAGTTATTTATTTATTTATTTATTTTTTTACATTATAATCACTCCATCTTTCAGAGAAGGACTAGAAATGAATGATAGCTTTCCTGCCAGCCTGTATGCAGCCCTCATGTCTGCGTGGCAAAGTGCTGTTTCTGCTTTTGGCTTGTCTGAGCCATGCTGGAATATTTGTGGAAAGAAAAATGTGCTCCACCACGGCACCAGTGTGGCACACTGCATCTGAAAAAGTGATTATTTTCCCTGCACAAAGACCTTACTGTGGCCAACTGCAAACAACAGGCTGACAAAAAAAAAAAACACGAGAGCCCTGATTGTGAACTTGTTAGGCTTTTACCCACTAGACCAATGTAGCTATTACACATTTAGTGATGAGATGGGGTGTTAGAGATAATCTAAAGGTTTGCTCAATATTTGCACGTGTACATTTTCAGATGTGCCACAGCAAAGACAAAGTTATCAATAAGTCACGTTAAAATGAAAGTATCGTGACGTTGCATTACATTGGCAAAGTATGCTCCACAGCTTGGTTGCTATGGTGCTGAGCTTAAGAATGACGACCCCTCTACAGCATCTCCACTCCTATTTTCGCGCCGACTTAAACACTTGTACATGCCATGTGCATGACAGACCTGAATAACTGACTTCCTGTGTAACTATATTGTATTTTCATAACAAGCCTTTAATCCTAAACATCTGGACCAGAACCTTATTACACTAACATGGCCATTTCTCTCCAACACTCTCTCCAACATGCAATTACTGGAGGATCTAAGGTGCAGCGTGTGTGGGCGATATTGCTCAAATAGAGCAGCTGCTGTGTTTAACAAACATTTGAAATGACTGTGTATGGCTGGTGCTGTTTTGTTTTTTTTGGGTCTCCAGTGTGAGGTGATCCAGGGCACGGAGAGAACCTGAATTTCACAGACGACTGCAGAGGTGATGAGAAAATAGTCATGTGTGCAGCTCTCAGTCTGACTCATCTCCATCAGTTCAGATTTAAAAACTGCTGAGAAAGAGAAACGCAAGGAACCATTGTTTCACCCCGTAGCCAGTGTGCAGTGTAGTCTGAGAGAGAGGGAGAGAGGAGAGAGACAGACAGACAGGCAGACAGACAGAGAGAGTGAGAGAGAGAGAGAGAGAGGGAGGGAGGGAGAGAGGGAGAAAGAGACCAGTCCAACTAATTTCAATGAAGCAATTGTCCTCTGCTCACCATTTTGTTAAAGGCTTTCAATCACATTCACTGAGCTTCATTTCAGAATAAAGCTAAGTTGTTTTATTTATATCAATTTATTTCTAAAGTAAAAATAAGTAGAAAACAGTAATCTGGAAATGTAATGTCCAGACTTGTACAGTGTGTGTGTGTGTGTGTGTGTACACGAATAAAAATATTCATTTGCTATATGTTCTTCTTTCTTTATGCTCCAGCCTTCGAGGTTGCGACCCTTGAGTGAATGGATGAATGGATGAATGGATTATCCTCTGACGATACAAAGACCGTGGTCTCAGACGTAATTTGACCCACATGAGCAGCCATAGTCAACAAACACCGTTATTATTGGTTACTGTACCTACATTGTTATTAAGCTATTGAGTCCAATTGTTTCCATTTTGCTTTATCCTTGAGTCTCATGCCTGCAGCCTGCGACTGTCTCTGACTGTCCCTGACTGTCTCTGACTGTCCTCTGACTGTCTCTGACTGTCCTCTGACTGTCTCTGACTGTCTCTGACTGTCCTCTGGCTGCTGTGAGTGTTGAGTGTTTGTTCACTGTGGCTTTAACACCACATTTACATATTACTGAAGCCTATTTTGCAAAATATTTGATCATAAACTGATAGTTATCATAAAATAAAGGAACCGTCTCAGTTCACTTTCCTCGCATTCTTTGTGGTTCTCTTGTTTTCATGTTTTTATTTTTTTTTCTGTGCCACTTTACTGTACAATCTAAACGTGTCAGTCATTTTATTTTGGGTGTCAGTGATAATATAATGACACCGCACTATGTGAGACTCTGAACTAACCAAACTGATATTGAGACATTGATATTTGATTCAAACCAGTCATACGGTGAAACTCTTGATCACCTGATTCCTCACAATGAGTCTGAGGGGAATTTCGCCGTGTGAAAATTGCACTTGTACATCTTTTCAAAGACAATGCCAACACTTCAAACAGGAAATGGACTAATTTTAACCAGTGCAGGCCACAAACTGGTGGTGCTGTCAGTGCTGACGTCGCACATGCATTGGATTATACTGTGGAAAAAGGTGTGAAACCGCCGTGTTCGTTGCGTCTTATTTGTTATGTCCTTTATTACTTTGTTATGGCCGCAACACTCACGTCACATTAAAAAAACGAAACAATCTCCGACACAATACACTGTGATAAAGTGTATGTAAATAATGCTCAATCAAAAATTATATCAGAAGGAATCTTTCCACAGATTGTGCAGAAAACACTGCACTTTTTGGTTTCTTTTATTTTTTGCAGCACATCAGCACAGAAGAGAAACCTTAACTGATTCTAAACGAGTCGAAACCAGTTTCTTGTTAAAACCACCCACATTTCCTGCTGCTTGTCGCTCCACCGCAGCACCAAAGTTGCAACTAGCGTGAGTGCACGAGTCTTTCTAAGTTCTAAGGACACAAAGGTTTCACATTCAAACGCTGCACGTTCACATGAAGAGCAGTGATGACCAGAGCAACTTTCGGAGCTGATGGTGAGAGAAATGTTCCACTGTTGGCTGAGAATGTCCACAAATGACACTCGCTGACTGACTGAGGCTGACCTCATATTCATCATGTAAACACACGCAGCACACACTGGGGCACATGCACAACAACGGCTTAGCTAAACAACTTTAAGAAATGATCATTTAGCACAGCTCAATTCCATTTTAGCCGTGCCAAAGGGTGAATTGAAAATAAAGTAAAAGCTGGCATTGCGTCGGGTCATAAAAAACTTCATTTTATCATTCTGTGTGAGTTCTATCAGAATCAAATGATAATATATTAACTCTGAGCTTATTGCAGCTCTGCGTCACATCACACTGACCCCGTCTTTGTCAAACAGCCTGCGATTATTGATGTCATCCATTTTGCTGCCGCTGTGGTCTTCAAATCTATGGAAACCAACAGGGCCGATGCGTTCACCTCTCCTCGCTGGCATTCTTCGCCATAAATTGCTGCTTTTTCATTCTCTGTTGGCCTCATGACTTTGACTCTGAGACGAGGGATGGGATTAAGGGGCGCTGACAGCAATGTCAAATTGATACTGTCTCCTCGCAGTATTTACTGCAGTATTACTTTCCGGCGGGGGCTGCCACACTGCTGCGGACGGCACAGGGAGCATGTAGCGTATGAAAAGCTGTTTTGTCTAAAATAAGAAAGAAGTGGACAATTGTTGTAAAAACATACTAACACCTAAACCCGAGACGGGAAAGACAACAATGTACACAAACACACAACAGCGACACAAAAGCACAGACACGGTGCTGTGTGACTGCACCCACAACCTCTTTCATCTAGTGTTGCATTAAGAATGTATGACTGTGATTTTCATATAATGTGTGTCATATCACAAAGTGGCAGGTTTTCCAATTGTCCAATAATGATCTATTTGCCAATTCAATACTACTGAAGAAGAGAGAGACAGAGAGAGAGAAAGAGAGAGAGAAGGCAGACGTAAAATGAATAAAACATTGAATGGGGGCATCGTGACAGTTCCATTTCAATCTCTCCTTCATTTTCCATCTCCCTCTCTCTCTCTCTCACTTTTAGAGAGACTCTAAGAAGACGTGTGCAATTGGGGTAAAATCAGTACTTGGACAGTTGCCTGAATTTGTGTGCACATTGCATTTCTCTGTTCTCTTTATCTCACACTAGACGCCTACGATGCACCACTTTCTCACGTCTTCTCGCATCTGCTCTCTTGTTTGTTCAGATAGTTTATTGGCAATATCCATGCTGGCTGCTGTAGACCGCATCCATGGCTAATTAGGTAATACCATTGTAGCCCTCAGCTAAATATAAATATAGGATACAAATGTGACCCTCTTAAGTGCAAATGCACTGTAAGGTACAGAGAAGTTGGGGGTGTGAGTGGCTCTTTGAAACAACAATCGCCATGTCTTTTTTTAAAAAGTGTGATCGTCCATCTCATTAAAATATTGGACGCAAAAGAGAGAAAGTCTGCGGGGAAATTACACGACATCCGGCATGTTCACTTTTTAACTTTTTTTTTATTATGCAGATTTGAAATTAAAGAAGCATTGTGACACAAACAGATGCTGCTGGCAAGGAAAGGAAAAGAGCAGCATACAGAAATGTAGAAAGAATAATAAGGAAATAATCATTATTGTGGTCACTGTCATTCTTATCAAACCAAAAGAAACAAAAAAAATAATACAAAAATAAGAATAAAAATACACCTCCATTGTAAGAAGCAAAAGTGAGCTAAATTTCTTTTATAAATAAGAAAACATGTCAAATGGCTGATGGGCAACTAGTGAAAACAATATATCAATAACCATTTAAAATATTTATCATTACTGGCTTTACAAGTAAAATAACTACAGTTGGCATGGTTTTATTTTATTTTATTTTTTTTTTATTTTTTTTTTACACAACTCAAGCTGTTAAAGTCCTGTAACAACTAAAACCGAAGTTATGCTACAGTAAAGAGATAAAAACAGACGTCTTTGTCAGCAGAATGCGTTTCTGTTAATCACACGAAAGTTAAAAAGATGAGATCATCAACACAACCAAACACCGACTAAGAACTTATATAAAACAAAAACAAAAATAAAAATAAAAATCACCGTAATGTGGATGTGACGCCTCCAGTCACATGTTTCATTACTTCACTTCTGCATGTCGAGGAGACAAAATTTACATCATGGTCAGACAAAATGACAAGAGGGACTGAGGGAGGGAGGGAGGGAGTGGGGGAGGGAGGGAAGGCATTTTGAGACAATATCTCTCTTTCTTTTTTGCATCTGCAACATTATATCTCTTTTTTTTTCATCTTCCAGCATTTTGTTTTTTTCGTCCTCTCTCTCTCTCTATATATATCCTTCCTCTCTATCTCTCACCTGGCTCTTTTCCCATTTAATGATCTGCAGGACACATATTGTGTATTCAGTTTTAGATTGAACTTTATTGGAAAAAAACACACCAGTGAGCACAGATTTAATGCAAGAATGAGAGTGTGAAATACTCCTCTGAAATCCAGCTGCACAAGGCTGTTAAAATTCACGAGGAGGACTCCAACACTGGAGCGCACGCATGCGTCCGCGTGCACACGCGCGCGTACGCGCTCGGGCTCCGTCGTGCGTTATGAATGGGGGGTACATTCCGACATGCACACGCACGCGCACGCGCACACACACGCACCCACACTCACACACCCAATGACATGTAATATTAAAGAAGAAACAAATCTATGCAGACTTTCAATTCCCAATCTGATCCCATAAAAGTGATATTTACAATCACACTGTGACAGCTCAGTAGACCGAAACCGGTCTTTAATATTAAAAAAAGATTCTTTTTGTTTGGTTTCTCTTCCCCCACCCAAGCATTTTTGTATTCATTTGCAGGCCCCCTAAGCAAATCTTCCATAACATCAAGACCTGTGCTGAACCTATACTAGAAGTTAATATTTCTCTACAGTACAGGGCCCAACGCTTATTGGCAAAAAAAGAAAAAAAAAAGAAAAATCGGAACAACTTTGCAAGCCAGAAATAAATAAAACAGCGACATCAACAATAGCAACAACAAAAAAGGGGTAAAAAACAAAACAAAAACAATAATACAAAAGGAAATGAAAATGATTAAAGAAGGGGAATAGTAGTTGTTTTTTCTACTTCTTATTCTAATTAAAGCTGGATGTGTCCCTGAGGGGGACTTTGATGGTGACATATAGGAGAGGAGTCTCTACAAGCCCAGCCTTTATCAGAGGGGGCACAGGCACACAGCTGAGAGAAAGGATGGGAGGGGAAGGGCATAATAAGTGCTTGGCAAATTTAAACAGCAAGAGGACTGCTAATACATTAAGTGGTACAGACAGTAGTCATCTAGTCAAAAAACTCTGCTCACAAATTCTTCTAGAAACTGAGAAAATGAATAGTTACACTGACGAAAAGAAAGGTGGCGGTGTTGGTGGTGTTCGGGAGGCAGAATGTGGGCATTGTGTGCATGTTAAGTGTGCACTGTATGTGTGTGTGTGTGCATCAGAGGGTTTTTTTTGGGGGGGGGCGGGGGTTGACAGGGAGGGTCGGGGTGAGAGTAGACTCCTCTGCGTTGTATTTTGTTTGACAGAGATCTTCTGTTTCAGGTGAGGTAGAGTGGCTTGTCCCTGCCTATCATGCTGCCACTGCGCACACACACACAGATAGAGAGAAAAACAGAGGTACAGGTTAGATTAAATTCCTGAAGAGAAGAAAAGGAAAAAGGATTCAAATACAAAGGCTCATACAGAATCATATAAAATGCAGCTTATAAGGAGTTTAATGTTCAAGGGCCACAATACACAATTTAGGATATGACTTTGGCAAAGCAAATCTAAGACATGTATTGTATTAGGTCATAACATAATTATTTATCATCAGCGGATAAGTACACTTTAATTACTTTCATTTAACATAAAGTGTTTAATAAATGCATTAGACCACCTGTCATAGAGAGGAGAAAACTAAATAAATTTTTTTTATTGTTATTATTATTGAATTCCCCTGTTTATAGCAGAACATTCAACAACTAAATCTATTAAGTAAATAACTATAATTTGACATCACCATTGCTTTACAATTCTTTCTGTTTTTTGCAAAACAGTACATTTAAAAATTCATGGATAACAATAATATATATATAATATTTTATTATTACAACTATCATGTCTGTGAAAGTGCTTCTACACACTGGTGATTTAACCATTACAGAAATATAAAAAAAAAAAAAGATTTTGATAATTACCAATGCTGCTAATTTAGGGCAACTGTGGCTTTAGGCAAACCTAAAAAGCCTCACTACACCTCTCAAAGACGTCTCAACCTAAGGAGAAGAAAATTGAGGGTCTGAATTGGGAAATAGGTTTGAACATAGATGACTGTGAATACATTTTCTACAACACAGGGAAAACTCTTTCTCCTTCTCTGGACATTTAACAGAAACAATCATCTTCTCTAATCACATGATATTTCTCCACTGCCGTGTGTCCTTGTTTTGGAAACCAATGTTTTGGAAACTGTGATTGCAGTAAAACACTAAAGGTCACTTGTTAGGTCACATATTTTACACATGTCACCTTTACTTAGAGCTTTGAAGTGGACACTCGTGCAGAATTTGAAGCATCTCTCGACGCATTCTTACAATAATGACTTCATAGAGCAAAAGAGGTGTGTAACCCTAACCAGTGGCCTTAGTTAATCCCAGAGTCTAAGTCAAAGTGTGTTTTTGTTTGTTGTTATGAAACGCAGTTCATCCTTCTGACCGAATTTGAAAGAACCCCCTCAAGATACTTTATATGCAAATTAGTTTCATTCTTAAATGGCCACAGTTAAACGCTAAACTCTTCAAAATTCTCACCAAACCGTGTTGATAAATGAAACATTTCCTCGTGCTTCTACCCTGCAGTGGACAGGACAACACAGCCTGCCACAGCCTTTTAATATAATAACAGTGAAAACTCGTGTGAGGAACATCTGTTTTCACTGGCGTCTGACAAACACATGACAAGCTCTATTATCTCACCATTACCTCTCCAGCTGTCTCTCTGTAACAGACCTGACAGATTTCAACGCTCATATTGTGAACGCAGCGTGAGAGATGACTAAGATGACGCTACATGGCTTTTCCTGAGGGTGGGGGTCACAATGACTCACATATGAGCTTTATCCAGAAAGGTGAAATTAAATATTTACGTAGTCCCATAAACATGTATTTTACTTTTTTTTTTACCATAAAGGTCAGTTAATTGCCTCCTTCCCATGTGTCACTCAAGAATTGATTTAACTCAGGGTCACGTCTCGATTTGATTTCTGATTCAACTGGAAGTCAGTTCAGTGAGGGACGTGTCTGTTATGACCGAGAAACAAAACAAAGCTTTTTAAATCTGAAATGAAACAGTCCTTGAGACTCTCGCACTGATGCCGTGTTTTCAGGTTCGCTTCTTTTCATGTGGCCAGATCTCACGACACGCATTATAGAAGATCCTGCTATTTTAGGAAACATAAATATTTCTTTGCTGAAACCCAGTCTCTGACCCGAGGACGCAGAAATGGAAGCATCTCCTGTATTTGCACTAACCTGAAGTGGTTGCCACACTCCCGATTGCAGTATTCATTGTCCCAGTCATGGCTCTGATTCACTCCAGAACCTGGACCAGGGCCAGGGGCTCCTGGAGACTGGGAACCCCCAATGCTCTTCTGATACTCTGACTGGAGGTGAGAAAAACCCTGGAGAAAGAAAGGAAAATTAACCTGACACGTCTTGACATAGAAAGTGCACGTGAGTCTCGGTTTGTTACGGTACCTGCTGCCCATGAGGGGGGGAGTGAAGAGAGGCCTGCAGCCCCATCTGGTGAGGAATGATTTGCTGGGACTGGACCTGCTGCATGCGGATAGGCTGGTTGAGGAGCGAGCTCTGGTGCAGGGAGAGCTGCTGGTGGGGGTGAAGGGGTGGGCTGATCTGGAAGGAGGAAGGGGGAGAGGCACTAATGCTGGGCAGAATCTGCGATTGGCTGAGCGTCTGCGACAGGGTGTGGCGAGGGGCGTGTCCCGCGTAGCTCTGCAGGTCGCTGAGAGGGAAGGCCCCGGGCCCCAGGTAGGGTGACGACGGCTGTGGAGGAGGTGGCACGCTGTACAGGGGCGGGTTGGCTGGCATCATGTGTGGAGAGGCCTGGCTTGTTTGGGCACTTTTTGTCTCCACTGGATCATGACATGTCTAGATGTGAGAGAGCAGGTGGAATTTGGTTATGTTCACGGTAATCTAGGATAATCCTGTTCATTTATTTTTGTATGGTTTAAATTATGTGTACTTCAGGAAATGTTGCAGCTAATGCGGCTCCTACAAATAAAAGAAATATGTGACTGAAGATGAATAGTTTCGCACTTTTTGTCACAGTATCTCACAGTATTTTGACCCGGAGCATATGCTGTATGTGCAGCAGCTGAAAATACACAAATTACATATATATACATATGTATATATAGATATAATTGACAGCTATAAGCACGAACATAACAGCTGATAGAGCTGATTAAATTGTCTATTACTGCACCTCCTCATTCCCACAAAGACAATCCTCTTAGAGGAGGGGGCAGTATGTCAGTGAAGTAAAAAGAGGAGCAGCTGGCGATGCGAAACGATTAAAAAATGTAAATAAATTGAAACATTTGGGTGTACAGCACCATATACTATACCAAGCACTATTCATTCTAATGGTCAGGTTTTACGTATTTACTCTGCAGGCTGTTAAACGTTCTATGCAGATGTTCTGTTGTGTTCTGTTGTAGTACGGCCTGGTTTAGCAGCCTACCTCAGCCAAACTCAAAACCAAAATCAAATAAAAGTTTGTGCAGATAACGTTTCCCCACGTTTGTATTTTATTTTATTTTATTTTATTTTATTTTTATTCTCATTTTCTTAACTGATCTGTTGTGAATGTGTGTTTCCCCCCTGGGGGAGGAATAAAGTCATTCAATTCAAAAATTCAATTCAATTCAACCCGTGGCACACTCTGAGGCATGCTCACAGTATCTCCCTGACCACTCTGCATGTGTTAATTTATATGTATATTCTATAGATATCTGCTGGATGTATAGTGAGACATGTCATGACTTTTCAACGTGTCACATGTTGGTATCATGTGTCATACGTGTAACTGTGTTTTAATTGTTGCAAAATGAATTTAGTTTGAAATGTTGCACGGGGTGAAAAGGAAGCTATACTATAATATGAATTATATGATGAGCGCGTTATGATTGTTCATTAAAAGACATTCTATGCAGGACTGAAGACTTTATTAAATCGGTGACTTTTCAAAAGTCTTTTAAAATCCCATTCTGTACAAGTTTCTGGAATAAAATAAACGCCACGACTGTCACACAGCATGGTGCAATCAAACTTCCATTTTTTTCCCCCCCTCCTACTTCTATAACACAAACTGACATGTGTCACAAAACAAAAAGGCAACAGGTGCACACTGAAGATGTGAATCCTCCAAATGATGCTCCAATTACCTCTAATTCCATCCAATCCAATTCACTTTGAAAAGACTCCTTCATTGGTAATTAAAGGAGAGAGAGCTGTGTTGAATCGTGGGATTCGGCTCTCCTTTCTGATTGGCTGCGACTGAATGAGTGAAATGGGTGGGGTGGGTTTGCAGGTTTATTTTTGTCAGTAAGTTTTTTGACTGGCAATCTACCAACATATAGTATCAATCAAGTCTCTCTATAGAAGCTCTGACGTGAATGTCTAATTGCACCACCAAAGACAAGAGATGAGAATAATCCTTTTGGTTGAAATGATGCCGCGGTGAAGAGGCTGATGAATTAACCATTCATGCCTTAATCAAGGTGCTTGTTTTCAGCCCATAAGCGTGAGAGGAAGTGTGGCACTGTGCCGGAGGGAGGGGGAGGCCCGGGGAGAGGGGGACGTGGAGGAGGGGGGGGGCTTGGTATATGCTAATGTAATTTAGGACTGTGTTGAGAAAACAATGCAGGGAAAAGTGAGGAATGAAACAACCCCAATAGTGGGATAACTTTTATGGGGCTCTCAAGATATTATTCAGCTTCTCAAAAAAAAAAAAACACAAGGCCTCTACAATGTGGATGATGAGACGTTGACACGAGGCGTTAGAAATGCATGAATGTTCTCAACCCGAGTGACCCTGCAGCAAAGATGGAAGGCGGGTTTGATTAGCCCTCTACCGCGGAACCAGTGGTCCAACAGGGAGGACAGACACACCGGGAGGACAGCAAATGATAGGCAATGTCCACTTGTGCTCTTAAATGTGCTCACAAACGTGCTCTTTCTCTCGCTCTATCTCTCATACACACACACACACATTACTTTTTTATTCCTCCCCAGGTTGCAAATTGGGTGTGTTCGAGGCCTAATTTTCACTGTTGTCCTCTGAGCACACACACACACACACACACACACACAAAAACCCCTCAGTGCAGTAAGTGGACCCTTTCCATGGAATAAGAGTGAGAGGAATTCTGTGTCTAATTTATCATCCCTTATATCGCTGACCCATGTATATCAAAGCGTGACCCCCCACCCCCCACAGTTACCTTGGAAACCAGGCTGGCTCTGTAGGCGGCCAGGGCTTTCAGGTACTCCTTCTTTGCAGCCTCTGTTTTCCTCTTGTAGTTCTGCAGGAGCAAATGCAACAACAACAACAACAACGATTGATTACAAGGCGATGCCAAAGGCTGAAATGACCCTGCGGTCCGTGCTGACTGATGTGGATGAGATCTTGGGAGTCATGGTTGTGATTGTGTGACCTGCCAGTGTGTCCTGTGGTGGCAAAACACATGAGACGAATTCAAGTTATCGAGTCAAAGAAGCTCTGACCATCTACATGAACGCTGCTGCTGCTGCTGCTGCTGCTGCTGCACCCGAAACATTTGCTGCTTCACAAGAAAGCTCGTGCAGAATGATTCTGAAAACGAGGTTTGATGATTACTGATCGGCGTCTGAGGCTCCATGCTCACGGGGTCGTTTTGTTTTCAGGAAAAGTGGGGGTAGAATAACCATTAAGCATTCACGTGTTGGCGAATACACACAGACAGGCAGCAGCTAACATATGCCGTCAATAAACACACACAGAGTAAACAAACTAAGGATGAAGATGGATATAATCTCATGCTCAAACACTCAATCCCTATTTACACTGCAATTATTCCCGTCCTACAGTATCATTCAGATACGTCGTACAAGGAAAAACAACCAGACTTTTGCAACAAAAACAGATGACACGTGCTTTAAAATGAATTAAGAAAATAAATAATAAAAAGACCAAAACAAGAAGTGACAACCTCACCACTCACCGCTCAAATATTGATGGACGCTGCCACTTTAATGAACCCCCAAACTACTTTCATTTCAAATGAATGTAACACGGCTAATGAGTCTTACAATGACGGATACTTTTAAATAAATTACCATGCCTAAGGATGTCTAATTATTCCAAAGTGAGAGGATTCATTAGCAATTGAAGCCGTCAGAGGCCGCAGGTCAGTGTGAATTAAAAATAACAAAGCTGCGGTGGGAGAGAGCGTATGCCTCCATCGCAATCCTGACACAGAGGTGTCCCGCCTGAATTAGCCCCTAATTGTACCTTAATGAAATGTTCTTGTTTGATAACCAGTTAATTACAGGAGACAATAACTTTGCACCCCGCCGACACTTACGAGAGTGATTACCCCGACGACTGAGCAACTGGTGAGAGGAGGAGGAGGAGAGAGGAGGAGAGAGGAGGAGGCAATTACAAATTGAAAAGTAGAAAATTCTTTGTAGGAGAGCAGGATGATGTTTTGGGGTATGTTTATGTTACCTTGTTTCTATGCTGTGTACTTATAAATGTGTATATTTGAGACCGACTGAACGCTGGGATGATTTTCTGTCATCACAGACAATAAAATGTGTCTGATTCTGATTAAACAGAACAAATGAACAGTGTTTTTGGTTTGTTTTTACCTGCTATCTCCAACTACAACACAGCAGACATAGTGAGATAACAAGGTCTCTCCTCCCCTCCTCCCCAAGTTCATTATCATCGCCCCACACACACACACACTTTTTTTGTAAAGACTGGAAATTGGAAATCTTAATAACAAAAACAGTAAAAATGTTCTTTTGTTTTTCTGCGGCAGCTTTAACATGTAGTCACCTTGAGGGATAGCGCAGCGCAAACACCTCATTGATCTTACACAATAAAGCACGGCCCTTTGGGGAATTAAAAAAGAAAAACGCTGCACAGCGCGAAAGCTGCATGCAGGAACGTCTTAATAAAAAGGAAAAATATGGACATTAATGTGAATAAAAAGAAGAAAAAACACAATTTGTTTGCTCTGAGTCGAACTTGCGCTGAAATGCTGTTTCTTGAATAAAACGCAGCCATGAAACGAGCATGCACTTTGTGTGTTTGAAAAGTAGTGTAGCGAGGGTAATTGGAAACAGGGGCCACGTCCTAGTTAAAACAAAGCTGTGTATAGGGGAAGGGTTATGTTTACATTATGGTGCTCCTGCATGGCTCCAGAGCGTCTGACTGTGATATTATAGAACGCACCTCATCGCTCCGACAGGGATGACGTGACAGCTATAACAGTGTATACACTGACTGATCAAGAACAGGGGTGGATGTGGGTATTAAAGCTGGTGCGTTCAAAGTGTTTCAGGCAGGAGACCACGCCGTGGTACGCCTAAACTATGTTAGATATCAAACTCAAATGAGAGGATTTAGCTGTGTTGTTTGTCCAGCGGAGCGGTTTGCGGTGGAATCGGTGACAGTGCTGGTCAGCGAGAATAATTAGAACGATTATGGCGTTATTGCCCAGACGCGGTGGTACATTTCGGTCCATAATGATATCATTACCTCAAGTTAATTATCTGTCTCGCGAGGTGACATGTTTGATTAAACACATGGGCACAGAAACAAATCACAAAATTGGCTGTGGAACGGTACAACAAATGGACGGATGGATTTATAATGGTGGAAAATGCCCTTTTGTTAGTTTCTCCTCCGTTCCCAAGTAAAACTGTGAAGGACGAATGCGTTTAGGATGAGAGAGAGAAAGAGAGAGAGAGAGAGAGAATTGCAACTAGAATACAAAGTCTAAGTCAAAAAATGGGGCCAAGACACAAAGAGTTAAGAAGCACAAACAATAACATTTCAGGAGCAGATGTCCTTGAGGCAAAACCAAGGACAAGGCAATTGCTAATCTTGTATTCCCAGCATGATCAAATCACCAGGCAACAGATATAAATAAAAGGACAGGAAATGAGGAATTCACATTCAAGGGTGTCAGTGGCGAAATGAAGATTCATGGTGAAGAGCCCTGGTGAAGGCAGCAAAAATTAACTGCAAATAAAAGGGACAGGCGGCCTCCAAAGTCCGGCGTATAAAGTAGGTTTGGTGGGAGAAAAGCACACACACACACACATGCTAGATGGGGTCTCGTCGACAGTGGCTGAGGCTGAAGAGAATGGGCTGCACTTTGTCATGAAGACAGGTGCTTTTATTTGACAGCCAATAGGCTGGATATCCTAAAAATATGAGTGTGCGCATGGTCATCAGACTGTCTCATTTTCCATTCATTTCACACCATCATTTCTTACCACAAACACACAGGAACCTTATTGACTTTGTCTGTTGGGCTGGAATGTTAAAATAAATCGAAAAAATAAATAAATGTTGTGATGAATGTAGCTGCGGTTCCATAAAAACAGCTTTGGTAAAAAAATGACGTCTATGGCTTTTCACATCTTTGAGGATATTATTACTATTATTATTATTATTATTGTTATTATTATTATTAATAAATGTGACGCTATATATGTCATACAGATTAATGCACTTAGAGCTGAAACAGTCTATTTTAATCATTTAATCACGCTGTAGTATCCTTGTATCCTTGTTTTCAATTACGATTATGGTCCCAAATGATCACAAGGGGTGGCTTTTATTCTGAAAATGACGTTTTTAATGTTGCAATGGTGTTTGACTTCCTGTCCCGCTCGTCATCCGGCAAACATAGAACACAGGCGTTCAGTGGAACCCTGGGTTTTATTTATTTTAAATAAGTACATTTAAAAGGTTCATTCAAATTTCCTGTTTAATGTAATCGTTTGAAATCCTTTTTTTTCCATAAACGAGCAGCTGTAATAGAAAGTATATACAATGTGGACATAGCCTTTGAATTTGCCAGCTGGAGCTAAACAGGAAGTAGAAGTGTATTGAATAGCCACCAGGGGGGTGACTTTGCTTTTTTCTCTGGGAAAATTAGCCATTTAATGGTCTATGTTTTGAAAATAATGTTCCTGTTTAGAGACAATCAAGCATGGGTTAGGGTTTTTTCCAGAATAACTTTGAATATCAGGCAGTTATTTACAATTTACTGCATGTATTAACACTAAACAAAACATGGAAATTGATTTTAGAGGAAAAAAACTCTGCAGTTGTACATGAACAACAGATTTTGCATGATAAGTGAGATTTTTTAACAGTATAAAACATATTTACAATAACCTTTTCTTGAGTCTTTGTCTCAATGAGCAAACACAGGCCAAGAAATTCTAACTATGCTCAGGCATTTTTCCAACTCTCTCCTCTCTGACGACAAAGGCACTTATTCTCCGGAGTGACACTATGGTAATAAGCACATGGTGGCTTTGACGTGCAACTTCTCAGCTTTCAGAAACTGGCCGCATAACTACAGCAATGCAAAGTGCGCCTGTGCAAACGTGTTGTCAGCGATATGCACTCTGTATTAAAGGGTTAATACTTGATCTACACGAGCAAAACAACAGATGCATCATGAGTCTCAGTCATGAATGTAAAATGCCACTTTACCTGTTTCTGCTCCTCTCCCAGACCGTCCCACATGGAGGCTACTATCTTGGACACATCACCAAAGGTGGCGTTGGGATTCTGTCCTTTAATGGCCGCCTGGGTGTCTCTGAAGAACAATGCATACGCCGACACGGGCTTTGTAGGTTCATTGGGATCCTTCTTCTTCTTCTTTTTTTGGGGCTTGGGCTTGGGCTTCATCATCTCTGAAGATGGCCGCTTCTCGCCCGTGATCTACAGAAGCCAAACACGCACACAGAGAAAGAGACAAAAACGAAAACAGCTGATTGACAGTGCAGAAACAAGGTGGAACAATGCAAGTGCATTCAGGCCGAGTAATTGCATCGCCGACGAACGCTTGTAAGACTGAGGCTGTGGGTGAGGCATGTAAACTTCATTAAATCCATAATTCAATCAGGCTGTTGGTATATTGCAGCAATGTTTCACAGACAGTCAAACTCTGACTTTCTTTTCTGCCTTACTTTGTCAAAATAAAAAAAATAAATAAAGCCGTTAGTTGAACATATCAAACCCTTTCAAATGTTTATTTTTCAGTTGTTCAGCAAGTCATAAATTCTGACTTTTCATGCTGTGGGTGAGAGGAATTTTAAATCACCTGCTGTATCTGCTCTGGCTTTGATGTGGCGTCTGAATGAATTGGAGAGAGCAAATGGAATTACTTACTGATAGCAGAGATGCTAATCATTTTTATTCACGTGCAGAGTGAGAGGCACGGCGGAGATCTATAAGCAGGGGAAATATATAGATATATATATTTTTTACTTACAGGATCTCCCTATTGTTATATACTATCACTGCAACCACGCCATTTAAATACGCAGATGAATGTGAAACACTGTGGTTGTGATCGATTAAATTATACACTCACATTCCCCTGATAGAAATAAAGCAAATCCACAGGGATATTTTGTTCGAATGCAATTTATGGAAGCAGTTTTGCAGATTTATGGAAACCAAATGAATGCAAACAAGTGTCATTCTCCTCCTATTTAAATAAACGTGTGCTTCTTTTCAAATAGGAAGGCTGCATATGACAGCATTTGTGAGTAGTTTGGCTAATTAAAATACACCTCACACTTGAACACAAAGGACGTCGTCTCACTTCAGAATAAGAAATGTGCATTAACAACAACATGGAAAAACATTCTCACGTCGTTAAAAATGAATTTGTCTGAGGGTGAAATTATGTTGCTCGAAAAGAAAAAAAAAAGAAAAAGAGTGGCATGGACTAGATTTTTTCTTTTTTTTTTAATTCATTCTGAATTTCACTTTGGATTTCAATGTGCTGCTCACAGTGAAAAGAATAATAAATAAAACCGAATGCAATCATGAACTATAATTTTCTTTTCTAATATGACAGGGCACTGCACCACACCATTACATAGACAAAAGGAAAAAAAATCACAGCAATAACCCCCTATTCCAGCAGAGCTGTTCAAACAAGACTGCGTTCTTTTTTTAAGGCGACCGTAGAAAAAAAATAACCCACACAATTACTGTTCTCCTTATTTTCCTGTTTAACTGCCGTTTACATGCAAACCATCCTGATTACCACTGCCAACGTCGCGGCGGCTACTCAACAACTACAAGCCAGAGAAGCGATGCCACATCAGTACCTTCGAATGAGGATCAGTCTCCTCTTCCTGATTGGAGCTCGAGGGGGAGGGTGTGGCTGATTTACTTCCAGGAGGTGAGGGGGAGCCGTGAGGCAGTGCACCGCGGCTGACCTGAGAGTTTAGCTGACACAGTGCACTCATGGGGTTGGACAGTATCGGAGGTGACCTGTTTATCAGGGGGTGGTTATGGGCAGGTTCATAATGAGCGCCGTCTCGATGCTGGTGATGGTGTTGCTGTTGGTGGTGTTGCAAAGCCATCTCCTGCATCTGGGGTGAAAGAACAACACCAGCTTTACTATCTTCTCTTCCACTCATAGTGATCAAAGTTTGCCAATCAGCTAAATATGCAGTTACTTTCAAAGGAAAGGTGCTCTGCCTCTGCTGACCAATGCAACTCAAATCTTCAGAGTTCTCCCCAGAACATATAATGTTGTTGAAGGAGTTTGGACCATTGGTCACCCAAACCTGAACATTGAAACTTAGTGAGTAAAAAAGATTCTCTCAAGGTCTTCCTAAGATTAAAAAAAGAGGTTTTAGTGAGGTCACAAAACCCTTTGACCACCAAAACCATCAAAACAAGTTCATCCTTGAGTCCAAATAAATTGCCAGAGGTAATGAAATGTCTAAAGGGTCTTTTGGACATTTGTCCACCGAATGTTGAACGTAAAAAGGGGAAATTCATTCAAAAGGTTCTCGTTACACTCACAAGAGAAAATAAGATCACAGCAGCATTGATCTGTGACCAAGACATCGTAATCACACCCATGAGTCCAAGCGAATTTTGTTTTTACTAAATTAGAAGGTGTCGTTGAGATATTATGTTTACAAAAAAGGGGGAAAAAATGTAGACGACAACAACGACCGGTTGTTCCCTGCCATGAACATAAAACTAAGAACAAACGATCTTGCAGGAATTGAGATGTGTTGTAAAGAGGGAAATGTGTCTGCTGGAAACTAGACAAACCAAAATCCTCATACTGGTCACAGTTGAGCTGAGGCTGGTGGTTGAAAACATTCTTCTTTTTTTTTTTTCCCCCTCTCCAGTGTCTTTATTTAGGGCAGGCACACACACTCATGCTGCAGGCTTGTGGCTAAGTTTATCTGATGCTGGTTTTGATACCTACAGTATGTTCAGCAACTGACCTTGATGGAGAAAACCCTGAACGTTGCCATGCATATCCAAATTGAACAAGATTATAATTAGCAAAATATATATATATATATATATATATATATATATATATATATATATATATATATATATATATATATATATATATATATATATATATACATATATATACATATATTACAAAAATAAACAGGCTCCTCCCAGTCCAAGGATTACACTCTGTACAAGTTCACTGCAGACTCTAAACAAGACATCTAGACTATTTAGGTTGGACATAGAATTCTGGTTTGTTAGCTGCAACAATCTCTCCATCACAGGACCCAGAAAAAACACATTCTCCAAGATGGAGGTGGATATGTATGTAAAACTGTAGAGTGGTGGCAACTGATGAAAGAAAATGTCTTTTTACCCAACTTCAGGGTTCCTAAATGAGTGAAAATGACCCGGAAGTACAATGGAAGCCTATTTTATGTTACTTTTTTTTTTTTTTAATTGCGCAAGTTATAGTTATAGAAAAACAATTGTATAATCATGATGTTGAATTTTCTGCAGATACTGTGTGAGTATTGCTTTAGCATGCAACATGCCACACACCAGCCCATTACCACTTAAATACAATGATATATAATTTCCAGGGAGCATTTCTATTGCAGTTAAGGGTATAATCTGTCATTTTCATTGACTTCTACTTGCAGAAGTATAACAAGTACCACTCTCTGTGGTCCTTGAGGTACTGAGGCCCGGTTGATGGTTCAATTTTATGAGCCAAAACAAACCCCAAAACAATCACTTAGTCATTGGTGTGGATTTAGTTTTCTCTCCATGTGCAATAAAGGAGGAAAATACACCATGCTTCCATGTTGAAGAACACCTTTTACAAACCCAAAAGAAACTGCGGTGCTCAGCGACGGAGAATGACCCTCACACAGTGAACACACTTCAGACTGATAAAGGAATCAGACTCTCACTGCTCTTTGCAGCGTTCTAAGATCTTCAGTAATAACTACATCAAAAGCTTTCCCTCAAGAATCATCAGGATACAACATGAACATGGACCAAAGGATGCTTTTAATGCAGGCATAAATGGGAATGTTTGGCACTTTACAGATCAGAAAGTGATGAACTAGCATTTGTTAGCTCTTTTAAACATTTATGAGTTAAATAATACATTACACATTAGTGCAGTGCAGAAAAAAAAGAAAAAAAGAAACACATCAAATTGAAAGGGCTCAAGCATATGAGGTCTTGATAAACACAAGTAGAGGTTCAGAGATGAAAGCTCAGCTCTCTAATCATAATTGGTCCCAGTAGATTCGTAGAATAAAAATGCACAACAAAGTAATGTTGTATGAAGCTCTGGCCTGCTTTGAAAACTCATAATATTCACACGACATTATATTCTGCGCCTCAGCAGCTGCTCACAAAAGCCAGCCACGAACAAAGGCATTCCTTTTGCATTTCAAATAACCACGCTGTAACACTCCCCCATCCTCAGCGATCCCCAACTTCCAATCAGATGTAAAAACATCATTGCCACACTTTTAAAACAGGGAAGGAAATAGCTTCCGCATTAAAAAAAAGAGAAGTAAGACACCAAACGGAGGAAAGATGAAGAGGAAAATAGAATAAAATAAAAAAATCAATTCCATGGTTTCGCTCTTTACGGGTCCTCTCGCCACAAACCAGGAAGCATTGAAAAACAATTAATCAAACATGAATGGCCTATCATAGACAGAGCACATGCAGTTCCATAGCAACAGCCTCCAGGCAAAACTGTCACCTTTTAGAGAAAGGCACCGATGCATTGTGGGTACTGGCTGTCAGCCTCGTCGTCATACGGGAAAAACAAAGGATTTACATCATTTTAATTCCTATTACTAATTAATCTGAGACGTGCGCTGTCCGCAAACAGGGCGGAATATCAGTCTTACAAAATACACTGAACAAATACTCAGTTAGTCTCAGCTACAGGAAGTCAGTGAAGGAGTGGAGCAAAGGGCTAATGTCTACGTCTATCAAGCAATCTTCACGGGAAACAAAAAAATGAAACGGTCAAACATGCATTCATTTCCTCTGATCAGTCAACGCTCCCCTCACTGACTTCAACATCTACAGAATGTTGTTAACTCCAACCAGTGTTAATTAGTTAGTAATTAGTAATGGTTACTAGTTACTTCTCACAAAAAGTAACTGACTTACTGTATTCCCTGACACAGTAACTAGATATCAGGGAAATTGCGTTCAAATGCGTCAAAATTCAATATAATAGTAATAATATTAATTGCTAAAGGAAATAGACACTTCATAGAATCAACTATGTTTTATAATAGTAGAACAATGAAACACAACAGATGTGTGTGCAACTGTGCGAGCGAGTGTTTTTGTTTGAACGCCCGCCCAACTCGCTAATCATCATTACGTATGTGGTTGTCCAGTCCTCCTCACCAAAGAAAATGAAATAAAAACATGTTTGCAGAGATGGGAACAGCTTCAATGAGCTTAATTATAGCAGCGCTAGATATTTTATTGTCAGTAACAGTAATGGTGTAGTAACGACTGTGAAAGAGTAGAGAAAACGTTATTCCCATCACTGTTGCCAATTTACTTATTTTCTTATATATAGAGATGAAGGTCTGTTACACACACAAAAGACAGTCAGGTCTGATAGTATTGCCTGACAAACGAAGGCATTCAAATGTTATGTTATTGATTTATTACTATATTATCATACGTAACTTTCTGTGTGGGTTCCAAGCACTCCAAGAAAGTGATGTGAAAGAAATTGTGAATCACCTTGTCTACAACACCCTGAGGACCAGAGCTAAAACACTGTTATTGTGATGATTTACTTTTAATGTTTTTTCTTTTTGTTTTTGTTTTTTTCCCCCTGTGACCTTCTACGAAATGTTTCAGTGCTTTTTAGTTCACCTGTGTTCGACAGAAAGACCAAGAAGTTATCACAAAGCACCATCAAGCCTGAGCTAAATAAAGCGAGCAGCAGACGGCTGCACAAATATTATGAAATGAAAGGTTGCTGGTTGCCATAGGTACTGTATGCTAATTTGTAATGGTATCATCCAACTGGCTGGACAAGTGGGGGGGAAGCACTGAGGAAGAGGATTTAGTTGGTCATTACATTAGTTTATATATATATATGTATAAATATATATATATACGTGTGTGTGTGTGTGTGTGTGTGTGTTATCTTAACCTGGATGTTGAGCTCTCTTGGGTATATCTTAGTTGTGTTTGACCACCAACAATTGGAGATGAGAGTCCCACATACGCACAAAACGGAAACGTAAGTAAAGAAATGATGAACGGCAAGACAAGGACCAAAAAACCAAAAACAAATGAAAAAGATTACAGAAAAAGTTCCGTATGACCTCAGCATTAAATGTCATCTTTTTAAGTTAGCGAGGGGACAGTAAGATATTGCTTTTTGGGCGATGAGAAGCCATTCAGACCCAAACTGTGACGTAGAGCCAGGAAACTCGTTGCGAGCGTGTTCCTCTGCCACATTATGCCTGTCGTGTTTGTATTCACATCTTGTACATCATAGTCAAATGGGAGTCAAATAACAAAGGCTTTCCAATTACGTGTAGCACATTGTGTGTGAGATGGAATATCACAAAGCCATTGTTCCCCTGCTCCTGCTGACCTTACCTTTGAAATGGTTTCACGGCCGCTCCAATTGCCTGCACCATTTGATTTAGCTAAGGGGATTTGACCACCAGCACATAAATGAGAGAAGGGTGGAAACGAGAACTATATACAGCTACTAGGAGAGAGAGAGAGAGAGAGGGGGAGAGAGAGAGAGGGGGGAGAGTAAAATAGCTAACCTTGCTTTGTCCTCATGATGATAAAACCAGAGCAGCATCTGTTTTATTACTTAAATAAGCAGGTTGATTGCTATTCAAACCTTTATTACACTGACATCATAATAAAGCAAAGTCAGTGCTAAAAAAAAAAATGATTCTCCACATCTAAAATAAATCGTCTGTCTGTCAGATTTTAATTAAGAGCCATCTGTAGAGCTGCAGTCCATAGTTGTAAACTAAAATGTACAAGAACATTTTGGACCTGGTACTGAATTTCTAATCCCACACTCGGACCTTTGCTCTTCCCTTCCTAAGATCGACGCCTGTGCCAGCTTTAAGGCTTCTCCTCTCCTCTCCTCGCGCTCTCCCTGCTTGACTGGAACCATCTTGTTTAGAGTGATGGCTCACTCACACAGGTTCACGGCTGCTATTGTAAAATCACCCAGCGTTTAATTGAAACAAATGACTATAATAATAGAACATTATCCCTGCAGGCACCCAGCCATGACAGCTTTAATTAGAGGCGCGTTCAAGACTGATCCTTCAAAAGCGCCGCCGCTGTGCAACACGGCGGTAAACACGCCTTTAGGTGGGGAGCCAACCCTGGGCTCCACAGCCCTCAAAGCTACTTCTCATTCACCCCGAGGGCAAAGTACTAACAACTCCGTTCCTCAAAGAGCCTTCAAGCCTTCACCCTGCACACCCCCCCCTCTCTCTCTCTTTCCCCTCTGTCCCTTCATCCATGTCTTTGGTTTATCAAGCTTATAAATGCCCAGAAGAGTCATTTACACAAGCTGAGGAGAATTAATAAGAGAGAGGATATATGAATCACACGCTACTTAAGTATGAAAGCGAAGGCAAAGTGCTGCCTTTGCGACATCAGGCAGATGCTAAGTGAGGAGATATGATGGGCAGTGCATGCTGGGGTGCTTAAGGGAAAACACGAGTCTGTTAAGAATATGCACTTATAAGGTTGTCTCATCAAATACAACTTTGATTCAAATGTAACGCGAAACGATCCATGTGCAGCATCAGCTGATTTTATTGTATCACAACAGTATCGCAGCCTCATTCTGTGCATTAGCTTTGACAGTCACTCAAAAAAATGAAAGAAAAAAAGAGGATTTTCAATTGTTCCAATTACATGTTATTCAAAAAGAGAAATGTAAACACTCGCTCGCTCACCTCCTGCACTGACGCGTGATCAGGCAACGAATATTGTAGAAGTGTCTCACGGAAGTGGCAGCACGGGGAAGCAGTTACGAGTTTCGACACAAACTTTAAAACAGAGAAAGGGCTGTTTTAAAGTTTGTGTTTTAAAGGGCTGTTTTGTTTTCATGACATCCACCTGAAATGGACTCTTTGTCGCTCAAAGAAAAGCGTGACATGTTTGTTTCATGTTTGCACTGTGCATTCTTTAAAACAAACACACACACAGAGGAAAACGACAGGAATGAAGTCCTTTATTATTATCATTATTATTATCTTTATTATTATTAATAAATCAAATAAAGCTGGAAGCACAAGCACAATCAGGAGAATGCTCTCGTTTGTGATTGACTGTGGGTTTGAAAAGTACCGTACCACCCTGAACGCCTCACACATAGAATCTGTGGGAGCAACAAGGCAGTGGTTGATTTGCAGATAGTAATGTCATGATGTCCCCCTTGGCACCATCCTCCATGTTCCTCATTACTGCTAATGTCAGAACCTACTTTGCTTTTATTTCCTCTCTCTCTCTTCCCCTCTATTTATCTCTCCCCCTCCAGTTCTCTCTCTCTCTCTCTCTCTCTCTCTCTCTTATTTGACTTTATTTTTTTTCTTCTCCACCCCCCTTGCTCTTCTTCTCTCTGGCTTGCTTGTGCAGCTCTCAGCCCGGGCGTGTCTCGGTGCGCTCACCTCACAAAGCACAGCGTCAGAGAATCAGAGCCTTGTCTGACATGACATGTAGGAGATGGTTGTGAGGAGCGGTGGGGACATACAGGCTTGACAGCAGAAGGCAAGCATCCTCTGCTCCCACTAATGAGACTCCTGACTGCCGTGTCAAACACACTTTGTGTATGTATGTATGTATGCGTGTTTGTGTGGGTGTATATATATATATATATATATATATATATATATATATATATATATACATATAAAACAATAAAAAAGAAAAGAAAAATAGAATGTAGATGCAGAAATAATGAAGCCAAAAACAAAAAAGAGCACACAAATGAAAGGAAGCCGGCCATGGTACTGTATGTGCTGTATAAGGTTATGACAAGCTGATTTGCATTTGTTTCAAAAACCTGTCAGAGAGAAATTTCACTATGGCCAAAACTATATCTACATTATTCTGACATTACTTTCTTAATATTAAATATTTAATCCACTTTCTTGTTTTCTGTGAGTGTTCGCACCAATAGTTTGAAAATTGCCGTGTGAGGTTTTTGCTGATTTCACAATAAGAGTCCTCTTTTACTTTGGCGCAAGCACACAAAGATATTTGACTCCAGTTTGACCACAACTTTGTGGATTAAAACCAGGAGAACAAACCAAACATTACATCTCAAGAAAAAACATGGCAAGAGAACAGTGCACGAGTAGTTAAATATGTGTAGGCTGAAGAAAAAACTATGGCCCAGACTTTTTGGAAAGGAGCACATAAAAAGTGAACAGCTTTTACCCATAAGATTTATTGTCCCCACACAGCAACAGCTACAGTATGTCTCCTGTACTGTAAGATAACACCTGCATGTAAGTTTACGGTCAAGGGTCATTTAGGAGAAGATATCACAGTAGAAACATTAAAAACAACAAAAACTATGGACCGTGTTTGCACATACAAGTGTTTTAATCGTCCCTGGCTCGAGCCGCGCTTGTACACATTAGCTGGCAGTGTGGCGGCATAATGTTGAAGTGGTGGCTGGCGGCACAGCAGGGAGGACGTCCCTGAGTGAGAGGACACGGTGCGACTCTCGGGGCCAAATATTCGTGGTGGTGAGAGCAGAATGAGCTGATGGATGGTTGAGATAAGGGCACAGTGCAATATGGACACGATTACATAGCAAGAGAGATCTCAGCAGGGGCCTCTGGCTAAGTGTAATATGAAATCCCTTATCTATGTATCTGCTTCATAACGCTGGCTATATCTGTGGCTGATGAGTCTGCCTTTGTGTCTTTAGCCACTCTGAATGACACAGATGATCACATCTACATTATGGAGGAGGAGGACAACAATGTGTGTGTGTGTGTGTGATAAAGCATCTTTTGCCCAGTTGTCTTTGGTACGTGACGTGATAAATTATCAAACTGAAAATTGCCACTGCCGTCTATTACCAGGGATCACAGTGATAAGCGGCGTTATTAGCGAAAAGGCTTTGGCGCACCACTCCTCGCACAGTATAAGCTTATATTTGTACAAAAAGCAAGTTTAAATTACACCTGCGATATAAACGAAATGTAATTTGTCTCACGGCGCTGATCTCTTTAAAGTTCAGAGCGCACGTTATTTAACACCCTCTCTTTGGACTTTCTGATTAAAAAGGAAGAAAGTGAGTTGATGCATAATCCTCTGATTCGCTTGATAGGTTAATTGACTTTATCAAGGTGGAGCGGGAAAAAAAAGAGGAGCCACCGTCCCAGCCTGCAATAAAAAGCCATCCAAAATGATGAAACTGGAAAATAACCTATACTTCTTTTAAGATATTTCTTAATATACAACTACAGTTTCATATCACATTGCCAGAGAAATAAGGCACTTTCTCCCAGGAGATGAGAAAAGAATTGAATTTTTCCTTATCGGCCATCTATTTTTCCACAGAATGCTATTACTTGCTGCCTGCCGTTGCTAAGCAACAGGAAATATTAATAGGACCTTTTATTAGCTAGGCTATACCAGTGGAGTACTAAAATGAGGAAGTGGAAAACATGAATGTGTTACATAAATCTCCAAACCTATCAGGGTTTGTACAAGTCTCTGTTTGTCCAGTGATTTATGGCTGTGATGGTTCGTTTATGGGGGAGGGAGGTGTGAAATGCCAAAATGGAACATTAGCCCAGGGGACAATTTGAAAATATATAATCACAAAAAAGAGGGGGGATTGGTTAACGAAGAACCCCTCTTTTCATATAGATCACGCAGAGACCCTCAAAAACATGGGCTTGACCATTCAAAATCATCTATGCCTGAATCAACAGTGGAATAACTAATACAAGACCCATTCTATCACTGGGCTTGTTCAAGTGCAGTAAGAAAGCGACAGACATTCCATCATTTTTGAGCAGATGCTCTAATCCCTTTTAAAAAAAGACTGAAAATGAAGGTCTTTCAAAGGAGAAATGGGTTTTTCCTTCATCAAAATGTAAAGTATAGAATAAGGCAAAGCCTCAAAGAGAAGAACGTCTTTCATGTCCATAGTGGAAGAAAAACGTCTAAACATTTAATTGCAATATTTTACAAAAAAAAAAAAAAACTACTTGGCAACTGTGTAGATGATATAATAATCATTCCTCAGACCTAAATACTAGCTCCTGTATTTTCTCTGCGAATGCATAGCTTTATTCTGGAGTCCAACTTTTCTTTTTTTTCCTCTCTCTCTTCGCGTGTGTTTAAAACGCCAGCAGGTGTACGACGTGCGATAATACGTGCGCTAAGACCCTCCATCAGGAGGGAGAACACATTAAAACACACCTCTGCTCTTTTGTTATTAATTCACCAAAAGCTTGTCTGTGACAAGTTTAGTTGACATTGCAGCTCATATTTCATTCACACATGCAGGCCTGAAGAGTGACCACCTGCCACAGGCTCTTAATACCTAAATAATAAAACTAAATAAATGAATAAAATAAATAAAGGAAGAAAAGAAAAGAAAAGAAAACGCAGGCATCCACCAAATTAACATGACAATCACTGTTGGGTTAATACTTGATAATTAACCTCAACGACTGCAGATAAGGAGCTCGTGAGGAAATTCCCACATTTAAGCGTCGCAACAAAAGAAATTACAGAATTAAGTCACAACCCTCATTACTGATGAACTGACCCTCCTTCAGGCAGTTTCCAAAAAAAACCCCTGAAATAAATAATAAGATAATAGCTGGGAGTTTGACCGCACTAAAGGCTGCATCTGCATCTTTCTAATACACATAACGTCCCCTCACATTCATCATCTGTTTCATATTCAGAATATCACACTGGGGACAGCTTGACGATGGCTAATGTTGCATAATTACAGATAATTTATTCCACTTGGGGCATTTAACAGATTCAAGATGTATTATTGTAAGGTAGCGTTCGCTATACTTGAAGTTTTAGTGTGAATAAAGATGCGAAAATGGGAGCACTGTGTGTTTTGTGATTCCAGAGTAGAGATGTGTATCTTTCTGGGCTGTATTGATAAGATCAATGCAACCTGAGCATGGCTATTAAATGTCTAATGTGTTTTGGAACATGTAGATGCAATGACAGTGGGGACATGAAGGGGCAGTGGTGCTGCCAAGTGCATCAGAGAACTCTCTGGAAGGTTTTGGCGAGAGGGAGAGGAGTTTTTAGTTTGCGACGCAATAAGCATCGGAAGAATTCTATGAATTGAAAAGGGAAATTAGGAGAGTAAATTATCTTTCAAGTTGGCCACTGAGATTTAAAGGTCACATTTATTTGTATCCTTATTATTATTTCAATATTTCTATAATATAAAGCAGGTCCAACCAATTAAACACATTTTTATCAAGGTGGAGTTCTTGTTCTCCTGATAATCCTGTCGTCTAACCATATTTATTATGGTTAGACTGTCTGAACATGTATAAACCAGTGTATATTTTCTAATTATTACTCAGATTTCTTTCTCAAAATAGAGGAAAATTACCTTCAAAAATGTTTTGTTCACATAGATAAAAATCTATTTTGGATCTTCAGCTAATTGATGCTTAAATATGGGCTGTTTTATACGTATATTTATTTTCATTGTGTTTGTTTTCATTGGTCAGGAAGGTCACAGTGTCTAATAGACCTGAACGTCTGCTACACTTGCAGTCTAAACAGCCTTTTTAGTCCCACAGTCCAGCCTGTCATCACCAACTAAAATACACACTAACGTCGAACGCTGAAAATGAGCCATTGTCATACTCTCCTCTCCTCTAAATCCCCTTTGTTACATAATCATTCTATTTATTTTATGTTTACATTGTTGCACCTGAGGTGGAGCACTTTCCAAACACTTTACTTGAATCACGTAGGCACACGTAAAAAAAAAAGAGTCTCTCAGCCCTTTTTGTTGAGACAGAATAACCTTATTTCACTCAACTGAATTATCTCTAAAATATCTAATAATGAAATCCAGACGGTACAGAAAACTGGAGGTATATTCTCATTCTGAATAAGAGTTACCTCTTTGCAATCCCCACCATCCTCCCTCTCTCCCTCTCTTCATCCAAGTCTATTGCACTCTTTTCATTGCCCAGCTCACGTATTGAATCTGCCTGATGAAAACAGATCTCACTGCAGCACCACAATAGAATGGCTGATGCAGGAAAGATGAACCCTAATGGATTTTTTTTTTCAGTGTGCTCAAGATTGAATATAAGGCCTGACCTCCAGATGTAGTGGATCCATTTCAACAGCAGAGATATTGTTTATAGTGAAGCCACAGAAACACACGGACACACTTGGACACACACCTACAGGGCAATGTCAACACTAGCAGCAGCAGGGAAAAGGCCACCTCTCTATCTACATACTGTAGCAATAACTTTTAGCCACCGAAATAGTCGTCAAATTAGAATTAACCCTTGCTATTTATCTATCCGTGTCAAGTGAGGTATTCATAATGATACCATCTCGTGTTTGAACTGCTCAGTTTGCTTAATTACTTTGCTCAGCAGACTGTGTCAAGGTGAGGCACCGATTTAATAGACACTCTGCTCTTAGCAAAAAAATGAACCTCCGCTACGCTTTGGTAGTTCTGCCATGGTGTCTATTTGATTTAGAAATTTCAGTTTGCTTTATATTCTCCCCTTTTTTTTCTCAGAGAAGCTGGAGCTGAAGCAGAGCCCTGAAAAAGACCTGCCATATCACGAGTGGCTTCTCTCGGAGAAGTGTTTGAAATTTTGAAATAACATCAGATATCGAGATTTGGGAGGGTACTCGAGTTAAACACGTTTTTTTTTTTTTTTTGATAGGAGTGGTAAAATGTTTATTTTAAAATATTTCATGAAATATTTACTTTTGCATCTCGGCACTCGAAACCAAAACGCGACACTTAATCCATCAAGGCCTCGCTGTCGTCACCAGCCTTTGCTTCAGCGTTTTGTAGTATCTCTCACGTAGAATGGAAGCAAACTGAACATTGCAAAAAAAAAACCTCATGCATTTTTATCACAGAGCGAGCAGCAGTATATTTTCAGCCTATTAAAACCACCGGGTGTGGTCCTTTTGTAACAGTAACAAACATCCACACTGCCAAGCAAAAGACTGCTCTATCAACCACTGTCTCCGTAGTAAAGGTCACGACCAAACTGTGAAATGAATATCAAGATAAATGACACATGAATCCAATATGGGGACTTTGTATAAAATATACAGTATGTTTATATTACAGATCTTTATCATGTCATATTTGGGTTATTTGCTGACTGTTTATTGTTATCTCTCCTGGGAACATTATAATGCATCCTGCTCGACCTTGATATGCATCGGTGTGTTTAATGCATTAATGTATTCTCTTGTCTTTAAGCACATTGTTGACTCCAAGAGGAGGCCTCTGACAAAAAAAGAAGAAAGAAAGTACAATATAAAATATACGCTATATTATACAGTAAACTGCATAATGGCAATTCATTAAATTAGAAGAGGAAAAGTGCAGTCACTTCTGCATCTGTTTGCATTACAGTTAAAAATAATATAATAATATAATAATATACTTTTTAATATTTTACCATGAGCTTTTTAATCCAAGGGATTTTCACAGCTGCTAGTTATGTTAATCATTTACATCGGTGCATAATTTCAAATGGATATTAAATATATGGCACCATCAAATACTAAAGTTAGAGGAATGCTATTAACCCTTTAACACCTAACCCTCAAAATGTCTGCCTGGACTTTCTTTTTTTGCTTATTTATTAAATGCTTTTAACCATTTTTCCAGAATAACGTCCAGTATATTTACAGTTTACTGCATGTTCAAATGCTGTTTGTAACAATTTAAAACAAAGCAAACCACAACAGATTTTGCATGTTAAATTTGATATTTTAACAGTACGAAAGGTATTTACAATGAAACATTTTTGAGTCTCTCAATGTTTCTTTGTCTCTCAATGTGCAAAAAAATGGAAACTATGTACGGGGGTTCTTCCCACTCTCTCCTCTCTGGCGACAAAGACGCTGATTCTCCGGCTCCCTGAAACAGCGTGAGTGAAATAACCGCTTGCATAACCACATGTTGTCTTTGACGTTCAGCTTTCAGAAGCCGTTGGAATTTTTCCGATAGCACAAACCGCTGCGTAACTAAAATTATGCAAAGTGCGCTTGTGCAAACATGTCATCAGCGATGCGTTCAGTGTTAAAGGGTTAAGTGAAACTATGCTACAATATTTACATTAAATGAAACAGAAAACAGCCACAGATTAAACACTAAACTACACTTGTGTGTGCTACAGAGTGTAACAAGAGAGGCCTGGTGTTACACAGCAAATACCGTGTGTTTCACACGTGAGCTTCATGTAACACCCTTTAGTTACACACAGTGTAATTCCAAAGAGTTTAACAATGTTGAGCTATACAGTTTTTCAATGAGTTTTATTTTGATGTAGTTCTTTATTTTTACCAGCAGGGTGCGCATTAGTTACACACAAGCGCTAGTCACGGTCGCACTTCCTTTGTTTTTTTCCCCGGGAATGTCAGTTATTTTTCGTGCACCGACACTGATGGGAACAGTCATGCTATAGCCATGCGCAATTTAATGCTGATAATTAGATAAAGAGTGAATGGAACATTATTTTGTTTCGCGTTACTAGTTCTGAAATGTATTCGCACCTAGGAGAATGTGTTTTGGTTTACCGGACATCGTGTTTTTTTGAGGGAAAACTCCGGTGAGTAGTAATCATTAGCATTTAGCATAGCATGCTAACGGCTGCTTACTTCATTAATATATCATTCTTATGTGCTGTTACACTTCTGAGAAAGTGTTTGAAACCAAGCAGAGGTATATATGAGTGTGTTGAATTTGAGAATGTGGTTAATTTTGTATTTCTGTGTGGATAATTATCTCTGCTAATCGGACTAGTGCTATGTGTTAGCAATTAACCTATTGCTATACAACGTGTACTGATATATACATATTACCTGTGTTATTGCTATATGCTAGCTAATGTTACAAAGCTAAACGAGTTGGTTTTGTGAGCTAAAACACATGCAGTTGTGTGCATTTTTGGTTGAATTTAGAATTTAAAATGATTGATATGTGAATTAATTCATGATTTGTGTGCACTATGCGGTGGTAAAGTTAAGAACATTTAAAAAATATTTCATGTATAAACCATTTTGTGTGTGGGCTGTTTAAAAAAATAATTTTATAGCCGTATATGATACATTGTCAATGTGAATGGTTTACGTTCATTGATTTAATTTAAAAAAAGATAAATACTGTACACTTGATTTAGATTACTGTTAAAAAAAAAAGGTTAATGATAGCTCTAAAGGAAAACACCTGCTCTATGCAGTTTTTTTTTTCCCTGTGTATGAATCGATTCTGATGGTGAGCTAGAGCCCAGGCCCAAGGAATGTGGAGCAGAGCACCGGCTTACATGCGTGGAGAGGTGTGATGTCGGAAGCAGCTTCTTCAAGCATCTGGAGAAAGCACATCTATTACATCATACAGGTAAGAAACAAAATCACACTACCTGGGTAGATGAACAATTACATTAAAGTACTAATACACACTGATTTCGGACAAACTATGGACTAATATTTGGACTCTATTAGACTTTGTTTGTTTATTACTTTGGGCCATTTTTTTTCTTTCATTTGCACTTTGAATAGCATTCCTTGTGTACATTTGTTTATTTTTCTGTTGTTTACAACTGAGGTTGTTATTGATAAATTTGATAAATTCTAAAAAAAAAATATAAATTCAGTCATAGCTTAACTGTTTTTGTTAAATTGAAGAGTGGCTTCCTGCCAATAAATATTTTTGTTACTTCTTTCCTAATTGTTGTCCATGTCAATTATATCCTCCATGAGCGAAACTATATCTTTTGATCTAGCCTAAATTGAAAGTACATGACATTCACCACAGCTCATGTGCAATAGACATCCGCTACATTCGCATGCTACGTTTGGTGTCACAGAGAGTGCAGTGATGGTGCAGAGATGCTAATTTGTGGACGAGCAGGTCTGTGTGGAGCTGAGGGAGCAATCAGTGCGTATTCATGTTTGAAGGCTTGACACACTGACTCGTGCACTATATGCTGTTGTGGTAGATATGTATCTGCTCATATCAGAGCTGACAGGGAGACCACTGGAAAATATAATTTTAAGGTCTTTTAATTATGAAATCAGTTGTTGTGGTCAAATCTCCCAATGGATAAATGTGCCCATAAAATGCAATCCGCTCTTTTGTATCCTTGTTTGTGTGTGCAAACTTAAAGCCGTATTGTGTTCATTTGCTGATAAAGTCTAGCTTGCAGCGCTTCTACACTCTCTCTGTATTTCTCAGTGTAGCTGTGTCTAGATCTCATGTCACCCAGCAACATTCCCACACATAAAGGAGTACCCACAAAAAGAATGAAAACTGCTGAAATTCAGCAGATTGAACACTTATTGCCCATGCTTACCCCAAAACTCCTGCTGTATACATGCGAACGCTCCCTTAGTCTTGGTCTGATAGTTTTCCGTGACGCAGCACACTAATGTAACTAATATTACATAATTTCTGAGAGGCAGGATATTAACAGCAACACAAATTCATTTATGCACTGCAGCTTTAAGGCTCATTAGCTTTCCCACATGTTGTTCTGAGTATCTGAGATGAAGAGTGCAACTTCTTTAAAGTCTTCTGTTACCAGTCCTGTCATCACCGAAAGGATATGGCATTGCTGTAACTCCTAGACCGCTTGTGAAATCAAGAAAATTCAAAAACTATGAACTGGCGATCACTCCAGGGTGTGACCCCGCCTTTCGCCCTACGTCAGCTGAGATTGGCTAAGCACCCCCCCGCGACCCTCATGTGGAGGATAAAGCGGTAGAAGATGGATGGATACCAGACAGCAGATACTTGTCATTACGATAGCCCCAATCACAGACAAGATTCACCAGCGCGTCACACGTTTGTGGCGTCAGCTTCTCAATACCGTAATTCCTGTTGTACAGTTGAGTAGCTGCCAGATATTGAAAGTGAAAGTTATCTTGGAAAAAGGGGCAGAAGCACTCACTCATGGAACATTTTTTTGACATTTCTACAGCCAAAAAATCAATATCCCATGCAGGCTGATTATCTTGATGGTCATAAGAGGGTTAAAGTCTTCTAAAGTTTGATTTCGACCATAACGGTTTACATATTAAGCATTGGATTCCCCATTCTCACAAGGCCTCCATATGAGCATTCAATTCATCTAGCCGCACTCACCGAGGGCATTTGGCTGGAGACCAGGTGGCCGTCCTGTGCCAGCATATTGGACATCATGAGTGTGGGCAGCTCTGGGTAGGAATATGGATTGATGAGCCCATTGTGTGACAGCGAGTGGCAGAGGTAGCCTGTAGAGTCGTGCTCCATCAGGTGAAGAAGAGGTGGCTCGGGGTGGTTAGGTGGAGTGATGGGAGGGATCTCATAGTCTTCATCACCATTTCCACTGCTGCCGCCGCCTCCTCCGCCGCTGCCTCCAGCCTGACCTGTGTAGCTCTGAGTGGAGTTAAAGACACAGAAAAGAAAAAAAAAAGATGAGTGTGAAAGATTGGGCCTAATGAACAGAGGTTTATCATCAGAGCTGTTTTGTATATGACTCTGGGTCTCTGATGTAAACATTCAGTTTGCAGTGAAGGGGGAACGGTAATGCCAAGTCTTGTTCATTTCCTGCTAAAGCCAATATTGGGTGACTGGAGCACTTCCAGGGTTTGGGTGGGCAGGAAACTCTCCAATTTGAATCATTATTATCATTATCACAGAGCAACTTCAATTTTCCAGCTAACTTCAGGTGCCCATGGTGCGTTCTGGTTAAAAACATCAAACCCCAAAGTACATTCAACTGTCTGAGGATATTGTTATTATTACATCTTATTTATGCATTTAATGTTCATTTAAAGTGGTGCCTGAAATTGTCTACATAGTTTATACTTTATAGTTAGGTAATAGAAAGAATTTGAATGATAGGTGTCTTAAATGTAAAACAGAACCTACATTAACTGTTAAACCATCTTGTTTGTTCATCATTGCTGCGTTCAAAGCTCTTGAGTTGTTACCAAGTTACTAAGTGCTAGCCGTGATTTCAGAAATACATCTAGGGAATGAAATGTTTTTGCTCTTTTTCCATGTTCATTATTATTAATATTATCTGTTTATCTGACATTTATTGCTGCTAACTCTGCTGGAGCAAGGGCTCTCCAAAACACACTGTTTCTGACAGTTCCAACACTGCCAGGGACCAGGCAATCTGTAGTTCTGTTGAGTTAGAATAAAAGTTGTCTCTATTCTTCAAACAGACAAACTGATGAGACAACAACAAACTTCTAGATCAGAGGTGTCAAATTCAAGGCCCGCAGGCCACATCCAGCCCGCCATGCAATTGTATTTGGCCCGCAAAATCTAATATATTATGTCTCATTAAGTTACATCACCAGTAAAATAAGTAAAGAAATTAAATGTGGACTTTAAAAACACAGAAAAAGAACCAGAGGAGGGTTATAGACATAGATAGATACATGTGAGCACAGGCCTGTATGTGCTGTTCTACTGAAATACAGCTGAGGAAATCAGGCACGACGGATGGAAAAGGACAATGGAAAATCATTTGTTCTGAACTTTTTCCTTATTTGACCTCATCTGGCCCTCTTGGACACAGTTTTTAATTCTGACCTTCGTTTTAATTGAGTTTGACACCCCCGTTCTAGATTATACAGTTCAATTCATCCTGTAATTGCCGTGCTATACACTGACTTTTCCAGCAGAGGTGTTTTATCCATTATGTTCATATTGTTGAAATGAAACATTGTTTCATTGACGATATTAATGACAAAGTGGCTCAAAATGTATATAATATTTCCTTGTCTGTCACTTTCACTCCCTCTGTTGCTTTGTTCTGTCAAAGAGCCGATTCATTCAAACCTTGTGCACAAACTCAAACAGTCATTGTCGGTGAGATCACTTTGTTACAGATCCTCTAGAAAAATAGGCAATAACATTTCTTCTGTTTCCTGTAATTTGTCTAAAAGCACTATTAACGACTGTATTTCACCCCCGATCTGTCACTTTTGTAAGAGTAGGTGTGATTCAGTTTCAAACGCATTGCTTTGAAACAAAAGCTACACACTCGGTAATCTGTAATAAAGACGAACAACTGCCTCGGTGTTTGTGTGCCGTGCGTCCAATCGGAGTTCTGCACAGTTTAAAAAGAAAAGAAAAAATAGCAGGGAAATTCAACAAGGGAATGAAAAGCAATTTTGTCTGAGACCATCCAACTTGACTCCCATTGTAATGACTGAGTCAAATTAATCATCACAAATAATATTCTGGTGTCAGCCATTCAAGGGTTTTTTAATAGAATTTTTATGATTCATGTCTAGCAGTATACATCAAACAGTCAGTTCGGCAACATTTCTGAAATCAATTCAATATCATCTTTGTGTAGGCTGTCATCCTCAGCAGCCGAGTGGTCATTTATCTCTCAAACAGATACTTTCAGAAAATAAGGGGCAAGGGGAGACGGAGAGAGAAAAGGAGAGAGGATGCAGGGTGCATTTTCTTCCTTGTTTCTCTCAACCTTGCTTTATTGTAAATGTTAGTTGTTGGTTTTTTATGTTTTTCATATAAATTACAGGTTTGTTAGGATACACTACAGAAAATATGTATTAATGATAAATAAGAATATTATGTCAGCATTTAAACATTAACGGTTCACATTTGAAAAAACAACAAAATGTGTCTCTCTTCTTGGAAAATGACAGTTTATTTTCCCTTTTCTCATTCAACCAATCTAAATCCATAAATCCAAGTGCAATCAGAGAGAATTCATTCTGTTTTTGCAACATCCGTTTTTAAATTTAACCACAATCATTGTGAAGCAAGAATGTAAACACAGACTCAGCATTAACATCTCACTTTCATCTTCCTACAAAAAAGAGAAGGAGAAGAGAGCTGTGTGATTGCCTCAGTTTGATTTACTTTGACCTGATATCGCCTACAAGCGAGTTGATGTTCATTTTCTGGACTCTCCTTTGAAGACAGATGTTTTTCTGAACCTGTGGGAATTGTGTTATTGTTTGGTCTAATGGGCTCGAAAACAAACATTTCCTGAGATTCAATTTCCCTCATAATTGTTGGAAGGAAACTAAATTGTCTACTGTAAACACTGGAGCGATTGTGTGAAGTGTGTCCCGCTGTCATCCTTTCTGGGTGACCACTCTGTGGTCTCAAGCCTTGCGCATGCCCTTAGTCATCATGTAGCATGTTCATCAACCTTTTATTTGCTCACTTTATAAATATAGATCCAAGCTGCAGAAACATTTTTCCTGGTCTCATGTGTTGCTTTTGATTGTGCAAAGGAATACGAAGTGAGTACGTGCCATGTGTTAGATTGCTGTGAAGGCTCATCCAGTGCCCTTGATGATAAAATGTAAATACCAAGGACATTCCCAGTTGGATTGTGGCAAGATACATTATTCATATGCCTCCATCCAGAATAAGATTGCATGTACAGAACTACATGTACACCTAAGCTAATGTATACTCTTTTCTCCCTTAAAAGTAAAATCCAAACAAAGGCAATGTATTTGATGGATTGTATAGACAAACATGTGTCCTGGTATGGAATTGGCTTTTCAAACAAAAGCCTCCTTTTCTTTTTTTTCTGCTTTTTTTCCCCCATGAGCTGCTCGTCATTGGTTTACTCGCAACAGACTCCAACCAAAGGCTGCATTACACAGATTCTATTTTCTCACTGAAAAAATCTTTTATTTTCCTCCTCAAGTCAATACCACACACTATAGGGAACATTATTTCCAATACACAGTATGCTCCGTCTGCACAGCGAGCGAAACACAATCTGTAACATTTTAATTAAGAGACAGAGCTCTCGACTGTAAGTGTTACATACCAGCACACCTTTCATTTAAAAGAAACAGATGAATAGACAGTTGGTCTGGGACTGAGAGAGAAAATAACATTGATTGGGGAGCTTTCCAGGTTGTTTTTTTTCTTTCTTTTGGCACAGATCTTTTGCTTCCTCTGTAACTCTGCCTGAGTATTCAAGGCCTTCTGAAGATGATATTGACTGTGACTAATGGCTCATTATCTGTATATTCTTCTTCTTCTTATCATTATTATTATTATAAAAATATGGTTGCCATGCCAGTGCAGGCATAATCCAGTTAATATGACATTGCACATTATTCCTAGAGAACGCACAATAATTTGCCAGTTTCATGTCCTGGTCTTTGTAAAACACAGCACAATCCTTAAATATTTGAATGTTTTCCAACAATGTAATTGTGGGACTTTGCTGATTTTCTGTTTAAAAAACAGACAAAAAAAAAAAGAAGCTATTTCTTCTTCTGCTATGTCACCTTGGCCTCGAGCAAGTTTTTGACTTTTCACAGACTAACTAAACGGTTAATTGATTCCACGATGAACTAAATGATAAGTTGCAGCTCTACATCATTATACAAACATTATTTTGACAGTTGGCCCACACTCTGTGAACCTTTCCTCTCACAAATAATCGAGTGAGACATCACGTCAAACTCACTGTTTGACTGTGAGCCACGTAGAGGCAGCGTTTGGAGTCGTACGGACTTAGTGTTAGTTTTGTGAGGAGGGGGCGGGACAGACGGCTTGGAGACAGACGAGGACAGATCTTCCTCGCTCCTAATGTGCACTTATCTGCCTATTGGAGAGCTTTGTCACCTTGGTGATTTATGCTTAAAATCCCCCCTCCCCGGGTTCCAGCACCCTCCTGTATCCATTGTGCACACTCATGTGCATACTGAGACAAACTTAGTCCCTGTTATCGCTGCTATGTGCACAGTCTTTCATGTTAAGTGGAAAGAATTTGAGAGTTTATATTTACAAATCTGAAGAGCACGAACTGTCCTGCTATTTCCCTTTATTATCCCTGCTTGTTTTTAATACTCCCCTTTCTCTTCCCTTTCTTCCCCCTTCCTCTCCCTTTATCCATCCATCTCTTTCCATCAACCCCAGGCTTAATTAAAGCCACACCATCTCTTCTGCTACAATATCATGTCAGAGGATATCAACACGCCACAAAGCGCAGAGAGGGAGGAGGAGGAGGAGAGGGGCAATGGATCCAGTTACAGCCACACTACACCTCCACTCTCCTCTTCTTCCTTTGGCTGACCCAACCCCAGCCCCTGGACTGTCCCTTCCAAAGCCAAAACAGTTCTGGTCCCCTCTACACATCCCCAGATCACCCAACCACCACCCACCCCATCCACTGTCATCTCATCTCTCCCTAAAGCAGCCAAACTGCATTATTTATCTGCGACTATGTCACTGTTTGGAAATCATGTAAGGTGTAGTAGTGGGTATGGCAATGCTGAACACTTCTATACTCAGTGTCTGTCCAGTGAATGAACAACGTGAGGTGCGAGGGGAGAAGGTGGGAGAGAGAGACAGAGAGATGGGGAGGCAGCAAAGAAGTGTGATGTGGAAAAATTATAGTTGAAAGCATACTTTTTTCTCCAAAAAAAAAAAGAATCCAGCTATCTCCTCTGGCCACAGCGATGTGAGAAGAAATGATGCAGTGCTGTCACAGAATTATTATTTTTTTTCAATCATTACTATAGGATATAGGATATAAATATGGAGGATATAGAGATAATTTAGGCAAATACTGACCATCCAATGCAAACTAACCTCCCACTGACAAAAAACAGTATGTTTTTAATTGCATACGTTTACCCCCCTTTCTTTTATGTTTCCCTCCCCTCATATATCCTGTTCCCCTTGCTTGTCTCACTTGTCAGTCAAGGTCAGGAGGTCATCCTCATCTGATCATGTGTCAGAGCAGATCAGAATCAGAGCTTTTGTGCCATGTCATATTTCATTATGCATTTGACTCATCTTGCAGGTCAATGGGTCAGTGTGATTTGATTGGATGACAGAAATGATATAATTTGTGTTTAACCCCAGGCTGTATGAAGCTCTGAGTGGCGTACTAATGCATTTTGCCAACGTTGGGGCAGGCCCTCTCCGAAAGCGACTAATTTGAAGTGGCACACCGCAGAGTTAAGCCAGGGCTATTGCACAACATGCTGAGGTTATAAGGAAGGCTTTATCGTATAATAAACACAACCTCCCTTGGTCCTCTGTTTCTGTCTTTCGCACACACTTTGTTTTCTCTTTGCGAACAGATGCTGTATCCAAGCGGTGCTCAAGTGCTGCCTGTGTCTTAAACATTACCCGTTTCTCTTTCTTTATCAATTTGATTCACTAAAGATGTGTCACTGAGCCTCTTCTCCCTTGTTTGTCCCTCTCTTTGTCTCTCTCTCTCTCTCTCTCTGTCTGTTTTTCCACCCTCTTCTAATAGCTCTTATAGCTCTTGATATTGGCAAGAGAGGAAGCTAATAATTTAAGCGCTGTCAGCAACAATAACCACAGCATTGTTGCTCAACAGTCATTTAGCTTTGAAAATGAAAAGAGATTAGACATGTAGTGGGGAAAAAAACCAACAACTTGCGTGTTTCTAAGGTGGGATAAAGAGAGCATTTATTTTGTAATAAATATTGATTTATGACATTATATATTTATATTTTTTTGGCAGCCTCGCTTCATGTACGTGAAGACAGAGTTCAAGACCTTGTGGCACTAATGATATGCAGATGCTGCCCAGTGTCGGTGAAAACTCAACTGTGATCTCCACTAATGCGGTTGGAAAACAAACCACGGGTGTACAAGATATCTCAGGTTTCCCAATAGTCTCATCTAGAGTGATTGTGATGCTGATGTTGATACTGCTGTGGAAGATGGGGACAAGGGGGGAGGGAGTGGAGGGAGAATGGAGAGAAGTGAGCAGAAGTGTGTATGTGAGAGAGAGTTTGTGTGTGCGTGTGCATGTGCGTTTGTGTGTGTGTCCAACATTTCAAATGAGGACCATAATCAAACTTATTGCCTGACAGGATGAATCTAGTATTACAATGTTACACTGGCAGACATACACTATTATTTCCAGGCTCCTCTGTCTTTTCAGTTCAGAGCAGACATTTCTCCTGGAGAGAGAGAGAGGAATGCCTTTTAACTTGAGCTCATCAGCACAACACTATTAACAGCCACTGTTTTTACTGATCTGATCAAATAAAAGCTGGCCAGAAACTCAACAGGACCAAACAACATCAGCTAGTGAACATTTTTTTTTAATCTATACTTTTTTCACTTGCTGTCAGAATCATTATTAGCATATGGACAATGGTGCTTCTGTTTCTGAATGACAAAAAGTAATTATTGTTATAAGAACAAGTAAATGGACAAAACAGTAGCACAATAAAGGGTTGGTGGATCTGTACCGACTGTACAGATCTGTACTGACTCTTAACAATGTTGAGAATAACAAAGGGAGTGCTGATGGTGCACCCAGTCAAACAAATGCTCTTTATTCTCTTTATTCTGACAATTGTTAGGATCTTGTCACCCACAAATAAGTCTCTGCTTTACACCAGGAGAAGTATGTATGTGTATGTGTGTATATATATATATATATGTGTATATGTACATACACACACACATACATATATATATATATTCATTTATTATTAATTATTTTTTAAGGAATATTAATTTATGCTCCACCACTCTCTCACACTCTGTGTCTGTGTGTGATGTCAGTGTGTTCTTAAGTGTCTCCCCTCCCTGTTTCAGAGTCAATGAGGCTGTGCATTGGAGGCTGGCACAGCTGGTGGGAGCAGGAGACTAACATCTGGAACCTCGCACTCTTGGTGCCATTCTTAATAAGAGGCTGGTGGGGAATGGAGGAGAGTGGAGGAGACAACTCTCCAGTGTCAATGGACCTCCCTGTCTTTCACTTCGACTTTGCTACTACAACTCCTACTGAATGCATTACATTTGCACAAAAAGTGGGGCCCCACCATCGCAGCATATCTGCAACTAAGATGTCGGAGGTAAATCCCAAACCCAAGTCCAGATCAAAATTAATGACACTAATGGACCATTTTGTTCCTTTTGGTTGCTTTACATATTCTTTACCTTTGGAAATTGTCATAAATAATAAACATATAAATGCCCCTCATTCTCCTCTCTAATCAATAAAATGCAGAATAAAGCTGCTCATCTGCTGGTCCTGCAAATATTTCACAATAAAAGCCTTGTTTGGTTAAAAAAAAAAAAAGACTGGAATCAGGGAACATAAATGCTGGAATGGGTACAGATGCGACATAGCTTGTAAATGAATCATTGACGCAGATATAGCTGTAGTGAGGCGTCTACAATGTGACTTTGGGGCCAACAACCAAGAGGCTCAGTCACTTAATCAGGAAGTGAGGCGAAGCTCATGATCCCACACAGCTCTCTGATGTCCTCAAACTAGGTCTTTTGTTTTAGTTTTGAGCGAGACACCTCTCGTAGCAGACATTTAATACAGTGCATTTTAATTGGGCTGGATTTGTGTGGGTTTTAGCAACAATAACATTGTGTCTCTAAGTATAGCAATGTCATTCTGTTGACGTTTTCTCTGGCACCACAGAGACATTGATATTTTTTCAGATGACACATCTATTGGAAGCATTGCCATGATATTAGAGGCAGACAGTAACAGTTATATAAGGTTATTAGCAATCTTATTTTGCTAATAATTTTATTCTGCAGCCTCTGAGGTCTGCTGATCAGCTCCTTCTGACAAACAAGGTTAACAGAAGGGACCGGCTTTTGCAGTTGTGTCTCACAGACTATGGAAAGAGTTACCTCTATACATTAGGTAGGCTTATTCTTGGCCTGTTTTTAAATCTCTTTTATGTTGCTTTTTTTTATTGGTGTGTTATTTATTTTCATACTTGTTTTGCTGTCTTTAATGTCTTTATATGTTTTATCATCTTTTTTGGATGTTACAAAACTTTGGCCATCCATCTTGTATTTAAAAGTGCTTTACGAATACAGGATTATACAGTCCATCTATCCACCCTTCAATTCCTTGTTTCAGTCATTTAGAGCCAGTCCCAGCTTGACAATGGGTGAGAGGAGGGTTGCACACTGAGCAGGTTGCCAGGGTCAACATAAAGAGACATTCACACCCACATTTTAAACTCCAATCAAATGTTATGCGTCACTCTTTGTAAGAAATACATTATCACCTTATGTGAACTTTCTCGAAACCAGAGAAAACCAGTCTACATGATTTGATGTAAGTGCAGGATTGTGCTTACACTTTTAAGATACCGCATCAATAATTAACCTCGTATTTTTGGCTCACAGATGTTGATTAATTGCATCGTGTTCCTCTTAATTGCCTTTTCCCACAGCTTTGAAAGGCGAGTTTTATCTCGACGAGAGGAAAATCTGTGGGGATGAAGAGGTTAAACAGACATGAGCCAGTTCATGTCTTTTATATTAGTCTGGTATGTGATCTGGCACAAGAACGAGTGTTTGGTCGCTCATCATTCTATCCAGTAGGGTGAAAGGCCTAGACAAACACATTAAGGTTGCCATTAGTTTCATCTGATCACCTGGGGCAACAGGGAACGGACAGCTTGGCAGAGCGAGAGCCTTACACAAATATACAGCTGTGCATTTATACACAGTGCCATGTCAGATGAGTATTTCAAACAGAGGGCTTTTAAAATGTGTGAGCATGTGTGGAAAGTGAGGTGTGTGTGTGTGTGTGTGTGTGTGTGTGTGTGTGTGTGTGGAGGTGTTTCTGAATGACTGTAAAAAGGCCACAGGGAGAGAGCTTTCCATCTTTCTGCTGTCGCAACAAATATGCCTGCGCATCTTTTTGCTTTGTCTCCGCTCCCTGCTTTGTCAGCGAACAGCTATAGAAATATTTTGGCAGGCTGCTCTTTGTTTTCATTTCCACCAAAAAAAATGTAGGGACAGAACGAGAGAGCACAGGGTGTGGGTGAGGGGTGGGGGGCTGGATAGAGAGGGGGAAGGGGTAGGAGGGAAAAACACTGGGTAGGAATGGTGACGATATGTTGCCAGAGGTTTCGGTGGCATTTGGGAGAAGGAGGACAAGGTAAAGAGTGGGGGTCTAGGAAGAGGTGAGACAAAGGGAAGAGTTGGGGAACAGGCAAGGCAGGAAATGAAGAGCTGATGAGCTGAAGTGTGTTACGATGTGTTAATGAGATGAACCAGGTGACGTTGCAAGAAGGCGGAAAGGATTGGAAAGATTGGGGTGACAAGTTGAGGTGAGGCAAAAAGTGGGAGAATCAATAGGGAAAGGGGAGGGAAGGTGGGAAAGAGAAGTCTGCCTCTCTGGTCCCCAGCTCCAATATAAACAGCGGGAGGAAGCTGTAAATCAGACTAATGCAGCAGAGTTGTAATTCAGACCAGCAGGGCCAGGGTTCTGGTGCAGGGACCCCAAACGCTGGGAGTTTACAAAACGCCGCCGTAAGGCTTTAATCAGTGCAACAATCCGAAGATACTGTCTCCCTGAATCAGTAGGCTTCCTGTCAGTCACACATGGCTGAACCTGACCAATCATGCTCCAACAAGGATCCAGACATGCTGGCTGGGCTTTGGGCTGCAGCCAAACAAGAGAATTACTAATCTAAACTGAAAAAGTGGAATGAGCCTTTAATTCAGAGCACAGAGGGACGAGGTGATAGATTTGTCAAAGGGTGGACATTAAAGACGATGGGATCCTGTTCTACAGTGTTTCATCAGAAACATATGGAGGAAAGATGGAGCGGAGCAAATCTAATCATATTTGTTGGAGTGGAGCACCGACAAGTCAAGGTTCTAAATCTGAATCTGTCTAAATCTGTAAATATGAGTTCTTACACAGCTCTATCTTTAATTAAAAAAACATTAGGAAGAATAACATGGAGACCATGTTTTGTGTTCAGTCTGTCAGTGTGCTTTGGAAACCTCATAATAATCGCATCTGTTACCTTCCATAAAAAAAAAAGACTTCATCGATCTGCTCTGTCTGTGCTTTTCTGTGTCTCAGATCTGCTGTTGACGCTCAAATACCTCCCTAATTATCATTATAACTCCGAATGGGCCAGAGTAATCCCTGCCAGCAATGCCTTACAGCATAAATACTGAGACCAGAAATACCACCAAACCTGCTGTTGAAACATCATTTGAACTGTGAATATGTAAAGCAGACAGGCAAACTTTCAAACCCCTCGCTGCCTTTTCATACTGGCATGTATTCTAAAAAGAAAAGGAGGCCATTGCATTAACTTAAGTGTGCCGTAAATGCAAATGTAGTCCACTTTATCATCGAGCATTCAAATAAACCCTTTTAATTCGACAATCCATAATATTTTAGCTGTGATGCTCAGGAAATGGCCACTGCTTGAAGGTAACATTGGGCTGGATTCTGCTCTACTAAGTGGGACTAGTGTGATTGGCTGGGCTGCACACACACACACTGTGCATGTTAAAACCACATGCAGTGTCTTGGCAGCAAAGACGCTACAGCAGCAGCCAATCAATAAAACCTTGTTACGCTAATTGCAAGATCATAATCTCCGTTCCTACTTCTGCTGAATATCCAAACAGTCACTCCATTAGCCGAATTATTCCCCTGTGCAGTTTCTCCATCTCTCTCTCACTCTCTCTCTCTTTTGCTTCCCCCTCCAATTCTTGCTCATGGTCTTTTTTCCCTGTGACATATTTCTCTCAAACAGCAGTTCTGCTAAATTAATTCATAAGTCAGGGAGAGAGACATCAAAGCAAAGCATTGTCGAGGCAAAGTGCTGATGAAGTATAGCATTTCTTTCAGTTCGCTGCAGAGTTATGAGAAGGCATTTCCACAGCATCAATATCATCTTTGATCGCGCTGCTCTTCACTCCTTTTCTCTCTGTTAGTGCGAGCGAAGTCCCACTTCAGGTGACTGTCTTCTAAAACCTTTATAATAAGCCTCTTTACTCGGGAGGAGCTCCTCCACTTCTTGCTGTGGAGATTTGGTGCTTGTGTGTGTGTCTTTTGTGTTGAGGGTCAGATTAAACCTTGGTGAAGACACTGGGGGAAAAAAAGCCCCTCTTCGTTATTTACTCTTTTGGACAGTGCTGCCATGATAATGGCCAGTGGCCACAGGGGCAGACAAAGAGCTTGCTGATGCCAAGACCAGGATCTGCGACCTTGTCATTGAATCACTAACACTTTGTCACTCTGCTGGGGGCGACGAGAGACACTAGAAGAAACACTGTTGAGAAGTGAGCATGTTCAGACTATGATGCTAATGGGAACATCGATATGACAATAGCACTGACCCTGTTTCCCTGTGACTCATCGTGAGAATTATACCCACCGAAGCGTCTTAAGCAACTCATGATTCTGTGTGGTTACTTGGTGGCAGGGTCATGCTTATGTCCTATAAACATACTTTATGTAAGAAATGTATTGATATTGGCGAGCGACATTAAATGGAGCAATTACATGGAGGTGTGAGACAGATGAGTGCTGAGAGAAAGACTTTTGCACAATCTGGAAGTGGAACCGCTGACCCAAATACATTTAAATGTGTGTGTCTGTGTGTTTTTGTGTGTGTGCGCTTGCTTGACACACAGTTACAGTGATTCATTAAATTAATTTAATATGTAATGGTCCAGTGTGAAATAATTAGTCACATCTCACGTTGAGACTGCAGATTTGAACAAAACTCATTTCCAGTGCATTTGGCAGCTGTGGTGGCCTTTACAAACCATATGTTATGCTCCTTTATTAGAAGTAAGTTTCTGATATATTGTGTGTGAGTGTGTGTGTTTCGTAATTTTCCTTGCGTGTCTATGTTTTGTTGTCAGAGTGCGTGTCCCCCTCAGGCCCTCTCTGATTCTAGCTGTCAGAGGCATGGAGAGGCTCGGCTTGGTGAAGCAGAGAATAGAGCAAGACACATGTCAAATATGAGGGGAATCTTGAGTAAACAACATCTAACACGGAGCAAAGCAAGATCGTCTCTCATCGCATCACCTTCTTTCATGCCATTTCCCACTCCCTGTCTCGGCATGCTTCCTTGATCCCTGCCTTTTTCCCCTTCATTCTCTGTCTTCTATGCAGCATTTGCAGTATTTCATCTGTCCCCGAGTAATTCAGCAAAAAAAAAAAACACTGTGGACATCAGCACACCTTGTGAACAGTCAATCAGCACCGCTGTGAAAACTTCGAAACAGCTGAGAATATGCGGGCGGAATCTGTCAGATACAGTAACGGCGCGATCCTACTGAAAAACACTTGGCGACAGACGTGTTTGCGGTGAACGCGTCTAAATTGATGTTGATAATCATTAACAAGAAGCGGCATATGCTGCTCTTTGTCTCATTCTGGGCACTGTAACAAACCAGAGCGATAAGAAATTAAGCAAAACTGAAAATACAACGGAAACAGTGCTACTGTAGTCTACGGGTCAGTACTAATAATTGCAATTGACAGGGACAAATTCCCTGTTCCCCTGTGTATGTCAGATGGGCTTATTCCCAAACTCCACAAATCCCTCTGTCCAAACACAACCATATGGTCTCCCAGTTGTTCACAAGCAGCTGTGCTACAGTGTATCTGATATGGTTGCCATGTACTGTCGAGGAGCACTGACTCCCCCTGCACTCAAACATAATAAATCTTTTGTAATGAGGCCAGGACTCAGATTGATGCAGCATTTTCTGCTTGGCTTTCTCCAGTCAAAAAGGCATGCAGAAACACACATCATTTTATTGCGTAATTGGAAGAAAAAAAATTGAGAATTTGAATTTCCGTAGTTTAGAACGGTTTACGCTGCCAGCTCCAAGGAGTGCGATACGACCACTCACATGAACAAATATGTGGGAGAATGACTCCCATTAAGTGCGAGAGAGCTGTGCTACATCTGTCAGTGCAGATCACGGGCCAAACTAAGTGGAATCTTTTTTTTTTGAAAGATTTCAGTTCTCCTGCCTTCAGCTGATGTCATATAACTCCGTGGTTGTTTCAGTAACAACAATTTGTCATCCATCCTGCTAACAAGCACAAACAACAGTGGATGGAAAATGGCTCTCTACAGCAACTCGGGCAACAGCAGGTATTCCATTAAGGGCAATTTGAGCTCACCTGGTTTGGCGGGAGGAACTCGTGGTTGTTCTCATTCATGTACATGTTGTCACCATCAAACTGTGGACGGAAGGAGAGACAGAAATGAGAAAAACAGTTGGGCAAAGACTAATATATAACAAGGTCAGAAAACAGATTTCATTCAGTCAGTGGAGTTACAGAAACAGTGTAACACAGCAGCCTAATGACTTCAGGTCCTCGGCTTATAGACCTTGATGCTCTGGTGGATGTCAGTAATTACAGTTCATTAGAGACGTGCATAATTAGGCCCTGTCAAAGCTTGTGTAAGTCTCACTCTTCACCTCAGCTTCCCTTAGACACACACACACACACACACAATCCCACGGGTGTCACAAGGGAGCCAAGTTTTATGTCTATAGCACCATTCAGAAACAAGGTGATGCAAAGTGTTTTACAGAGGCATGGAAATGCATTAAAATAAGACATTAGGAGAACATTAAAATTTAATTTGAAGACAATAAAAAAAAAGTGCTTCACAGAGAGCATGGAATAATAAAAATATTTAAAGTAAGACATTAAGAATACATTAAAATTGTGTTTGAAAAGACAATGAAAACAAATAAAAGAAAACAAAAAAGTTATTTATTGGTAAACCTCGGTAGGCACATTTTCAAAAAGTTGTAAACTGCCCGAACGGAGTTTAACGAGTTAAATGTTATTATTACCAGACCCAGTCCATAACCAGTAGCATGGCTACGCAAATAAACATGTTCACCCACAAAGTGAGCCAACCATCCAGCTGAGGGAGAGGCACCAGAGTCCAAGAGGTGGGAATTTGCCTTTAATAATTCTTCATTTTACCACCAGAGGAAAAAAAAAAAAGGGACAGCGCAATCCCGATAATTTAGAGCTCAGACACACCAACCTCAAGAGGCTGGAAGGGAAGGTTTAGGCTAGACGAAAGGTTAAAAAGTGGTTATTCTGGCTGCGGTGTGAATAACACTGGCGTCACAGCCAGAGGCCACAGCTTGAAACACACAAACACGCAGACACACGCACACACACCAAAGTCCTTCCCTGCCCTGACACTATTTGGCAGAAGCCATTTTTGAGGAAACAAAACACACCCTGAGACCGCTCGTAGTAGCTGAGATAAATTACTGCTGCTACTGTAAGGTCAAGTAACGGCACGGGTGTGATACACTCACTTCGGTTTCTCAAAGTGTGGGCGGGGACCGAAAATGGACCACATGTTTTTCATCGCCATGCATCACCTTGTGTAATGAGCCATGACTTCCTTGGACTACAATTTATGGACACCATGTCCTTCGGTGTGCAACCTTGTAGAGACTTTTATGGAATATTTGAATATTTACCATTCGAATTAGGGACAGTTTCAAATTCAATTCATTGTTTCTTCGTATTTCTATCTTTCAACGCGCTGGCAGCGCAGCAAACAAACAACAAAGGTTGTTCTTTGCAACATTATTCAATTTAAAAGCCCACTCCACGTTATCATTCAGGCAGTAATGGAACAGTAACTTCTCATGCAATGATTTCAGCTTGATAGCACCATTAGTTTGCTGAAGGAACGATCATTGTATTCTGCAATGAAAATGAAATCACTTTCTTTATTGCTCTTAGAGATGATTTTACATGCCGTCCTAATCACATTGTGCTCGATGTAATGGCGTCTCGGAGTAGGTTATTTTCAAACCTGGAAACCGGAGCTCGATGAGCAAAGGGTGGAAAACAAGTACACAGAATGTCAAAGTGAAGTCTGTGGTGGTGCTTCTGCTGCACAACTGCAGTCAGTTCCTGAATAAACAAGCAATATTCAAATCAAGGGAAAGGAATAAAAATGATATATGCTGTGGAAACTGAGCAGTCAAGCAAATGATATAATAATCCTGCGTCTGTAGGTCCACACTCTAAATGTATGTCTTAGTTTACAGTTAATCACCTCTGGGTAATTTGACTTTCTAGACTGTGATCAAAGAAAAGTCGTTTCGAGTCGGCGAACTAAAAATCAACCTTGAGTCAACAGATAATTAGTTTAGCTTAGCACAATGTTTGTAAATATGGAGAAGCTGCTCCGCTCTCACTGATTCAACTAATATTTTGCCAACAAAACCACCAAAAGCTCACAAATGATGTTGCACTGCATTTTGTTTAAATGAAATGTAGCCTGCAATCGGGTCTTTTCGTTCCATTTTACCCAGTCCTTTTAATCCTTACGCTAAATATTCAGTGAATTAGTTAGTTCCACTTAGCTTCCACCATTTTTATTCACCAAACCACAATCAAATTCTCTAAATTTGGTCATTTATGAGATTTTGCGGCAAAGCGTTTCTTCCTTCCAGGTGGTGGTTGTCATGAGCAGAAAATACATACAAAAATGTGCATTTCATTTTATGTAGATCTGACCCCAGAAGCCATAATGTGCCCAGTGTGAACATATGGACATTTGACATACAGTATGAGGAAAATGGGGAGGTCTGTCTCTCTGTTTGCTTTTCTGAGGCTTTGAGGTCATTAATCATAGTGGTCAAATCTACAGCATAACAATTGAGCAAAGGAAAACACAGACAGAGACAGTGCGGGGTGGGGGTTGGGTTGGGGGGGTGGGAGGTGGCAGGGAACGGGTGAAGGTGACAGACACAGGGGAAAGCTACAGTGTGGTGGAGGAGAGGGGAGTCGTGTAGTGAGGGAATGGGGGCAGGTGTTTGGTGTTAGATTGAGGCTTGAGAAAAAAAGGGACACACAACGTCTGTACGAGTGAGGCACTTGACACCAGACTCCTGTTTGCATTGCAGAAATGCAAATACATAAGAGGAGGGAGAGATAGAGGGGGAGAGAACGGGAGGAAGAAAGTAAAGTGGGAGAGATGCTATAAATAGCTTTGTATTTGCGTAAAAGCCAAACCAATGTCAGTTTGATGCAGGAAGTAACACCACAGTCACAGAGGTGATAGACCAACTGTTGACTGGAACACAAGCCTTCATTAACGACTGTAAACTGTCACTTTTATTCGTCCATTAAGGCTCAAGTTCCTGGTTAAGTCGTAATCATGTTTTCTTTTTTTTTTTTGTAAAGTTTATAAAAATGTATGTTTGAAGACAAAGGGGTTTGTGTCCACAAACACATTTCTGAATTGCTGATAGAGCTGCTTATTTTTTCCCCCAGTGGTCCAAACATGGGAAGCAGCATTACGTCTGTGTGCACCACATAAATGAAACTAACTCGGAGAGTACGATTCCAGGCGTCTCTGAGTAGCACCATCATCAACATTGTCTTACGCAGTGTGCTATTTAGTTACTACATTTTATATCTTCTATAAAAAAAGCTGTTTAATGGTATAACACATATTTTGGTATTTATTGCTGTGTTAGGGTTAGGACAGACATACATGGGGGAAAGATTTAGCTCCTCCTCTTTTCCTGTTTTCCGTAAAAACATAATTAGCGAATATTCATGGTCTGTGTTTCCTCATGCTAATTTCACGATCAGTGCGAGTAAATACAAATGATCCTATGCTTCTTTGCCTCTATAGGCAAAAGTCCTCTAAACCTAAACTCTGGGTGATTGAATGTCACTTATTTTCCCTTTATCTTAATATCGTTTGAAGCTCATCATATGAGACGTATGGATACAACAATCTACTTGCCACTATATCACTTAAATGGGGGCATTTTCAGTTGTTTAGCATTCTGTGCTACAGCGCCGCTAACCTGCACTGATCTACACAAGAGGCTTTTTCTCTCATAAGATCGCGGGGGTGAGCCCAGCAGTGCTTTTCTGCAGGTACCGAATGCCAAATCGCACAACCAGTAACTGCAGCCAGGTGACATTTTAGATTTAAAGAAAGATGAGGTGGGAGACTCGGGAGAGAAGAGGACTTAACCCTCCTTCTTGTCTCTTTTCATGGTTGCAGTCAGCGTGCTCCGCCCCAGTTTTTTTGTAACCCAGCGTAACTAATCACACGTCAGTCATTGCGCCGAAGGAAAGAGGCAGCAGTCAAAATACATGCGTCAGGACTGTGGTCATTACAGCATTCAATGACTCCATGGCAGAGACACACACACACACACACAAACCAAAGCACAGAGGGTATGGGGGATGGTGCTGTAAAGGAGATATGGATTGCAAGTGTGTATGCGTGGATATCGCTGCTGCTGCTGCTGCATTGTGTATTTCACCTTCATGTGTTCCTCATGTGCGTGCATGTGCACAGATACAACTTCAGCGTGCACACGGGGCGCGCTCTGAATGTGTGCACATCACATCGCAAGCCTTCACGTTTGTGTAATGTATCCTATCCAATAATATACACACTGATCCCAGGGAGATAAAGACAACAAAGTTAGACCTTCCATAATATTTATTTTCCCATAACGGACCTGTTCGGCCACGCCCAGTCATACAACTCCATGCAGATGAAATATGGTCTTCATTAAAATCTAAACCTCAACACACAGAATCTACCGAGGAGGAGCTGAATTGCCCTTCTCTCTCAACTGAAAGAGCACAAAATGAATTGGAGCAGCTGAGATTTTTACATTACCATGACAAATACGGTGAAATCGGGAGGACAGAGGGAGAGGAAGAGCGAGAGAGAGAGAGATGCCGATGAAACAGAAAAGGGCAGATCAGACAGAAAGACCAAATTGTGTGAAAAACACATTGGCTTAATTTTTGCTTGACTGTAAGCCGCGAGCAGAGAGAAAGGGAAATAAAATAAGGCATTTAGCTGGGGATCATGTTAAACCATGCAAGTGAATGAGTCCCCAGAGAAGAGTGCTCCCTCGCTCGCATATGATGGACTTAATTGCCTCTATCAATGTTAAGATACAACATTCATCTCAGTTTTTAGTGCGCGCTTTATGGTCTTGTCCATCATACTGAGGGGTTTCAAGAGGCAGGCCACTCCTCAACTAGCACCTTAAAATAATGAGACAAATTACTGAGTGAAAAGGGAGGGGGTAAGGAAAGAGAAAAAACATTTGAAATAAAATACAAGAGCTCTGGATGAGCAGATGTGGTGTGTGTGTGTGTGTGTGTAGCAGAGTGGTTTGGATGTGAATGCTGACTGGATAACTCTATGGTTTCTTGGTCTTTTCAAAATGCATGGCTCGTCAGGCTAAAGGCTCGCACATCACCCCCAACTCTGACCCTCCAAAGCTCTGGGTAGGTGTAGGGTTTCAGATTGCCACACAATCGTACCATTGTGCTCTGTTAACACAATGAAAACAAAGCTAACACATCAGTGACACACACACACACACACACATACTCACTCCTCACCCCTGACTCAGAACACAGACACAGAACATGTAGCAACCCAAAATGGATTCAAATATAAATACAGCGACATAAAGATGATGTTTGTGATGGGGAAATAAATAAATGTGATTACTTTTCATGAGTAGATTGGATCAAATAATCATATTTAACTTAAATGGAACTAAAAGCTAAGCTAATGCTTTCTGGAGGACGACGACATTTAATTTCTTTAAAATGTGTGTACGATCTCCTGAAAAGGGCTACTCTCCATCACGAGGGCTTGATAACCATGTCTGTGTGTTCCATCAAATCTATTAAAACGACTGGCATTATATCATAGTGCTTACTGCACAATAGAGACCTTTCAAGGGCAGTCGCAGAGAAAGTCAACAAAGGGCCCTCTCTTCCAGGGACTGGTCAAGTAATTTGAAAGAGCCAAACAGCATGATTTGTGTGTGTGTGTGTGTCTGTGCCTCTGTGTGTGCACCTGCAAGCATGCATGTGTGTGTGTGTGTGTGTGTGTACATGCTGCATCTTCTTCTCTACCAGACCCACAATCAGCTATTTCACCAAGTCAAGAAATAGACTGTCAGAACAGCAAAAGAGAGCAGCAAGATACCTGTTTTTTCCCCTTCTCAAGTACCTCATTAAAAAAGAAACAGAGCCTGGTGGAAAAGCATTCTTCCCCAAAGTCTCTGGAATAAAAGAAGAAGGAGGAAAAAAAACACAGACCAAGAGACATATGCGAGGAGGCAATCTTATGTTCCATAAATACACATATTTGCATACATAACCATTGTTACCTTAACCACAGAGGAGTCTGTCAGTCTCATCAGACAAACTATAACCACACAAGGACAAAAAAACGATTACAAATAAAACTATAGTTCTAGTTCTAAAAGGTGAGTCACCACTCAAACGCATGCTACTTTAATGATGAGGAGCAACAATGACTTTATCAGACTGTGTTTTTTTTAAACCAGATTCCACTTACTGTGGATTACAGGGTGGAAACTTTTATTACACGTTTGGGTCATTAGTCAGTTTCCCTGGTGAGTTAAAGATTGCCTGGTGCCAGCTTTTCTATATCTGAGGACGTTGCACCTATGATGATGACAATGAACTACACGTTTAAGTCAGACAAAACAACAACATCTGGAGACATCCTGTTGGGTTTCTAATTGATATATTATGAAGACAACAGATGCTGATCATTGATGTTAGAAATAATCATAATCACTGCAATAGTTTTACCTGTGGATAGTGATGAACACAGCCAACCTCTCAGTGGTGTTGAGTCAGACCCCCATGTTAAGTTCGACATTCGAACAGTATAAAACATATTTACAATAACATTTGTTTGAGTTGTACAGGTGGTTTTCCAACTCTCCACTCTCTCGCGACAAAAACGCCAATTCTGCTTCCTGCAACAGCACGAGTGAAATTACCGTAATAACCACACGTTGCCTTTAATGTGTTTAATGGACATGTCGATGATGCGCTCGGTGATAAAGGGCTAATTTGTCCGTCTCTCACATTTATACTTGATATAGAACATTTACGTTGCATGGCACTTGCAGTTGTATTTTCATCGCAACCGTGTTAACGATGCAATTTGAAGGAATCCTCATAAAACCCGCTCATCCACCATCCAAACCTGTGCAAACACGTGTTTCTTGACCGCTCAAATCCCAATTATCATCATGCTTCGTTCTGCAGACGGGACTGCCAACAAAAACTTACTGTTAAAAAAACGGTTTTCCCAAGAAAACCAACCTGATGTGCTCAAGTACAATAATAAAAAGAAACACACAATACAGCGAAAAACCCTGTCCTTCTCCATTTGGGACTTCACCATGTATTTAAGTCTAAATGCAGCATCCACAACCATCTACTTCTGTCAATATGGCTGAAAATAATTCACTGTTGATTCATTCACTGCCATGCTGACTCCACATCCAGGCTCTGCCACTAACAGTCAGGCAGAATTTTCTATTACCAAACTAATTGCACATTCCACCCTGACAAGAGCTCATTAAACCTTAATTATACACATGTTGTTTTCTACAAACATCTCTATTTGGGTCTCTCTGCCTTGTAATTGTTCAGCAGGGACGACCAGTTGAGATTTCGCAGATTGAGAATGAATAAGAGTGAGCGAGAAAGAGAAAGAAAGAAAGAGAGGTAAAGGGAAAGAGAGAAGGAGGGGGGAGAAGAAGGAGGAAAAAAAATACCAGAGAACGAGAGAGGGAGGAGTGACTAGAAGTAGGTCATGCCTCTCCATAAACAAGGCATGGTTTCTAAAATAATATACCCATCCAGTGGAAGTAATGCCTAACAACTGAGTGAATGTGGATCTCATGTAATATTTACAGAGCACTAATACATAAATGGCAAGTCTTTTTCTCATTCTCAGCACCCCCACCCCTCCAAAACCAGAGGTTTCTTTTTTTCTTCTTCTTTTTTTTCCCTCTTGCCATTTGAATTTCAGAGAAAGTCAACTGCATTGATATCTGACATGGTGGTGGTGGTGATGATGGGGGGGTTGTGGGGTGTTTAGATTCTTTCTCCCTTCGTTCTGCCTCTCCTGTATGTTTTTATTGCTCTCTCCCTCTGCATTTCTTCTTCTTCTTCTTCTTCTCCACATTGGCTTTCGTGTTTTTTTTTCTTCCCCCCGCACATTTGTTACATTACAGTGAGGGAAAGTGGGCCTTAATCCAGACTCTTTGAGGCATGGACAATGATATTACTGTGGAGAATTCTTTTTTTTTTTTAAAAGACCTTAAACTCCAGCTGCTGCTGTAAGGTCACCAGGCACTTGTTCGCCGTCTGGCCCAGCGTGAGGCTTCTGGGCCCGGGACTAAACTGACTGTGTCGACACCAGGCCAGGCCTAGCGAAGCTACTGCGACAGGAAACGTCTCTGTCGTGTTTGCAGGTCAGGTCTGAGTCCTGTGGGAGTGAGTAAACACTGTCTGGTCATTATTATGTTTGATATGCGGGAGATTTGAAGTAACTCGCCTGTTTTGGCAGCTGCAGGGAGATACTGACGTCTGCATGGATGTTGACAACATGGACACGCCACCGTAACTAAATCACATGATATGTCATGTGTCTTTTTTGGGGTCCAATATTTTGATATATAAACCCTGCATCATCCAAAGATCTTTGGTGTGGTGACAATTCGTTCTAGTTTGTACATGGGAAAATCAAAAATCCATCCAGTTGAAGGTGGTGTTTATTAAAACACAAATATCCTTTATGTAGACAAAAAAACAGCTAAAATTGAACAGACTACCATATGTTGTTTTGTTTTGTTACAGTGCACTGGTAAATGCATCAAATGACAAGCCTATTGTGTTTGGTAGTGTTGTATGACCAATTACCAAATATTGTAGCTTTTATGATAATGTTGGGACATTTTTTTCTAATTTTAACAACTTTATCATGAACTAGAAATGTGCTACAATGCATTAGCTCATCTGGCCAATTAAATTAACTATAACTACAATCTGGTACAAGTCATTCCATCATATTTGCTGTGACTGTGTCAGTTTGTGAGAGTTGGTCATATCACATACTTTAATGTTGACGACATGAGACGTCTATCATGGACCATCTGGTGTCACAAACAACCACAACTGGTGACACTGAGCCTCTCTGTTTCCATTTTACTGCATATATCACATCTATCTTCATTATCTTGGTAGTGTTTTCTTTTGTTGTTTTTTTTACAGTATCCATTTGTTTGGTGTTTGTTTTCTTTCTTTCTTTTTTTTGCAGTTGCTGTGCTAAAATATTCAATTTTTAGCACAATTACAGTGGAACATCCCTCAGTTCTCGCCAACAACAAACACACTTCAACTGTATAGTGTGATGTGAACCATGTCAAGATAAACAAACATGACATATTAAACAGGAAAATGACTCACTCTTATTATCCCACCAAAATAAATCTACAAAATACTAATTATAACAACCTGTGCCTGATCCTGACTGATTCACCCCCCTCTCTCTCTCTCTCTGTCTCTCTCTCTCCCTCTGTGTGTGTGTGTGTGTGTGTGTGTGACATTCTTCTCCTGCTGCTGCCTTAATAGGCAGTCACTTAGATATTCGCTACAGAATAGTGCTCATGCAATTTTAATATCACACCAAAATATGGAAGCTAGAGCCCTACACCATCTCTTTCTTTCCCTCCATAATTGACTATGCACTCCAAATCAGCTTGGAAAAAGAGAAAGAGAGAAAGAGTGCTCTAGAATTCGGGGAAAAAGAGGAGTCCTGAACACAATCCTGTCATCTCTGTGCTGCGGCACATTCTGAAACTTCACCCGATGTATCACTGTCACAGGCGCTGGAGCTAAAACATCAACACCAACAAGTACAATGTTTGCTCAAACAGTTTGACTCGCTGCAAACAATACCCTGATGCTCATCCAACAAACCACCGATCCGGCGGCTTTCGGGGAGTCAACGTGCATCACCTCCATGTATTCCCATATTCTGTGTCACTGCGCGGACGCCTTTAGTTACACTGCAGACGGCAACACTGACAGATGACAAAGCCAGGCACTGTTTTGATGCAACACACCCACCACACAATATTCACATTTGAATTTGCTTTTAAGGAAGTTAACAGTGTATGTGCTGCAACTTTATGGGACTGTCAGTATTTTCTTTCACAATCCCATATTTTCTCTTTGTATAAGTTAAAAAAAACAACATAAACTAAATGAGTTGGTGAGTACGAGAGGAGCTAATTAGTACATGTTTGACTTTTCTATTCAGTTCATATCCTATATACTTGTAGTTGTATATAACTGTAAGTCCCCACAACATCAGTAATAGCTGGAACACACCCATTTGTATCTGAGGAGACTGCAGTTCAGATGTGGACCCAGACACCGTCCAGACCTGGACATAATATATAACCAATGAATCATTGATGGTTGCCAGGTTTTGACAGAATGTTTGTGTTGTAGCTGCTGCAGCTTCAGTCTTTATGGCCCTAAAGGTCCAGGAAATGCAGACCAATGGCATGTGTTGCAAGTCACCATGTGATGCATTTCAACCAATCATATCAGCCAATTCTGTCAGACAGTGACACAAACACCAGAGAGAGAGACGAGAGAAGAAAGACTCTAATTTTTTTGAGAAACGTAAGAAAATTAACTGTCAAAAATTTTAATCAAGATTGGATTCTCCAGTTAACCCTTAGTGCTCATGCGGCACGGCTCTGTGCCACAGGTGCACCCATGGTAAATTGCCATGGGAATAATACACATAATAATCTCCTTATATGGACATCCTGGGGGTGTGTGTTTATAGGTCACATATTCAGGCTTTAAAAAAATGTGTCTTCTTATGTTGTTGAGACAAAGTTATGATTCATATTATATCACATTTTTAGTAGTGATATAAAGTAGCAAGAATTGTGCAGAAGTCACCAAATGAAGCCGGTTTTCTTTTTCTTTTTCTTTTTGTTCATTAAAACGAGCCAAGTTAACCATGACATATTTGCAAATGTCACAAATTCAATCCAATTTTAAACATTTTGAGTACTATATAAACACACAGGTGTGTGTTTATATAGTTGGTGAAAATGAATATTTTTTCAGATGGATCAGATTGCTGAGGTTGTGCTGAAAAAAAAGACACTCTGTGTTGCACATTCTTAAAGCCTCTGTCCTATGTTTAAACATAGTAATGGAAAAAAATGCTCTGTGTTGTAAGGGTTAACAAAAACAAGAACATGGAAGCCTTGATTTACACTCTTTCTTCAAAAGGTGCTTTATTTTGAGCTATACAGAACTATTTTATTTTTGGCTTGAAGCGAGGAGAAAGCGTTTAGTTTACAGAACTTTACAGTATTTATTTATAATCCCTCTAGTTCAATGTGAAAATTGACACTACACTAAAAAACATTATGTCTTTCTTTGTTTAGAGAAGCAGTTGTTGACTATACCAAATTCGCAGGTGCACATGTTTAAACAGATAGGAATGCAGTGAATCATAACAGTGATTAGATGTTATTATATTCTGGAGCTTTGCTTCGAGAAATTTTGTCAATGTGGCCAGCTGTGAATTTTAATCGAATATACTGTATGAGGGGATGGCAGGATCACTGCAGAGCGTGGAGGGTCATGCCCTCCGCACTAAGCATTTAAAAAAAAATGAACTGTAGGCATTTAGACCCATAATAGATGTTGAAAAAAGAAAAGGGAAAGGTTGCGGGGGCAGAGTCGGAGGTTGGGAGGAAGGGGGAGGTGGGCAGTGCACCTTGACAGGAAACACAGAGGTGAAGAGCAGCAGTCTGAGGTTAGTTTGACAGAGAGAAAAGAAGTCAGTGTGTGTGAGTTGTAGCTACGGAAGTGCCAAGCCCAATTTTAACTGAACCAAGGGTGGTGAGTGGTGGTGGTGGTGGAGTGAGGGAGGGAAAGAGATAGAGATCAGGTGAAAATAAAAGGGGTGCACAAGGGAAGGAAGAGGGGAGGGAGCAGAGGATGGGTGAGAGGTTAAGTTGAGAGGGTGGGGGGGGGGGGTCTACTGCACCTTCACACTTGCTCTCGCCACAACACCTGATAAGTGCAATGGAAAAACGTTTGGTTTCCTCCTGCATGTTAAGTGGTTTATATTCTCCTTCTCTCCATGCAGCCTGTCTGCTACTGTACTGATGCTGCACCCAGGTAATAACAGACAAAAGGAAGTGCCAAATAGTAAGGCAGACAATAGCACACATTGTCTACTTTTGATGAATTCTAATCTACGCGTTGTTGCGAGTAAAAGTGTTCTTTCTCCCCGATACATCAAAATGCATCCATCACCTCTGACGTGTCGCGTCCTCTTTTATAAACAGATTCCTACTGGAGATTTAGATGCAGTGTTTAAATTGCACAACAGAGGATCAGATGAAAGTGGATATATATCTTTACTACCTCACGCATGTCCTGACAAGGAACTCATTCCCATGATTTGTAAGTGGGTCTCGCCACACAACAGTATTAACAATATTCACTTTAGATAACGTATGAGTCCAGGCCCTGAGAGAGGATGGGTTTCTTAGAAAAGCTTTGTTAGCACTCTTCTCCTTGATAAATGATTTAGGACATGTGGCCTGAGACATCAATACAATCTCTTTTGTAATTAAAAAAAAAAAGGTGCACACAATATTATGCAGCTTTCACTTTGTCTGTCCCTCTCCCTCTGTCTCATCCTCACTCACCAACTCACCGAGCCCTGGAGCAGTAAAGAGATAATTCAAAAAAGCAACAGCATGAAGTGAAACATGAAAAAAAAAAAGACATAAGAAATTAAATTCTCTTTTTTTTGCTCTTTTGTTCCTTCAATTCCGCTCTCTGGACATGAATTCATAAAAGCAACGCAAGATAGATTCTAATTATGATTTGCGCTACCCCAAAAAAAGATGTAATTATTTTATATTTAAATAGAAATGAAAGAAAGAAAACAAGTTAGCCCTACACGTGCCACATTGCTAAACTTCAATCACCTTAATCCTCATCCTTTCTTCATGAACAATTAAAACTATAATAACATGGTCAAATAATTAAACTAGTTTGTCCTGATTTGGCAGCTTTATAGCACACACGTAAAATACAGGAATACTTCAGAAGAATCATATCCAAAAACCCACCACGTGCCCTTTTTGCTGTGTTAACACGAGGCATTTAAATGACTTATCAGCTGCAGTGGTGTGTTTCTGTGAAAATCTACCAGCCAGTTTTTACCACACAAACCACTGTGTAAGACGGGCACTGTGCTGGGAACCTTGCAGTAGCCAATCACGGTACAGGGCTGAGGACACAGAAGGTCTATCAGAGTGAGCACGCAGTCGTAGTGAGGGAGGCACACGGGGTTAAAGCATCAAGAAGAATTCATAGTAGCAGCGGAGAGTGTCGTGTAGAGTACTTCCCATGAAAATAACCAACTAAAAACTATGTGCAATACTTTAAATGTCACGCTACACTGCTGCTGGTTTTTAGGCTGTCCTTCTGTGCACATGGTGAGCAAACTTCTTGCTCGACTCTCACTGGAGGAGCAAGAGGTAGAATAGCGTATTTTGAAGTGCAAGGGGTGAGCGCGAAGGGGTGAGAGGGGGGAGAGGAGGCTGAGAGAGAGGTGAGTCTTACCCCAGTAGAGGGCAGTCTCTTGCCGTCAGGGTTTGGGCGCATGGGCAGGGAACTGTAGAGCCTCACACCTCGATCTGCAGCACCGTATCTGCTCTGTAAGGGGAGAGAGAGAAGAGTTTGACATGTTTTCTCACTTTCACGTAGAATTCAGTGTGAAACTTCACTTGGGTAAAACTTCTCCTCAAACAATAACATCAGACCTGACTCCAACCTGGTCTCCAGCTAATTTAGCTGAAAATGTTTATTGTGCGATGCCCAGCACCAAGATCATACATGAATAAAAATGAAACTAAACAAAGAACATGACAGTATATAGAATACCAAATTTATGTGTGTTTGCATTTTTTCTGTAATGTTGTTGTTGCTGTTGCTGTCTTTTACTGTTTTTAACTCCCTGCCCAGGGACCACAGATGCAAATGAGCTGTTCAGCTAACTCTGAACCTCAGACCTGGTTCTGTACATGGTCCCCGTCAACTAAACTAATAAACTAAATTAAGCTAATCAGTGATCATACAGTAGAGCAGGTACACCCTGCAGTTGTTTTTATGGCCCTTTAATTAACAGCAGTTTCATACATTTCCTTCAAATCACAAAGCAGACACAGTGTTAAATACATCACTTCATGATGATGTGCCGCACATAGTAACTGGATAAGGTTCGCTCGTCTGCCGCACTAATGGAACTAAGTTGTTGTTGTTGTAACCACGGTTCCTGAGCCGTCTCCATCTATATATTACACAGCTGATAAGTGCGATGCAGTCGGTTGTGAGCTTCCTGCCAGCTCCTCTTGTGTGTCCCTGTGTGGCTTGCAGCGGTGTGACGGAACCTGAAGGAGTGTGGACAAATCCCTCTGTGGTTGGGAAGCTAATGATTTGCAACAAGTGGTCCCTCCCAGGGAATGATGGCGCTGCACAGTGGGATTCGTGCTGTGGTTCACAGCCACAGCAGTGGTACATTCACTTAAATCGCTCTCTCTCTCTATGGCCTTGTTCTCATTTGTAGGCAGATCCGATCCCAATCTGATCTGCGTGTGTCCGTATTGACTAGTCTAGTCTAGTCTTCCACATGGATTTCTATAGTTACAGGCCACGCCCCGGAAAAACAAGTATAAATAAAATAAACCAAATGGACGACAGAAATCTGTGGAGCCATGGCTTTATTCTGATTTTTAAACTACTGTCTTCCACCGTGTCGATCGGTTAACGCGCCTCCAATCAACTTCCACTCTGTGGATCTACGTCATTGTTGTTGTTGTCGTTCAAGACACTTTGAAATCCTATTTGAGAGACCATAATGTCAAAGATTGAAATGGATCTGTGAAAATCTTCATCTCACCACTCGTTTTTAGTGTTCAAGTCATTTCGGTCACACACATGACTCTGATAGAAGCTAAATCCACTGTCTTTGTGTGTGTGCTTTAGCTTTAGAATGCTACCTGCTGGAGCTGTGTAATAACAGGTAACTAAATAACAGCAGGACAGAAATATATATATAATTATATAATATTATATGTTATACTTGGTGAAATAGCCCTTTCTCAGCAGCGGTGTGGACGCGTGCATTCAGTGGCGAGCTTGACATTCCCACGCTGATAAAAAAACGACACTGTAAAGACGCCTAAAACGGGAGACAATAAGCACAATGAAACGTGTCATTGGCGATGGAGCCATTCATAGATGGCGAGACTGAGTCAGGTCGTCTGTCTCATGTGAAACATGTCTGTCAGTGTGATTATCTGGTGGGAGGAGCTGAGAATCCCATCTTACAAATGTTAGTATTTAACAAGCATGGGGATGAGACTCAACAATCCACTGTTTTTCAAGGTAATTCATTTTTTTGTGTATCCACTTCAAAGACGAGCACAGAAATAACTACCATTAAAACACCTTTGCAAATTGCATTTGCTGGCCTAAAGGTATGGCCGTTGCACACTGCGGTGTAACCTGATCCACACAGCAATGTATGCAGTGGCTTATGTAATGTACCATGCATGAAACATATTCAAGCAACAGCATGTCCAAAGAGCATAAACAGCATTCTATACAAAGGAGTGCATTATACTGATGGCGGTGTAGGCCTATACGTCAGAATGTACAGTATGTGGTGTGGGTATATACTGATGTAGGGTGCAGCACCATTGCTGTGTAAGGTTTTGATTTCCTGTACTCATTATGAGAGGTGAAAACAGATGAGTAGACACCAGTGGCCATCTTGTCAATACAGTTCACATACTGATGACGCAGCGTATTAAAAAAAGGACTCTCGTTTACAGCTTTCCTCGGCGCTGCTTTGCCCTAACAACCCGCGATAAAGCAGCAGTTGTTGTGCTTTTGTGCATCATGAAAAGTGTCTTGTTTACCAAAATGAGATGCCTTACGTGGAGCATTCTGCAGTCAAACATTTATTTTCCTTCCTACTTAGCAGAGGAGCTACTGTGTACTAACTGCATGTCTCGCTCGAGACTTTTCTTTTGTGGATTCTTAGATAGCTTGCCAGCATCGTGGCTAAACAAATGCCTGAAAGAATAGCTGCTTTATCCAGCATAGGAGCCACAGTAAGTGAATGTTTGATATTTCTCCAGTGTGCCAGGCTAATCTGGCCCTGTGGCATGCCATTATGGGGCTAATAACAGCTGTCTGCGGTCTGGAGGGGACACAAGCCGGCCCGGCTGTGCTAACTGGCCCTGACAGACTCATTAGGAGTGCTGGCACCCAGAACAGCAACAGCAAAACTCCTCACATGCACACGCTCGCTCACAACAGTTTGCAAGTGCGAGGGGGCATTGTTCTCTACACGTGTTTTCTGACACCTTCCTTCAGACTCTCTCACCCTTGTCACCTCTCTTTCACTTTTTGGCTGGCTTGGGTTTTTTTTGATATAAACCTAAACCAGATGCTGGCGGCCATTTGACATCACTGCTTGACACCATGTTGTGCCAAATCTCTTTCTTTCTTTTTTTTCCTTCTTTTTTTTTTTTTTAATCACACCCACACTTTTGTTCTAAACCAGAATAGACGAGTAGAAGGTAGAGCCCAATTCTGTACTTGTGTTACTGTGACAAGGTAAATAATAATGAAAATAACATTCACTCGCATTTTCTGACTAACTTTGGTGAGCAGCCACAGGAAGATGCTGCACCACACCAGGAAGACACTGTCATCCTCTGAACTTTGTTACTGTAGCTGGGCCTGTTTGAGGACAAGAGGGACTTCCCCGCGCAGGCTCAGACAGCAAAAACAAACACTGTCGTGTCGCTCGCTCGGTGGGACACAGCCAATCAGCACGAGTAGATCAGACAATAGACACAAAGACCCAATGACGGCCGTCTGGGTCGAGCACCATTGACAATGGGAGGAGGGATGGGAAGTTTGGTTCTCTCCGACTATCACACGACAATCGCCATTTGACAAACACTTGTGTCCATGCACAGATTTACACGACGCTCCTTATAATGATACGCGAGGCAGCGTCACTTTGTGTCTGACAAGTCATGTTGAAAGAAGCACATTCACGGGGACGATTCACGCTTCGAAGTCTCAATGTATAATGAGGGAAGGAAAAACTATCTGAGGCCAACTGATAATAATAATAATAATTCATTTTATTTATAAAGGATGATTTAATCTGCAACCAATATGTATTTTGGTGAATGTGGTGTAAGGTTCTTTTTTGCATAATTACATTTTGTATGAAGACAGTTCCACAATGGCGAGAAAAGCAGGGTTGAGTGGAGAATTCCTCTGTTTGTTGGAATCAGTAGTCTCACTAATAGAGGTCACCAGCTCTTACATACTAGACCTTTAATTGAATCTACTCCATGTTAGTGGGTCTGATGCTCTGATTTAAACAAGCATTGAATCACAGCTAAACAAAGCAAATTTCAGACTCACCATGTTCGCTTGTTGTCAAAGAAAAGCACCAGGTAGAGCCTCCCGTCGGTCTCCTCTTGTCTCTGCTCCCCCAGATGGAGGACGTCTTTGGGTGGGACAGGGATGGGAACCCCATTGTGCAGCAGTCCGTCCTCGGGCATCTCTGGGTCGATGATCTGGTACAAACAGAATCAGCATAAGAAGGACTTCAGGTGTGAACCTAAAAAGGCCTGTGCTGTGTGAATTCTACACTTACACAGATCTACTGAGTCATTACTGAAAAGACTCATTATTTTGTTTGGTTCAATATTTTTAGTGAACGCTGCCGACTGAGAAAGCTACACCACCTGCCGACAACCCAAATAAGCTGGAGCTTCACCGATACAGGATAAAATGAAGGACTTACCAGAGCAGGATAGGAGGGATATCCTCGACATTTGGCCCAAACCAGATCTAGAGGGTCCAGTTCTGTCTCATCCTCTGATGTTTGGCTGCCGTTCCCTGCAAAACAGCAGCAAACACAAACAGTCATTGGTATGAACCCTAAACTACCATGAAGGCATGTGAAAATACGGTTAAAATAAGTGTTTTGATTAGAAGTGCGGACATTCACGAACATCATGCTAATTTGGCTAATTTCTCTGAAATATATAAAAACATAATGAGAGAACAAACCAGTGTAATCCGAGTCTCCATTGACTATCTCCATGAAGGAAACTTTGGAAAGAGCTGGTTTCCCGAGGCTTCGTTTGGGTGGTGAGCTGCTGTAACGCGACACATTGTATTGTTAGTATATCATATATTATTTGAAATCACTGCTAAACATCCACAAGCAATGCTCACATTATGTCTTACATTTCTTTGTGGAGGACAGGGCAAGGACTGTAGTCAGAGTCAGACCCACCATCTTTGTGCTTGTTGAAGCCGTTGGTAAGACCTGAAAACAGACGAGAGAAATCTTAGAACAGATGCTGCAAAAGAAAAAAACACCACCAGGAGCAAGAGAAGACAGAAAAGAGGACATAATGAAAACAGCAAATCAACTCAAGCACTGTAGAGAATTAGAATTGGGAAAACTGTGTTTTTTTTCCCCCTTTTTAAACAAAATAAAGAGAGAGTCTGACATTTGAAAAGTGTAATTCTTGTTGAAACAGCTCATCTGGAGTGATAAATATGCACTAAAGAAGCATTAAACGACATAAATCTGCTCACCTCTTTCCAGTGTATGATTTGGCGTCTTCTCTAGCTCACCGTCTGAGCACATGTCTCGACCGGGGGTCCACTGTTCATTGAGGGTGGGGGGTCCGGGGCTTTTCTGTGGGGTCTTGGAAGGAGTGGACAAAGGGGTGGAGCACGGGGTGCTGGCTGTGGAGTTGGGTGCTGAAGGCGTGTTGCTTGTACTGTCGTCTGTCAGCCCCTTCCCATTCAATAAACTACTGTCTCTGTCTCTGAACAGCTTTGCCCCATTTTTCGCCTTCTTGAATAACACTGAGGTTCTTCTTCCGACTCCCCCAACGGTGGGTCGCGGGGGGACGCCGGGCTCTGGCAGACCGTTAGCAACTGCCTGCCCTTCACTGTGCAAAATGGGAGGTGTTGACACCGACTGCTTCTGTGTTTTAGTGCAAATATTGTTCTCTGTGGCGCTGTCTGAGAGGTCACTGTCCATCTTTAGTCGCTTGCAGGGCCAGCTGGGGGACTGGGGCTCCCCTACGATTGGCCGCAGGGTGGGAGGTTCCAGTGGTGTGTCCCCCCGTCGTGGAGGAGGAGCTGGCCCTGTAGGTTCCAGTGTTGGTGGCGAAGTGGATTTGAGGTCCTCTAAAAGATGAGGAGAACATTTCATTTTAATGCAGTGCTCATTTGAAATGGATGTCGACTATTATGTAGCGTGATGTGGTGGTGTAGTATTCACACTGGAAAATGGTGTCACTTCATAATGATTTACATCTCAGTCTAACAGTGTAACCACAGTTGAAAACGGAGTTGAGGTATTCTGGAGACATGGTGGACCTCGTCAAGACAAGTGAATAAATAACTTTGGGCTCACAACTGGACACCAGCAACATGGTAACATGGCATCATTTCATGACTTAACTGACACAAATCACAGGTGTTCTGCTGCCCTCCTCTACAGTGGCAAGAAACTGTTTGTGGCCTGCAGTAAGTGGGATGATATGGCATGACTGTACGTGGCCGATGGAGAGTGGTGAGTCCATGAGTGATGTACTGAAGAGGTGCAGACATAGAGTGCACTGGGAGAGAGGAGTTGTGAGGCAGCCATGGCTAACGAGACTCTGTGGGCCCCTACTTACTAGACTGGAGTCAGTGGGGTGGTTGGGGTTGGTGCGTGGGGGGGACCCTGGCTCAATTACCTGAGGACAATGTTTCGTTAGCTCATGTTCACAACTGATCTCATTTATAAAGTGGCTTTTAAAAAAGGTACATGCATTGGCAATTTTACAGTGCTTTTCATGACCCACCTTTGTCCAAAGATAAGCCGTTATCTGCCTTGGTGTCCTTGTCATCTTCGTCGTCTTCCTCCTCCTCATCGTCTTCTTCTTCTTCTTTCATGTGTCCATTTAGAAGGCTGTGCCGTGGGTGCTGGCCCTGCCTGTAGCGGATGCTGTTGATCTCGCGGCGAAGCAGGCGGATACGTCGAGTTCGAGCACCACTGCATCGCATGGAGGTGACAAAGTCCAGCTTTTCCAACAGCTCTTTGAGCTGTTCCTCCACAGTCATATGGAGCCGGTTCTCTGGATCCAGCACACTGTCAACTGGACACAACAGATAAGGAGTTAGTAACGAAAAGCTAGCATATATGTTGCACAAATTGAACAAAAATGAGTTCACACAGGGCTTTTCTTAAAAAACAGTAGCTAATTGAAATATGCAAATGTACAAATACCACTGCACACTGCTATTTTTTTCTATTAATTAACAGAGCATGTAGTTCAATCTAATGTCCAGTACATGAGCAATTTAGACACAAAACATCAACATATTAATACAATAGTCAGGCCAACAACTAAACTGGCAAAACCCATAGACTGAAACAAACCTTTTCAAAAAAATTAAACAATGTCATTTTGTACGATTGACCCCTTCAATGCCAAAACTAAATCCTCATTCAACACTCTTGGAGATTTTTTTTCTTTTTTACCCTACTCCCTACTACTACCCTACTCCACATACAATAGATACACAGCTTCATCTGGACTCTTACCTACAACAGCGCCTCCATTCTGTAAACTAAACAAACAAGAACAAAATACTTTTCACTGGAACGTACCATCATCCCAGGTGCAGCTGTAAAAGTCTCTTTTCTGTGGTGACCCAGGGAGGTGCATGCCAGTGTCCAGGTCCAGACCGGTGTTGGTGGCTTGTCGCTGTGCATGGCGCAGTACAGCGCCCCCTAGGTCTCGAAGACGTAGTGCTGCCCGATGAAATAGTGTATCCTTGGCATTGTAGAGGAGGCAGTTGGACACCATAAGGTTGAAGTCGGCCTCCAGGTCAGCCACTGAGCGGTAAGCATGACTCTCCAGCTTAGAGCGCATGGTGGAAAAGTCCATAGGCTGGTTAATGAACTCCAGGTAATCTGGGACCTGCAGACAAGATGTACATTTAAATGTTAATGACAAGGACCTACACAGTGGTTTCATTTCAAGTAACATTATTACTACAAGACGATATGTTGCCAAGTGCAGGTGGAGGTCTTGTTATGTTTCAGTTTTATATAAAATTTCATTTCAATCTAAAAACTCTCTACATATTTTTTTTTTTTTTACATAGACCTTCTCTGTATTCTCATCTTTCCTGCCCAATGTGTTCAATTATTATATGACCAGCTTTTTACACATAATGTGCTTTTTACACATTATGTAAAAAGCTATAGTATTTAGTACATAATGTGCAAACAAACTAAAGTTCTAATTTACATCTCAGTCAACCTCATGAGGGCAGAGGCATTTAGAAATGTTCACAGAAATGCCACAAAACCAGAAACAACTTTGTAATATATGGGAAGAAATCAACAAACTGAGGCAAAGTGTTTAAACATACACTGGACTTTTGTTTTATATTTAAGAAAATGATGCTGTGTATATTATTTTTGTTTTGAAATACCTGAAATGGTGGTAAGAACATAATCCTTTAGGTACTTAATGGAAATGCACTTGTAATTAAAACCAGCATTTGAAATGGAAATGCAGAATGAGGAAAAAACACATGTATGGGCTCTTTGACTTGAGACATCTATAAAAAGTGTGTGTGTGCGTGCCAGGTGAGAAAACACGGTATGAACGAGACTATCGCAGAGGAAGACAAGACAGAGGACAACTGCACATGTGTGCACCTGGTGTCAGTGTTACAGTAACAGTAAAATGTCTGACCTCCTTGATGTCGACTGGCTCTGCAAAAATCTTGGCTGTGTCCTTCTCCTGTAGTTGGTCCAGTGTGGAGCTGAGCAGCATCAACATTGGGGTCAACTGCATTTCCAGAAATGCTTGATGAACTTTGACCTGCAATTGTTAAGATGACATGCACGTGAAGTCAACGTATGTGGATCGTGCATCAATTACAATTTCAGACAAGTGACGTGAGAGAATGTTAAGCGTTCATTTACGAGGGGTGAGTGATTTTAACTAACCAAATCATTGGTTGTAAATATAATATACAGAAAACATAACAACACAATAAAATTTCAAACATCCAACCATGATAACATTTTAAGTCTTTATCTGCTCAGATTTGGACATCCACAGACCAAAGGTTTTCAAGTACATGGTATGGAAAACTGTTAGTCCCCATGGTCTGTACATTTAAAAAGCCATTAGTACAGACCAAAGCCTTGTTTCCATTGAGTGGAACGGTTAAGTTTGGTACAGTCCAGTACGTATTTTTTGGCCAAAATAACCAACCCCAACCGTTCCATTCTTTGGCACACCAGAGTAAAATGGTACAGTACGGTCAGGGTGGAGCTAGGCCAGCTTCACTCAGGACAGTCAGCTGATTGGGGCGACAGAAAATCATCACTCCCTTGCCATTATTAAACATATTAAATATTAAATATCACACGGAATTCAAGGCACATGACCGCAATCTATTGTCATACAAAGCTTGACGTTTTGTTGAGACAAACAGCCTCAAAGCAGGAAGAAAGAGCTGCAGAATGTCCTCCATTGTTGTCGCAGTGTTAAGACGTCACGCTACGCTACGGGCATTAGACACAGTCGAAGCACAAGCCTGACCCAATGCTTTACCATTTCAAACGGCATCGTACTGTACCAAACCAAAGCATACCATGATGAAAACTCACCAAAAGAAAAGTGAGATAATCCAACCAAATCAATAATTCACACAAAAGTGTCAGACCTTCTGATTTAAAGCGCAACTCTTTGTTTTCTTGAATCACAGGTTACATTATCAGTGGTATCAATGTACTTTAGGCACAATTTTCTGTGTACTAACCTTGGAACAAGAAATACAGTTAGCCTAAAATGCATTTGAACATATGAGACACCCTCGTCTTTTACCTGTTCTCGTTTGAGTTTCTCCCTCTTGCGGATGAGCTCCACCAGCAGCCTAGCTTTTTCGAGGTCATGCCGAAGCTTCTGCCAATACCTCAGTGCCTCTCTTGCTGCGGAGACCTTTTCATCCACCTCAGGCTACAAAGCACAACACATACAATTTTAGCAATTGTTTGCTAAATCAAAGCACAAAACAGTGACCAAAGTGACCAAAGAGTTGCAACTCTGTGTCTGCCCTGACCTGTTCTGTGGTCTTTTGAGGTTGGATGGTCGAGTGCAAACGCCGGACCAGTGGCACACCGTTTCTTGACTGACGCTTCAGTAACCAGTAGCTATGCAGCCTTTGCATGAACTGGTTTTTTCTCTGGAGGATGATTCCTTTGCAGATGGCATTCAGCCTGCACAACAGAGACAAAGGCAGGCTGATTGTACTGTGTACATTACTGACATGATGAGCTTGATCACATTTCTGTGCAAGAAAGAATGCAAATGCTGTGAACAACAACAACAAACACAGGTGCACAGCAGTTTAAAGAAACTAACCTGGTTGTGGGTATATGGGGCACCGTTACTTGTGGTGAAGCAGTTTGTTGAGCTGAGTCTGAGCTCTTCTTCCCTTTCTTTTTAGGTGTTTTGTTATCATCGTCTGATTTTCTGCCTTTTTTTGGTGTAGTTGGACCCACTGTGTAGGCGCTCCGTCCTCTACTCGCCCTCCCTCTGCTGCCCACTACTCTTCCTTCACTTTCCTCATCTGACACAGTTTCCTGTCCTGGTGGAGAATGGGCCTCGCAGAAAGCGGTCTTCTTAACGGAGAACATGGTCCCATTGACATTCGTCTCTCGCACAGGATCAATCTTCATAAACAGGCCAGCACGCTGAGCACACGTGACATGAAACGCAGTGTAACAGTTGGCCTTGTGGCACTGAATAGATGCGCCACGGCCCTTCTGCTTGCACAGGTAACAAGTCAGTTTCCAGCGTGCTGGGGGAATGTTATTGACCCCTTCCACAGGCTCCAAAAACACAGTGTTGGCAAAACAGACTTCAGGGATCCAAATGGCACAAACCACATGGGCCCAGCGGCCGTCACTTGTTTGCTTAAAGGCGCCTCCACGGTTTGGACACAGTACACAGTCAACAGGTTTCTGAGGGGACTGGAGACAGCAGCGGCACAGCCACTGGCCCTCAGGTATATAGGGCACTCCATAACACTCCTGGTGCACAGCCAAGTTGCAGGAGTCACAGAAAAGGATGACATTGCTGTTGAGGCACTCATCATCCAGGCATACACAGCAGAAGGCATCGTCGTCAACAGTGCTGTGAGAGGGCGCCCGGCTTCGGGCTTCCTGATACGCTTCCTCCTCAAGTCGATCTACCAGCAGCTCGAAGGTGTCCGGTGAGACAGTCGAGTAACCTTCTGATGTCCGACCTGCATTGAGCATCTCCAACCAGGCTGCGTCCTCTTCATCCATATCATATTCTGCTATAGCTTCCTGTTCCTCAGCTGAGCGTTCTATGTAGCGGTAATATGCCGTAGGCAGAGGAGGTGCCTCGACTGGCAAAAAGGCTTCTAGCACCCGAAACTTAGGCTCAGGAAGAGTCATGTGATGATGCTGTGTTGTATGTAATTTTTCAGGTGTTTGAGGATGGGAATTAGGGCAGTGATTCTTTGAAGGTGGAGGTGACTTGATAGAGGGACATTTAGAGTCTTTTCTGCGGGCTCGGGGGGTGACTGGTTTGCGGACTGTTGGGGCACTGCTGGTAGGTGGCGATGACTGTTCATTGTTCTCCTTGTTGCTGTTACACTCACTTATGTCCTGTGCCATCATCTCATCCTCAGTAATTACCTCCAGGGGGTCCAGAACAGAAATACGGTGAAGCCTACCATCCAGTTCCACCTCCACCACCTTCTGCGCCTGGGCATAGGTCAAAGTTTCTCTGCTTGGAGATGCTTTGAGGCTGTAAGGGGATGGAGATCGTTGGCGGACACCCACATGCCCACTGACGGTTCCATTGGACTTCTTGACATCTCCTCTACCTCCTGCAGCCACCTGGCCTTTTTGACGTGGTTTCCTCATTTGCCACTGATCACAGTTTCCCTCCTGTTGGTTTAATAAAAAATGAATGTAAATAACAGTCAGTCCAAAATGTATATTGCATGTTGAACAAAAATAAGCATTCAATTGAACTTAAGCACAATAGGGAAGTGTCATTGTGCCAGCTTTTCACAATTAAAAGTCCCAGTGAAATCTTATTCCCTTTTCTATACTACAAAATGGTTGAGAAACTGACCAAATAAAGAAACTTGTGTTCGGCTTACACATCTCAGACAGACATGATGTTGTTGGGAGGACTGAAGAGTGGGGACCACAGCAGCATACAAAGTCACATTTGCTGCTTAATTTACATGGACTGTTTTTTTGTTTTTTAGGGGATACCATTTAAAGGTCAAACAATGTGGGTTTTTTATGGATGATGCTGATCTTTAGAAATCCGAGCAGTAATATAATGATGTCAATTCTGCCCTCCATTTGATAAAATGCCACTGATTATTAAAACAAATAAAACACAAAGTTGCTAAACTTCTTATTATTGACTAGCACAAATTGTATGTCTCTCTGTCTCACTAAGTATGTGCTAAGTGCAGTACTCAATGTTTTAAATAAAAAAATATAAAATTATATGACATACTTGAAACAGTCACCAAAAAATATGTCAAACTACATTATCAAATGAAACTTAGTTTAAGTACAGCAGCATTGCAGCATTTATGAAATCTCTGAGGACAAAAATTACAATTATTAAAACTGATCAGGAAACAAGAGTGTCCAACAGGGGCAAACGCACTGCAACGACCCAAAAACACATGCAGAATATGCAGCTAGTTTCTCCTCCTGCATGTGTTTTGGGTCGTTGCAGTGTGTTTGCCCGGCGGCCACCATAGAAAACTCATCTCATCTGATTCAGATTCAGACATAAAACATCCATCTATAATTATTCATTTACTGATACTAAAACTGATTAGTCCCCGTGATTTTGGCATCATTTAGAAAAACTAACTGCATAAATGTACATTCAATTTAAGTAATTTCAAAACTGTTGTCTGTTTGTTTACTGCTGTAGATTCCTGCACGGTATTATTCGGGACGGATGTCACCTGTATGTAAACATTCCTTCACAAACACACACACACACACACACACACACATCTCAGGTTTATTAAATCCTAAAAGTAAGACATTAACAGGTGATCAGCAGTCACCACGATGTCAACGCTTAACTGTCTAAACACAAAGAGACTGTCAACTCCAGAAAGGTTTTAAGAACTTCGATTATTCTCGACTTCTATCCCATTAACTGTTGACAACTCGTATCAGGGCGAGCCACAACACAACGGACTTAGCAAACCAGATATCAGGAAAGTTTGATTGAAGCAACACGCAGCCAATCAGCGTCCAGAACGCGACCATCTCAGCAGATCCGTGTCCCTATTTCGAGAGTAAAATGTCAGCCATATTTACAGTTTTAAAGTCTGTAAAGGGCGCTTCTGCTGTTTCAATTCTACAATTTGTTTAATCATTTCAGCGCAGCAACGTGTCTTGTAAATGTGCGATTCGAAAGGCACAGTATTTTGCTTGTATTCTGAAACGGAAACGTGGATGTAAACTGACGAGTAAAAATATCAGCTAGCTAGCCTGCTAACTTTAACAGACTGACAGTACTGAGTTTAGCTGATTTATTTTTATTTTTTTTTACCTAGACGAGGCGTGGAACAAGTTTTAATACGGCTAGTTAACACCGGGGGGAAAGTTCCGAACCTCACAATAATAACAAACAAGCAAAATTGATCTTACCTATTATAGCGATTGACACAGCCGGCGGTCAAAAGCCGCCTCTTCAGTAATGGTTGCCCAGCTAGCCACTTAACTAGCTGTACTCCCGAGGCTAAGAGCCACCGTTAGCCAGGCACAGTTTGCTGCCAGAGCCGGTAAATATCGCTATTTTGAAACGCATTCGTTCCTGCACAACACAGCGTATGGGGTGTGAAGAGTCAATTCCACTGATTTAATGAGAACACCAGTGGTGTGTTGTATCAATAATCTGAGAAACAGCTTAATGGCGACCTAATTTTGCGAGAAGGAGAAACACTAGCCTCCTTCGGCTAGCTTGCTAGCTATTTGGATCCGATAACTTCAGAATCAATACTAGCCCTAGTAGAAACTTGGCACTTCCGGCAACACCCTTTCAAAATAAAGTCCTTATTGCGCTGCATCGCATAGTCGACATATAATAAGGTAAAACAAATGTCATATGGAGTTGTGTGCCTTGATTATTCTTTGCCATCATAGTCACTGTCTCAATATAAATGTTATTCAGCCTATAACTGTAGTTATCAATGCACAGAAGCTATACTGCGGCCCATGCTTATATTTTCAGGGGTTAAAATTTCAAGGAAACTACTTTTCATTCTTTTTATTTAGAGGTTTGTCCCCACATTTGATATACTATTATTTTTTTCCTATTTTTATATTTTTGTACATTTACACTTAATAATGTATAATCTTGTACATTTTATTGCCTCTTCTTTTGCCCTCTCTTTTAAAGGGTTTTCTATTTTGTTAACTTTTCCTTTCCTTTAATTATTTTGTCAAGCCTGAATCTTTGTTAGAATTAGAATGAATTATTTCACACACACACACACACACACACACCTATTAGTGACAGTGAGTTTGACCTCTGCATATAATCAATCATTTTTACACACCAGCAGTGAACACACACAAGGAGCAATGAGGGATTGGGTGCCTTGCTCATGGGCACAACTGCCCTCGGCCCATCCCAGGAATTGATTTGTCTAACCTTCTGGTTTCATGTCCATATTCTTTCCTATTCACGTTAATCATATCTTCTTGTTTCTGTGTCAAAACACCTGAACTAATTTATTGTACATTGAAAACTACTCAGCAATAAAACTGATTCTGAGCGCCTTTTTTATATATTTAAATGGAAAATCGGAAAAAAATTACAATAGTGCGTGGTTTTATTTTGATGACAAAATACCCCCTTTTCCGCTTTCACGGTCGCATCTGGGCTACCTTGACAACAGCAGATTGATACGTGTTAAACCTGCCCTCTTGACGTCATAACGCCATCATTTTCGCGCGCAAGTTGGTTCTATCGAGCTAAATAAGAACAGTGTCATTCTTTTTAAATGTGTAGATTCAGCACAACTATTTAGTTTCAGCACAACACTATGAACTCACTGCGTTTGTCTGGTGCTTTGAAAACCTGACACCTGTCGTGACTGTCACAGCACATGTGAGCAAACATGCTCATGTTTATTCTACTCATTAAAACTCACGTGTTCACCCGTTCAGAGAAATCACAACAGCAGTTTTCTGAATGATTTAGACCAGACTCCGTAAGATATCCTGTGCAGGATTCCTTTTAAAATGGATGACACAATTATTTCAACCATCTTAAAAAAGGACCCACTTTTTTAAGATGATACACCATCAAGACTGCAAAACAAATGTGTGCATATTTTCAGGGGATATATATATATATATATGTATGCACAGATACAGTTTATGCTCCAGAAAATGAATGAATGAATGTTATTTATTTCACAATTCCATCCACACGTTCAATAAAAATAAGACCAGATAAATGCATTTAGGGAGGGGATTAATGGAGAATCTGATTGTTTACAACAACATCGTACATATATATTGTATTTACATCTTTCTATTGTAAAAGGTGGGCCTGGTTTGTATGAGTTTAATTATTGCATCGTAATCTAGTGTACAAAATGCATATCACGTTTATTTATGTGTTTTGTGAAAAGCCCACCTTTGCGTAGTATGTTGCACCTTGGACAGTAGTTAACTTCAGCTGTAATTGTTTCCAGTGAATCCTGTGACTGTGGGGGAAAATGAATGAGCTTAAATTCTGGAAAGAAAGTCAGCAAATTTTATGGCCACCCAAAAAAATATCTCCCACAACCCAGTGTCTGGGAATAATTTAAACAGCAATAAATGATGACTTTGCATTTTTACTTAACACATAACAGCCTCTCTGTACCAGCTGGCAAGGATATGTTCATGTTGGCTATAAGTCTTATTGTTTTCATTTGTAAACAATATTACAGTAAATATTACAGTAAACTCTGTGACATTTGGTCACAATAAAGAACACTCACCGATAAAGAATGTGTGACACAAAGCGCAATATACAATAAGGAAATAATTGCACATTACAAAAAAAACCCATGGTAAATTATCACTCTCGTTCATAAATCTAACCATATCCAGGCCAAGAGAAATAAAGTAAATCAATAGTTAGAATATACAAGGGCACCAGTGGCTGTATTCTGTGTTGTTTGGATATTCATCAGGTCACGGAGACATCGTCAGGGTGTTTTTCCTTTTGGAGTCTCGCCGTGGGAACGGCACAAAGCTCTTCACCTCTCTGAAACATAACCCTGAGGGCAGAAAGAATAAAAACATTTGTGCTCTTCATGTTCTGCATGTCTATAATCACTTAGATAAAAATATACTGACTATACATCGTGTATGGCATTTTAATATTAATTATTGATAAGTGCATTGACAGAAGTCCTGCATTTAAGTGTTGGTGTTGTTAATAATTCAACACACTATAAAGAAAATGTCCACTTTGACCATTTGAAGAATAAGATGTTCTCTACTGTTTCCAAATCTGTTACTTCTCTTTATATCGTTCTCATAAAATGCCATAGAAACTGCCATATCTAATTAATGTTTAATTATAATTTTTCACTAACTCTTCCACTCCTCGAGAGACAACGTGGCGTTGTCATGGCTGTCATCATATGGTGCAGGCTCAGGAAAGTCATCTGGGTCTCTAAGGCTGTCGAAGTACGGGTGCTCCAGGGCCAATTCCGCCGTGGGCCTCTCGTCTCCGTCGAGAACCAGCATCTTCTCCAGCAGGTCGATACCTGCGAATGGTCAGTGGTATGGAATAATGCAGACATAAAAAAAATCATGGGAGGCAAGTCATAACTGTGCTGCATCACTCTGAAACACTGAGGCTCTAAATAGACTGAGTACACAAATCAAGCAGATGATTACTCTTACTCAAGTGAATTCTCAAAAATCTAGAATTCTGGCTCTGTTTGGTAAAAGGTAAATACAAACATCTGTGGATGTGTCAACTTGTCAAGACATGTCAGTCACTGTTAACTTACCCGTTGCACTGGCTCTGGTGAACAGTGTTGAGAAGTCTTTTCTGGGATACCGTGGAAGAGCCTTTACATAACTTTTGGCCTGATTCATCGAAAAAGAAGAAGAAACAAAACAGCAGCTTACATGGAGTCAGTCTTGCAGGAGCATACTAAACCAATTTGTGTCTAATCTCTAAACTGGCATTAAAAGAATGTTATTTTCAATGTCTTTCTAGTTCATTATAAACCGCAAGGCTGATGAAAATGCTCAGTCAGACACAACATGAAGAACAAAACACCTTCCATGCAGAGATAAAAATATCTGCTGAAGCTCTTTCAACAGCGCGTCACACAGATGACTCATGAGTCTGCCATAAAATGAACAGAGAGTTTGAGAGCTTGGTGCCCAGAGTGACTAGTAAAGACATGTTTAATAGATTATTAATGGTTGTACCTGTCAGACAGAATTCATATTTCTATCATTATTTTACATGTCTTTAAGTTGAATTTACTGGCCACACTGTCCTGCCCTGGCTTTTCCTCTAGTGCCACCCTCAGGACACATTGTTTTTACTCCCACCACTGGCAAAGTCATTCATTCATTCATCGTCCACTGCTTGAGGGTCGGGCAGGCTGCTGGTGCCAATCCCAGTTGAACTTAGCGTGAAAGGCAGGGTACACCCTGGACAGGCTGACTGGCAAAGTCTTCAGCATGTTTTTATTGCAGTATGTCATTTATACTGCAACCTCTGAGGGCTGCTACTGAGACTTCAGCGTTATTAAAATGAGATTTCATGGGAAATCATTTAGGGTGATGTCATTCAATTTCCTCTACAGACAGGCTTTATAACACTCTCTCAAGTTATTAGCATTAATCAATTTGGTAAATATCACTCAGGTCAGGGATTTATGACATACAGTATACGTATTCATGACATATAGTACACAGAGTGATTTGTCCTACCTCTGGACTGTCCAGCTTCTGTATAAATTCTGCCCCAGGCACTCCAGTCACTTTCATGATCTGTGTCAGCTGGTCCATGTCTGGTTGTAAACAGTTTACAGTCAAGGATTTAGCCAGTTTATTCTGGTGCCTCAAGTTCGCAAAACGTAATCAAAGAAAATTACAGCCATTTGATGAGACAGTGACAGCTTCATTTACTCGCTGTGCTATAAATTAGTATCAAGTGCTTAGGGTGCAAAAAAGAACATAAAAGACAAACATAAAACGTGAAAAATAAAGTAATAGTGCAGTAAAAGCAGCAATGGATGATGCCTGAGGAAACATGTTGCTTTAGCTTCACTGTAACTTCCTTTTATGCTCCATTTTCATGATTTATGGAGCACATCAGAAACTGTCACCGTTGAATCAAGTGGCTACCAATCTCATTTATTATCACAATGATTTGTTGGAGCGATATTAAATCTCTCTGTACACTGAAACTTTACAGAATACTTGAAGTTAAATGTCCAGTCAACGGATGAGACACATGGAAGGATACAGTCTTTTCCTTTAAAAAGGGTTTTTCCATTGATCATCTCTGCCATGATACAGCCCACAGACCAGATGTCCACTGGAATAAACAGCAAAGCAAAACAGAACATTATTGAGAATCCAAGCTAAAACACATCCCAGCAACACAAGAGGGTTTCAAGTTCAGCTCAGTGGAGCAGAAATAAGGAAGGTGACATTTAATATTAGAGCAAAGTTCCTATTCTCAACAGAGAGCAGAATCTACTGTACTGTTTATATTGGGGAACTCAGTGAGTAATATAATCCTATGAAAGATGTACACATGTCAGAGTTGCTTTCTCTCTCTGCCACATTCCATCCTGTAGATGTTGTTTACGAAATGAAAACCTCCTACAGCATCTGCTGAATAAACATAAATCTGTGGCCACAAGTCACATTGACTAAGTCAATTGCAGCGACAGGTCTCAGCACTATCAGGCCACTGTCATATGCGCCAACACGAAAAAAAGATTTATTGTCAGAATGACACCCAGGCAACTAACAGAAAACCTGATGATCCTTTAAAGTACCACACAATCCAAAGTTAGGAAAAAAATCTCCACACAACAAATGACAAAAAACAGAGCACAGACAGGCCAACTAAACAATAAGACGACAGCAAGGCCGTCACAGGTGAGAATGTGTAACAGCTTGCCAGTCTGGGTGTAGTGCATCCAGTTCAGAATGACCTCAGGTGCCCGATACCAACGGGTCACCACGTAGCCTGTCATCTCAGCATCAGCACCACGAGCCAGACCAAAGTCCAGGATCTGCATTAGAGGCGAAGAAACTGATCACAACAAGGAACATGAGCACACAGCCTTTTGTTTACATTATTTACTGGGTGTTAAACTAATATTAGAGTCATCAATTTTGAAAAGACACATGCACAAAATGCACAAACCATAATCTCTTTGTGTATGTTGTTAATCTTACACATATTCTGTATCACATTATTTGGCTAAATCTGTTTATTTAAATGGCAGCAGCCCTGCCATTTAAATGTCATCAAACTTTATTTTAGTGTCACCCTGAGACAAACACACCTTTAGTTCACAATCTTGGTTTACTGCCAAGTTTCCAGGCTTAAGATCCTGTAAAAGAAAACGAGCAGTTTGACGGTTACTTAGTGCACATGGCCATTAACAGGAAAACATGGTGTTTGAACTGTGCAGTATGAAAACTGTGACAGGGAAGAAAGAGCTTTAGTGCTTGTAGTTCATGCAGCCGAACATGGCTCTGTCTTAGTCTCACTGTGGCAATTATGCAGAGTCATTCATGAAACACTGTGACATAATGTTTCTAAGTGCTGGTCTGTTAGTGATTGTTTGGTAACTCCTTCACTGATCCAAGGATTACTACTGTATTAGCAGAGTAACACTTAAACAGTGTTCTGAGTCAGAAGAAATGGCCGTATTTTCTACGGTTCAAACAATAAACAAACACTTCCATCTCTGACAAATCCACAGGTAACTATCACCAAACACGGGCAGCCAAATTAAAAGTAAACAAATTATATTTGTTCCGATTTAAATAGCAAGAACGTACATAGAGAAGTTCTTTTAAAACGACTACTTTCTTTGCGTCCACCACATATCTATATTTCATTTTATATGCATTACCACAGATTTTATCCAACACAGAATTACAGAATTACACTGTTTGTCTTGGAAGGCTGGGATATTTATTTGTGTTCTGTTTGCCAATGTAAATCTGCATTAATGATGTGACTGAACACGTTGTAAATAACAAGCCAGCATCTACTGCTTTTGATGTTTGCGCTCTATAGGTTTAATTCTACTTTTACTATTCCACACACACCCACAGGAGTTGGTTGACTGTGCTGAAGGGTGTGGCCTAACAACTCTTGACATGCCGTGAGACGTCAGAGGTGAATCAACTCATCCTACCTGTTGGGGCAGAGTTAAATCAGACTCAAGCTATGATGAATTGCATCAACATTCACATGTCCTTTCGTGGTGCAGCTGGAAGTGCATGTCTGAAAGCTGCGCCAATTTCACTAGTTGACTTACCCTGTGGATGATCCCAGCCTTGTGAATGTACTGTGAAGGACAGGAGACATTTGTTGTATTATTAACATTAATATACCTATAATCTATAACCTATGAGCTCACAAGTAAATTCCACTCGACACTGTAATATGTAGATATACATATAAATTTTGAATAGAGGGATATTTAAATATTTTATGGCTAATGACAAATAGAAAAAAATATAACTTCAGAACTGATCTATACAGCTTTCCTGTCTTATTTTCTGTACTGTACTTTTTTTTCCAACAGGTTGAAACGTAGACTGCATGCTACATTACATACATGTGCTATGTCAATAACATTTTTGAAGGCACTTTTTGTAACATCTACGACTGGCAGAAATCTGCACTTGGGAAAGGGAGGAGTGAGGGCATCGGGGAACCACGATGGCCTTCACATACCAGAATGTCTGCCCTTCTTCTTTGTTTGTGCAGTAAGCTTCCACTTCAAAATGTGAAATGCAAACTCTGGCTGGATTATCCATTCAAGCTGCAGTAGAAATGTGGCAGCCAAAAATGGGTGGCCTCCATAAAGCAAGATCTTTGCCTGAAGTACAGTACATATAAAAGGCTTATTCTAAATCAAAGATTTTTTTATTTTAAAGGGATTATACACTTATACAAACATACTTTGGGCAGTATGTGTAATTGCTGCCACTGACCCCTTCTGAATGTTACAAATTGGACCTTTATTTTGACTTTAAATGTGATAAAATGATAGCTTTCTCAACAGGCACCCCTGGCTCACCCTGAGTCCACAGAGCATCTGGTAGACGAGAAACCGAACTTTGTCCTCTGAGAGGTGACCTCGCACCTTTGACAGGTCAGTAAACATGTAAGGCATCACCAGGTAGCTGCGAAAAAAAAGAGGAGATACTGAGAAGGCTGCCAAACCCAATATTTGAGATTGATTCACCCAGTAAATGCTGCACTCCATGTATTTTTATACTTTCTGTTTGTTTATGTAACCCTCTTTCTCCACTGCTCTTAATCTATTGTAACCAAAACATTTTCAATGTTTCACCAAGTCATTATTTCACAATAAATGCAAACATAAAGTAGTGTTGGACACACATCAAGCTCATCAAAATCATCCAAAGACTGCAGCACCTTCAGTAATGTTTGCTTCACTGAAACACAGTTTCAGACTAGTATAATGACATTATAACAAACCAAGCAAAACCCCACAGTGTGTCACTATTCAGCAGCTGAGTCTACAAAAGCAAACACTATGTGGCCCAAAGTGTGTGGACACCCCTGGGGCTGTTATTTATTATTTCAGCTTTAGGCTGTTGGGCCGCTTGGTTCCTGTTTAGGAAAATTCTGATGCTAAAACGTATGTACATCTTCTCTCAATGATACACACTGATACTTTAGACAATAGAGAGCTACCACCTTATGTTATGGTCAGTTCTTGTTTCAAAATGACAGTGGCCAAACAATCCTAATTCCCAGTCCTGTAAGTAATACTGTTGGTTAAACCCTGGTCTGCAGTTCATCAAAAAAAGGCGTTGTCTGTCTCTGCCTGAGGGGTTTGCTAATATGATGAAAAATACTTACAAGTCTTGGAAGTCATCAAAGCCTGAGGCACTTGTAAACACATCAAGAAGTCCTATCACCTATGTGGAATGAAAGAGAGAGGTGAGTAATACAGAGACATGGGAGCCAGAAGAAACTGCTGAAAACAAATTTCAATCTACTCACATTTTCGTGCTTCATGTGTTTGAGAAGCCGTAGCTCTCTGTAGGCCCTCTTCGCAAAGATCTCTGACTGGAAGGGCCTGTGGAGCTTCTTGAGGGCCACTTTCTCTGTAGTTTTCTCATTTATTGCTGAGCTGTGGTGAGTAAGGGAATAGCAAGTCACTTTCTGCATATGCTGCATCTAGTTTCACTATGATTCCACTCTTTTGAAGTCACACAAGTAGACAACTGACAGAAGGCGGCCTGTTGAGGTTTCACTCTTTCTGAGAAGGTCTACATCAAATCATGTGCATCACAAAAAATGTTCGCAGTTAGAGGGACAGTTACTGTATGTCACTCTCTCAGTGAGTGTGTGTGTGCGGGTATTACTAATGTTGTGGGGACCTAAAACTGTTTACACAGTCACATTATGGGGACTTGTCTTCTTTGTGGGGACAACAATCAAGTCCCCACAACGTAAATGACTACATTACAAGTAAGTCTCCAGGAAATGAATGTAAGTCAATGCAATGTCCCCTCAAGTCATGAATGTCTAACATGCATGTGTGTGTGTGTGTGGTGTTTATTGGGCATCAACATGCAAATGTTTGGCAACTGATGATGTGCATGTATGCAGTGATCTGCAGGGCACCAAACCGTAGGTGGAAAGGCTTGTTAGGCTATTTGGAGCCACATCCACCAACACACATTACACACATCATTCATGCTCTGTGCTGTTGACAACACTGACGCATTTATGCAGGATATTACAGTCAAAATCACATAAAACAATCAAAATCAATGTCAAATATAAACACAAATAAGCTCAAACAAGCAGTGGGAATTAAACTGCTGAATATTATTCAGTTATGATTATTTCCTTCTACTCCTGTGTTTGCAATTTCTTACAAGATGGGTTTTGTGAGATGTGCACTTTAGAAAGATTACAGATAATGGTGGAGGCATGATCCCAATTCTCTAGATTGTGCCTCTCTTAAAGGTCAGACATTTTAAGTTTTACCTCCCACACTATAATCCTTAACCCTGGAGACCATCAACAGCAGGCCGCTATCTGTGGTTCTGACCCCAGGAGCACCAAAGTAGATGATGATAGATGAGAGCATTTTTCACTAAACCTTCTTTACCTTTTTAACTAAAGTTCTCACAATTAACATTGTTCAGTCCCCACAGGTATCCACTGTATAAACCAATGTGAAAACAACCATGAGAATTATGGTCTATCAACTCAGATTAAACATATAGTGTCACCAGATGCCAAAACTGACTGAATTGTTTTTGTGAATAAAACTACAAACATGGAAATTCAAATAATCCCATTCAGCATATTTACAACAGAATTACAAAATTATACCAGTTGTGATGCTACAGTATTATGGATAATTACATATTATAAACAGTTTCCACATGCAATAGTCAGTATGTAGTTCATAGCATAAACATGAGTAGAAAAATGTAGTTTGATTCAGGTTAAAGTTGAGTAAAGGACATGTGATCTACCAGAGTAATGCTATGAAAGTATTGACTATTTGTCACTAACCAGGATTAATGGTGTGAAAAGCACTTTACGTCCCACCATTATAAACATATTAAGCCGCGTGTCACATGCTTTTAAGTACATTGTGGTTTCAGACCATACACAATTCAAATGATAAGGGTCATTTATAACTCTCCAATATTAATTGACAGAATACTGAAGGCTTTAACAAATAGAAAAAAAGCTTTTGTGATTAATAAAAGAAAATGACTTTACAGAGATAGTGGGATTCCCCCTGGGGTTGTACATGTACTCATGATACAGAATCACAGTCCTTGTATGAAACCTGACTGCATGTCAACTGTAAACACTTGGACCAACTTAAAGTCCCACACCACAGATTTTGCTTTTATCCAGTGAAGACTAGAAAATTAATTCAAATATATAGATTCAGATTCAGCACAAAAACAAAAAACAAATGTAACATTAGAAGATTATGAGACATCTTCTAAAGCTAGACAATCATAAATGTAATTTGACACAATGCAATCACAAAGCCTGCTATCCCATTCTCCCAATTTTGATTGCTCTATGTTCAGTGGAAATGTTACTCATGCAATGTTGAAAACAATTCATATCATATTTATGTTTACACCTTGTAGTAAAATACGGAGTAATCCTGTTCTATTGGTGTTATGAGGGAATGCTCCACCATTTGTTTTAAATCAATTACACAGTGAATACTAATTTGTAGCTCAAAATTTACTGACATTTGTCTGAAAAATCACAATTATTAGATCATTTTGTCAGATGTTTTGAGCTCTGGTGTTCACACAATGATGGGTGCAAGTTCAAACAGATCACCAATCCCTTACAATGTTCCTTTTGAATGTCATGTTTTTATTGATTAAAATACACGGCATTCAAAAGCCCCATAGTCAGTAAAATTACATTTGATGTAATATCATTTCAAAAATCTATGTGCATGGTAGTACCCATTAATAGTTTCTATGTACTTTATATATGACTGTATATGCGGATTAAAGTGCAAAGAGGCCATCTTTGACTCTGACACAGGCTCCACATCTCCTCTGTTATTGTACAGACTTCATACATATGGCAGAGAGCCGGAGGTATTAATAATAACAACGTGTCAACATGTCAGGTGTAATAACATGTCTACATAAGTCACAGCGGTGACGTAAGAGTTCGAGTTTACAGTGTTTGTGATGCAGCGTTATATTTCGGGCCCAGCACTGGTATATCACACACACACACACACACACACGCACGCACACAGAACGTACAGGAAATTGCAGACCACTCACCACACCGAACCGTACGCCCCGGTTCCGATCTGTTTAAGCCGTGTGTATTTCTCCGGTACCTCCCACACCGTGCTGTTGATTTCCTCCCGAGAGAAATGTGGCCGGGCCTCCATGATGAAGAGGAGAAGGTGAAGCTAGAGTAAACTTCTCCTCCCTCCTCCTGTATGCCTGGCACTTCTTCACAAGGTAAAGCAAAACCATAGAGCAAAAAAAAAAATCACACACAGCGCAAGTACGACACAGTGCGCCGCACGATTCACTTCCGTTTTCACTTTTCAAAATAAAGCTCGTTAGACCTATTCACATGAGGTCTACGGATTGAAGCTGTAGTATGCTACTAAAAAATTTATCATTCTAAAGGGGTGCCTTTCTAGTGGAGTAAGTGATGCAGTGTCCTATAAGATGCCCTTTTAATTCCAGTCCCTCTAGATCTGTCCATAGTCATGTTCCACTCATGGAGATTACAAGCTTGACGTCCTCTTTCTCCTGTAATTTTATGCTTTCTTGTTTCCTTCCTCTCAGAATGTCTTTTTCCTCTCCTTCTTATTACATATTTATATTGCTCATGTTGTGTCTGTCTTCCCACTCAACCCAGCTGGTCATAGCAGGTTTCCTCTCCTCCACAGCCTGGTTGTGGGTCATTTTTCAGTTGAGTGTAAAGAAGATGATCTAGTGGATACACCAGGGGCCTCAAACTCAAAATAACCTGGGAGCCAGTGAACTTCTAGTCTGGTCAATAGGTGGCCAGTCAAGTAAAAAACAGTTCACTGTTCAGTGATTTCATATTAAAATTATATATTGAGGATCCATTATGATATTACAAATTGAAAATACGCAGGATGATTTCAGTGCACAAATATAAGTCTTTACGTTTTGATATATAGTTCAATAAAAAAAACATGATGATGATGCAAAAATAAATCTATAAATAACAAAACAGACAGAAATAGAATATAATGAAAACATTTAGTCAATAATAACATGTAGACATTGTAAATAAAACATTAGACAAGCTTGTATGTAATTAAATGTTGACGGTAACATGTACTAATGTAATAAATGTAACCTATATGTATTATTGTATTATAATTTTTAAAATATTGTTGATGGCCAGTTTTCATTCATTCATAAATGTGTAAGGCCACGAGTTTGAGACCTCTGGTCTAGAGCTTTTTTATATGACAAGAGCTCTCAGATAACTCATCATATGTTTTGGCCCTATGAAAATAAAATTGACTTGACGTGCCATCATTTATGATTAAGATCTTTTTTTTTTTCTAAATAAAGAACAAACACAACAGCAAACACAACAGCTTTGTAAAGACTTTTCTCGTTTCATGACTTGTTTCTGGGCCTGTCTTAAATAATCAAACACAACTTTATTTTGAAAGGGAAATAACCCATTTTCCGGTATTGTCCTCTGGTGTATTTTACACAGCACAACAGTACTGAACATTCACGTTCAATCTATTACAGCAGATAAAATGCTAAATTTTCTGGACGAACACTTAACATGTCGCCTCTTGTGACCGTATTTGCAGTAAAACGTTGTCCTGTAGAATTCCATTCCAACTAAAATGTTGCAACACTATTCAAACCATGAAATCCTGGCGTGAAAGTCGAGACTTGCCTGCTCACACATGTCAGTGACTTGATTTGCTCTCACCCACACAAAGTACGTGTTACCTCTCATGAATAATTTCTGTAGACTGCCAAGAGTTCATGAATCATGAGAGTCAACAGGAAGACATGGACGGATGAAAAACATGTACACTAAGAAATATTTCTTATATATGGTGCAGTTTTTACATTTGAATGAACATTCCACTTAATAAACCCTGCATAGACAGAAAACAGTGTGGTTCTGATAAAAACACTGACCTCCTGTCACAGTGACAGCGAGGAAAAGTGTTATAGAAATGTGAGCACTTCTGTAGTAATATGTGCTTTACTATGACTATGGAATTAAAAATCAAACGCGTATTTAAATGTGAGTCTGCAAAGGCATTATTAAAAGTTCTTCATTCCTTTGGAGAATGTAAACTAAAGACAAATGGTGGAAGTCGAATTCTAGTTTGAATAAATGATTAAACAGTGAATAATAAATGAGTGAATTTAACTCTATTCCCAGGGTTGTACATGTGCAGTGTCTGTTTGGGAGTTGAGACGGTGATAGTGGCAGCAATTAAAGTTGAAAAGGATAAGGTAAGTAAGATCTTCACTGCTGTATGGAACAAAAATGACTGTTACATACTGTATCTGTGAGAATCAAAATGGCTGTGTGGATCAATACCAGTGACTCAGCTGTTACTTGGCCAACTGCTGAACTTGCTGACTTTCAAAAATCACTTGTCATCCTTTCATCTGTTTTGAAGAGAAAAGATTCCGCCCACTCGCTGGAGTTTCACGATGTAGTCTAAACCAGTCTCTGTTTACTCACGTGATTAGACTCGAGTCTCAAGAAAGAAGAAGATATCCTTTGTGTGACATGGAGGACTCTATCCTCTCACTCTGATCAGGTCTCAGTCTTCATTGCTGACTGGAAATTGAGCAAGGGTGATTTCTTGAAATATACTTGAAAGCCCCAGAAAAAAAGAGGGCTTTCATTAAAGAAAGTTTTCTTAAAGAACTACCATGAAGGTGATCTTTCTCCCTCAAACCAGGTACGCATTCAGCAGGCCACACGATTGGGGTGCCTTTGTAGCAAGAAGACCTGGTTTGAGCCGGATAGATGGATGGATAGATATGCACATACATATGCATATGGGCCTAGATTTAGACCAGGGCCATATAGAAACCATGTAAATCAGTTTAGCAAATTTTTCAGCTGTTCTGGTAAATTTCTGTCTCTGGTTTGTCCTGTTTTACATCAGCGTGATTTTATTACTGCACACCCTGCATATATACACTCTCTGCATTTTCCTTTTTACTCATTAAAGGTTTTTTTTCTATCCAAATTGGCTGCGTTCCAACTGACTTCAGTCTGGTATTAAACAAAAAACAGCCCTCTCATTAATTTGGACCAGCCTAATCCAATAACACAGTGGGGGTGTAATCGCAGACTTGCATGCACACATTAATGCTGCATTTTGTGATTTGAACGGTGTACTGTATTTACTTTGCTGGTTGTGTCAAAGATACATTTTTTTTATAAAAGTAAAATAAATTGCCACCACCACGATGATCTTCTACTGCCTAATCCTCCACATGAGGGTCACAGGGATCTCTGGTACCAATCACAGCTGACATAGGGCAAGACATGGGGTACACCCTGGACAGGTCGCACGATAATCTTGAGTCGTAAAATTATTTTAGTGATAGTTATAACCTAGTGCCTATTTTTCCAGCATTTGTCCGTCAAACTGCACATAAGGGCCCTGTAAGCTTTTTAAGCTACAGCTGTAGTGACAGAACACCGTATTGAAATTGTACACACTTCTCGACAATGGAGTAGGATCTCTCTTTTTTTGTACCCCTAAAATAGGTCTGTTTGTTTATGCCACAGCTATTATAGATTCATATTTGCAACGCTATGAACTGACGGATCGATAGTGGGCAGGGAGCTGAGTTTGAGTCTGCAGATCTGGCACAACTTTGATTTTGTCTACAAAAGGAAACAGCTGTCTGTGTGGAAACATCATTTGTGTGTATTGTTGCTTTAGTGAGACTTACTAATTGAACATATACAGAACAGAACATACGAAACTGGAGCGCCCAAAAGAAAGACCTCATCCACAAAAAGCGGTCTCCATACAGCATAGCATTTTTTGTGTCGAAATACCTCCAAAACCACCGAAGGCAATCACTGCTGAGTTCTTCAGGAATTGTTACATCAAGTCCAATTAAACTGTCCTCATGCATGTTGTTAACAATGGAATTTATTCTGTAAGGTAACCTTTAAATAAATATCTCACTAATGGCTGGAGCATCTGGCACTGATATCATTTTATAGTCTCATTACACAAAAAACCAAATGAGTTGAATACATTTCTTCTTCACCTTGACCAAAACCTAGAAGGTTTTATGTACATTTGGCAGTGTCCCTCTCTCCTGTGGAGTTTATAATACTTTACGTAATTACTTTTCATATACTGGGACAAAATGTCCATAAAGTCAAGAATCAATTACTTGAGTTGGCTGATGTCACTCTGGGTAAATTAAATGACATTCATCACAAGTATGGTCAGGATTAATTTGCAAAATGAAACATTAAGTATTAATTACTAGTTCAAACTGTTTAGAAAGGTCTTTTACAAGGTGATTGCAGTTAAACAATATCCTCTTAAAACTGTAGTGAATCCCTAAATAATGTGTTTTTATTTACCTCACGCGCTGGTTGAACTCAACACAAATGACGATCCTACTTTCATAAATATCATCATCACAGCCTTAGAGCCAGCTAAACTCACCACATGCTCTGAGCACAAGCCTGTTTTGAAACTTTTTGCAGATTGACAGAGTCAGTTTAACACACACACATACACACACACACACACACACACACACACACACAAACTCAAGCTCAGTTCGGCTGTGTGACAAGTAACACATGTGGAAATGTGAAAAGACTGTAGCTTTGTAGCTGAGATGCAGGAGCACCATTTTTTTTAAAAACGGACAATAATAAATATAGCCCACAAGATGGAGCTAACATCCAAGCTGAGCTGAATGGAGAACCTGAATGGTGCATTCACTGTTCCACCAGATCAGGGATCTTTGCAGGTTTGTGTGCATAGATACGTTTCTAAAACATCTTGATAGATAAAACAAAAAGATTCTTCCTGGATCTGTGACTATCACTGACAATGCTAATGACCAAGTTTGTTTTATTTATAATGACTTGGATATGAAAAATGCATCACATCCTGTGCGTGGGAGGATTATTCCCAGGAAAGATGTTCCAGGCCCTAAACTGCATATTTAAAAAGTATTCATAAGCTGGATCATTACTCTGCTTTTAATAAGCTGACAACAGAAGTAAAGAGACTGAATGAAACAGTAGATGACACTTTTATTTATGTGAACATGTCACACACTATTATTTTAAAACCAAAAGCCCCGAGCGAGAGGGCACATGGTGTCAGCATACAATATGGATTGGTGGATGGTGAAATAACATGGCATGTCCTCTGTTCTTGCTTATGATGCAGATACTGTGACTTGTGGCGTTTCTGTGACGCCCGACAAAGTCACACACACACACACACACACACACATATGTATACATGATTACAAAACAGGCATGCGGCATATCTGTTCCTTCTTCCCATCATTTGTGCTTCAGCCCGTTTGCCAAAATCCTCTCGAGCAAAATCTGACATGACATTTTGCAACACTGAATCAGCAGAGAAGGTAGGCTAGCATGTATGGATAATGAGAGGGAGACATAGGAAACGGGAGAACGAGGAGAGAGGGGACAAGCAGCTTGTTTCACGAAAGGCCACAGCTAGAGGAAGACATCTATTTGCCCCTTGTGCCATCAGAGCAGCCGGTGGCATTAACCTAATGAGTCTTTACATAGTAATTAAAGGTTCCGAACTGAATGATACTCTCTGCTGTTCTGTACTGAGGGAGAATTAATTATTAGTATTAATCAATGATGTTATCTGTGGGTGTTGCTTGGTTAAGAAGGAAGACGGGCAGACAGTGGCATTTAGCTTTGATTAATGAAGTGACCTTCCCTGCAGCCTTGACTGAGTTCGAGAAAAATCTATTCCATTTCAAAGTGACCTCCTGGGGGGTTGGGGGGGCTGGTTGGAACACCTATACACTCAGCATCCAAATGCAACTTAACACACACACGCACGCACACACACAACCTTCACTATGGAGTCACATGTGATGTTTTTTTTTTTTTTGCAGTTTCAGACATCTGACTAAAGATTATCACTACTGCAGCTAAGTATTGTGAAGTTATATTATTCTTGAAAACTGTAGCACACTGTCATGGAATGCAAATGAGAACGTAGCAGTAGTGGCGATGATAATGATATTAATGGGTGCCCAAAGACTTCTGCTAAGAAATTTCCATATTTTGTCCCATGGGTCCCAGGTGTTGAGAGCATGGCATTAACATTTTTATGTTGGTCCCATTCCCACTAGAACAGGAGGACAAGCCAGGCATGTAGGCTACATTCATTCTTCACACTGGAAAAACAGGCGAGGGGAACCGTTGTTTTCCACATGAACGGACTCTACAAGCAGGCATGAAACTCCTCTGTAAAAGGAAATACTCAGCATACTTACATGTCTTCATACACAGTATATACTGCACATTTTTACACAATGGAGAGCCATTATCGACCAGAAAAAGGTCTGTCAATAAAAATAGTTCTTTGGGGAGTCTAATATGTCAACCTGACATGTGATGTACATTTATCAGTATGCTGGCATCAAATATTGATATTTCAATTAAAAAATATAAAATAAAAATGGCATTCTGAAGAGATTTTCTTCATGACTCCTCATGGAGGCGCTCATGAGGAAAAAAAACACAGAAGTTAACTGGCCAAAGAAGAGAGAGGCGCAAATAATTCTGCATGTGAGTGTTCTATGATGCATTTTGTGTTCGTTTTTGTTTCATATGCATTTGTTTGATTATAATCTCATACCATCACACCAGGATAATGTTTATGGAAATGATAATACCAGCAGTATTTATTGAATCAAAACACATTACCTCTGAATGGAATCCAGCCACACACACACACACACACACACACACACACACACACACACACACGTGAGTCAGGTAAACACTTGTTCAGGACTTTTTGTTTTTGCAGTAAACAGTTAACTGCTGAAACTGAGAAGAGTGACAAGATGAGAAAAACAAAACATTGTGGCCAAAAAGCTCCAACTGAGCTGAAAGAAACTAGTTGGGAATTAATTATCCATGTGTTCATCACTCCGAGTGACTCATTTCAAACTACACTAAAAAAAAAATGTGAACCTTCTGGAATGACCTCTTTTCTGCATTAACTGTTATTTAATTGTTATTTAATCCTCACATTTAGACAAAGACAATGTAATTAAGCTAATAACACACAATTATAGTCTTTTTAAAGGAAAATCAGTCCCAGTTCATGATGCTAGTTCCACAGTAATGGGAAACTCTAAGATTATTGGAAGACTGTCTTAAGTCATTCATCGTGGATGAGGGTCAGGCTTGTTTGGAGTCGTCGTCCCTGGATCTGTACTTTTAGGGAAAGCAGACAGAGAACCAAAGACAAATCAACCACTATTAAAGCTCTGCAGCTCTGCAGCTCTGCACTGTTCCTTCAGTCGTGTTTTGTTGACTGGACCTTAGGTTTACCAACTCCTGAGACCAATTCATTTGTTTCATGTCATTAGCCTCAGTGTTCATATTCTTGAACTGTTAATTGTTGAATGGTTTGTTTTATATAGACAATAAGAATACCATGATTTTCAATTGTTCACAATGTGGAATCCATATTTTTGAGACAAAATCTACATACACATTCAGGTAAATAAGTTTTTTTTTAATCATTATACTGTACAAAGTCATTTAATGAATTAAAAAAAGATTTGGTGCAGAGTCATCTTCAGCACTGTAAGAGCTGATACTGATTTTAAATTAAACTACTAGCAGGATGCATGATAAATTAGTGCTGTTACATTTGACTGGGCCAAGCAGACAGCTTTCACTAAAGTCATATCATCTACTCTAATGATCGGGACTCAGATCATGGATAGTTTGTGATCCTTAATGGGTCCATTTCGTTCAGATGGCCACCTGGTTCCCCTTCCGTCTGACCCAACACCGGGTCGGCACAGACCATCTACTAATGAGGATGAGGAGGAAAATACATTTGTTAAAATAACTCTCCAAGCGTTGCAGATGTTGCATTTATTTTGTGACAGATTAAATTTTGGTAACAGATGGGTAATACATGCACATGCACACAAACAATGCTTGCAATAGGTAACACACTAGTGCTCATCCAAACACTGATTACCAGCTCGGATGAGGCTGCCCAGACAATGACAGTACAGGAAGTCCCTGTGGTGCCACTTAACCAAACCTTAGTGGCGTGCAAGTCATTGTGCCATGTGTCATCTCATGCACATCGTAAACGATGCTCGTCGGGCCGGCACATGACAGACTTCAACTTCACTACTGTTTATCTGTGAGCAAAGCTGGTCACTTCTGATAATAAACATAGAGGATAATTGCTGCAATTCTGGCCTGTGCAGCAATAATGGCCTTTTAGAGGCTGATACTGCTGTGACCCACAGCATAATGGCACAACACTGCTCTTATAAAGTATTCAGGACTTAATTCTTGAATGTGAGGCTGAGGAAGAAAGAGATAATAATGAGCATTAACCAGTCTAGTGTGTTCATTTGTGAAAATAATGACCCAAATTATGTCAGAGGTTACAGAGCCATGTGAGTGAGGAGACAGTTGATCATGTCCACAAAATCTGTCTGTGTACAATGTGGCTTAAATGGTAGTTTTATTGCAGCAACAGTGGATCGGTGAGTGGGGTGTTATTAGACTACTCTAAGGAGAAAAGTGCAGCAAGTGCTGATCAATAAAATTTTACAGTCAATCCTAAACTGCCCTGGTAGCCAATGAAGTGAAGCTAAATCGGAGTATTAGGCTGTCTGCTCCACTTAGCTCCCTTCTGGAGAGTGGCTGCAGAAATCTGGACAAACTGTAATCTAGTTATAATGTGCTGCATTCGACAGCTTTCCAGGGAGGTGTGATGAAGGAGAAGCATGTGGTTGCAGGTTTAAGAAGACAGACAGAGAATCTGTAGTGTGATAAAGTTATGCAAAGGGCAACAGCGATCCTTTAAGTTCAGATAAAAACTGAAAACCACTGTTTGAATGTATCTACGTTACACCTCTATGAACAGAATGTAATTCACTTACTTAGAATAATAATTGAGGATCATCATCATCGCCATCATCATCATCATCACCATTCTTACCAGATATAAAATCACTGCTCTTAGCGAGTGAACCACAGAGATTTAGGAAAAGGCTGACATTGCTGTAAAGTCTGATGAGATAACCAGTTACAAATTCAGGCAAAAAAAGACAGTAAGTACAGTGTGGCTATTACATAGAGAGAAAGACACCAGTGCCGATTCTTGGGATTCCAACATCAAGTCATATGAGCCAATCAACAGAAGACCCACGTTCACAACAGTACATCGCACATTGATGAGTCATCTAACGAGGTAAGATACAGTGAGGGTGGAAGTTTAGCTGAGTTTTCCATCTCCTTATATTGCGCATTTACATGATAATAGAGTCCCATTAGCTCTCATTACGCCTGTTGATTGAGTTTGCCAACAATAAAGCACAAAGGTTTTTCTTTCCTAAATTGAAACTTGATTAACAGAAGCCAATGACTTAGAAGATCATTCTTCACCAAATACTTAATTTGTCATTGCAGTAAGTGGTGTTACACACACACACACACACACACACACACACATAGAACAACACTAAACTCATTGCTAACAAACAGGTACCTGGCTTCATCCAAATCACTGGTATTGCATAGAAAATAAAAATGTAGCTGTGTCTATAATTAGGATAAATGGTGAGTGGTGAGCGGGCAGCCCGTGTGTTGGGGAGCATATGTCGCAGTGAGTTAGCATCCAAGCTATAACATGTTACTTACGCCTGCCATGGTTGCCCAGGCTACCTGTCAGAGCAGCCTTGAGATGACAGTGATGTTTTCTTGTCTGTCAAGTTCACTGGCCCAGAAGACCTGTCACCTGTCAACACACACACACACATACTCATGCATACATGCACACACGTACAACCATCGCTGCATGACTTTACACAGACTTGACATTAAATTAAGTTTCATGATTCTTTGACATATAGAAACTTGCTTTTTTTTTTTGGAAGACAGGTCCTCGTAATGTGATTTGTGTCAGACATATAAATACAGTACTGATGGACATTCTACAACATGAGATTGTAAAAGTCTACATTTACTGCCTCAATCCATTTGCACTCTCTTCATTGCAGTTCCACTTTTAGCTCCACCCAGCTGTCCTTTGTGCAAATATTGACTATAAAGCTGCAGATCTGAACACAATTCTAGTCTCTCCAGTCTCACCAGTCAAATATTAACACTCCATTCTGATGTAACCGGGATATTTTTTGCCTATATTCACACAAGACAAATGTCACTCTTCCTTCTGATTCAAATAATAAAAATAGAACATGGGCCTCACAGAGCCTTTTAGTCTGTTTTGGATAATTGTTTTGGTTTGTTAGGATGTAACATTGAATTTTAAGTGGAAATCTACTGTGACGTCACCCACTGGCTTGTGAAATGCTACTTTGAAGCCTCCAGTTCAGAATCTAGGCCATCACCATGTTGTTGTTTTTTAAAATACAAAAAAAGAAAAACATATTTGGAGAAGCAGTGGTAGGGACTATATGAGAGCCTGACAACTGCACATCCACCTACACAAAACGGATATATAGTGAAGAGCACCTGAAACTGGTCATTGGACCAAAAACTGACAGTTTAAGTGAGAATTAGAGTGATTTTCTCATCGATGTACATACAAGCTGAATGTACTTTGAACACACAGTCTATGGTAACATGTAAAAGGTCACTGTATGAGTGCTCCAAATGTGACAGAAAACATCCTTTAGCAGAGCTGTGTTTTCTTCAGAGCTGAAAGGAAAGAGAGTCATGAGGTGATTAAAACACGGCTCTGAACGAATACTAATGCTGCTCTGTGTTGGCTACATTTCTTATTCCAAATCTATCTCACGTCACTATGTCTAACTCTCTGCAGCAACCTTGTGCTTACACATGAATCATGGTGGTTTCATCTTATCACTCATCTCCTCTGTCCTTGTGCATGGCCCTGCTCAAAACCTCTGCAGCAAATCGACGTAGCTGCTCTCGATCTTTCGTTCTCACGTTCCCCCTCCTCTTCCTGGCCACTCTCTGCTGTTCACTGGCCCTTGACTAAGTGTGTATTTGTGCCTGTGTCTGAGGCTCAGTGTGTTTGTGCCAGATGACCTAGAGTCACCCATGACCACTGGTCCACAGCTAAAAGGTTAAGGCTGGGGACTGCACTCCTTTCTCATTCATTCCTTATTCTCCACTCACCAGCTTCAATCATGATGTTTCCTCATTTTTCTATTAATGTTTCTTAATTCCTTGTATCTATGCTCTTTTCAAATCTACCAAGGAGTCATTCTTGCCTTTGGTCATCAGACTGTGCAGCTCTTCACTCGGTGTGTCAGACTGAGTCAATGGCTGTAATTACTACTGTTACAGTACCTATTGTGCAATAATAGATTTGCACTCTTTTCTTTAACCGTCCTGCATTTATCTGAAGTACTTATGCTGTTCACTGAACATTCATAACTTCAATTATTGTACACCTGTTCAATTGCACATTCCAACAAGTACTCTTGTGTATAGCATTATTTAACTCACTTATTGCTGAGGTCAACATACCATTGATTACTGTTCATATTATGTATACTTTTCTTTGGTATTTATTCAGTACAGATTGTGACACAGATGTATAATTTTCTGTTTGTGTATATAATTCTTCCTCTTCTCTTTATACCCTAGTTTGTTTTCTATTCACAGCAGAGGTAGTAGTAACGGAAGCTCATTTCCTCCTGGGGATTAATAAAGAATTTCTGATTCTGACTTTATGTTTTGGCTGAGTTTGTCTGAGAGCAGTGATGAAATGTTCTGGGGATGTAGATTATGGCCCACAAAAGAAATGATGATTGTGTTGGTGTTACAGCCATGGGCACAGATGCCGTTTTCTTTTACAAAAATGTGTTAACTTTGCGAGATGGTGGAGCGTTTCGATTCTGTGGGAAAACTGAGCCTTGGCAGAGATTTCCACTCTCTGAGTGCTTTCTGTAGTTTAAATATTGATTGGTACTCTCTTTTCATTCACAACATTGGTGTTGGTGGCACTTCATCCACAATCTTAAGAAGAAATACGAAAAACATCACAGGAAATCAAAGTTAAAGAATTTTTCATTGCTCTTTGCGACCCCAAATATTTATTTCAGCTTAGCTGTGATTCACACCAAGAAAAAGAAGTTGTATTCCTCCCATTACAGTGAAGGTGAATGTGCATATATTAAATAAAACTTAGGAAACCCTGTTCTCTTAAAAATGCTGCTCTGTACCTCAGGAGGATTTCCTTGAGCCTTTGCGACTGATCTGAAAAAAGAAAGATCTATTCTTTCAATCAGCCCTAAAATTTTTGGTTGGGCAGCCAACAGTTTAGTATTTCCTTGGTAATAGCCATATGAGTCAATGGGAAATCTATTTATTTTGCGGCCAAATCAAATCTTATGGTATCTTATGCAGCCTAATGGAACAGTTTGCAAATGATTTTGGGACAAATGATCCGTGTCCCCATCGACTTTGACTGCAGCTTTGCAGCCGTGCGTTGGCTTCCAGAAACCCCAGAGAGTTTTGATTAACCACATCTGCCCCTGCTCTTTATTGGGATTCATCACATCACACACTTTGGTAATTAGACAGACAGTCCTTCAAGTCAAATCAAAAACATGACTGATGGCGATTTGTAATCTTGCTTGAGTGCACACAAGCATGTGTGTTGGTAGCATGCAATAGTAGAATCTGATTAATGATGCTCATATCAGCCTCCCCTGGCTGTCCAAATGTAAACAGAGGACTCAACTGTTGGCTTGCAGTGTAATTAGTCAGCAGTGACAGGTCTTTTCTCCCTCTCTCGCTCTCTTTGCTCGTCTTGTCAACAGGACAGATACGCACCATGCTGTCAACAAGCCTGATAGCCAGCACTGGTAGAAAGGTTAGGATTTACATAAAATATAGCAATCTGCAAACACACACTACATGTCAGCCAGATTTCCTATGACTGCATTTCTTCTTATTGTTTCCTTTTCTGCTCTCTCTCTCTAACGCTATTATTTCTGCCTTCCGATGTCGCTCAGATTGACTCTCACTCTCACATGGCAAGAACGCAAGCGTGACTGAATACACTGATATACACAAACACACACACACACACACACGGCGACTTTGTTGGCAGAATAATAGTCATCTGTCAAAGCCAAGGTAATGTGGTTTTAGTATCTACATGCTGTCCTTCATAACACTGTCCACATCACGTTCAGATTCACCTTTCTTTCATATTCTGATGCTCAGTTTGAACTTCAGAATATTGTCTATAGCATCCATCTATTAAATTGCTGTCATGTCATGTCATGACAGTTGAACAGTTGTATCTAATAAAGTGGCTGATCAGTGTATACTGCTTAATATCAAAGCAATGAAATGAGAGCATGAGAAAACCTGCTTGTGGTGACAGAGTGAAAGGACTATGTTTGGGGTTGACTGGTCACCTTGTGCCACTAAAATGTCAGCTTCACCATCTGCACACAAAGCCAGTTCATTTTCACATAAAGGCAAACGTGTCCTTGACATTTTGTGATACGCTGAGTGTCTCACTTTAATAGGTGCACCTCATCATTTAGAGTTAACACCTCGCTCCAGACAATGAGTCGCATATGAATAAAGCATAAGTGTGACGTGAGCAGGTGGAGGTGGAGTTTTAGTAACAGTTTCTCTGAATATTAGAATGAAAAAACTATGTGTGTGTTACTACAAAATATCTTTCCATCCAGTGTATTTATAGCCTTTAATTATGGTTTTCCAGAGGCATCAAAACAGCTGCATTAGTCAACATTTGTTATTTGCATTTCCTTGCATCTGACTTGTTGTGGCCCAAATGATCTTCTTTAAACTTTTATCCATTCTCCAGCACTTACGACTCACTAAGGTGCAAAGTAATTAACCACATTTACTCGAGTCCAATCAATTCAGTCAGAGACACTAACTACATATGAGAACTTGGTTACAGTCTTGGATCTGACAGAAATAGTTAGCAGATACATTAATTAATTAATTCATTCATTCATTCATTCATTCATGCATCTCAATTTATTGTCCACATGAGGATTGGGGTACATTTTGGACGTCGCCATTCCAGAAACAAACATATCCGATTTTCCTAATTCCTAAATCTGCATGTGTATTACGTTATAGCAATATATAAAAAACCTTAATGGGATGGTTGTGGCAATAAATATATATACATACGGTATATATATGTATATATATATATATATACATATATGTGTAATATAAAGTCATATGAGAGTCATACTTGTACATTACGTTTAACACACACAAAAACACACTTCTAAAACTTCTCTTTCCATGCATGGTTGTATTACATATGATGGCTACGTTAATGGTATTAAACTTTAAGCCCTGTAGGGTCAATGTCGACGAAAGCTTGTCGATGCTTTATGCCCCTCAAGGAACAAAACTGAGTAACTATTTACTGAACCCTCTCTATTTGACCATGCCTGTGTCCATTCAAGATATAGTAGAGCTCTGCGTTCAATAAGAAATGATAACACTTTTGTTAGTGACACTTTGTGATCTGTCATGGCGGGAAGGTGGTAGTTGTGTGAGATGATGTGAAGTGAAATAACTGAGAATTATAAATAGCATCGATGTTATGGGGTGACTGCCGTGGTCAGACACTTCAATCTAAGCTAAGAAATGATTCAATCTCAGAGAGGATTTGACATGACACTGTCTATTGACTGCAGAGTGTCTTGAGAGCAGTGATGGCGCCATAACAATTCTCTTCTATTCACTCCTGTCAATATGAAGGGAAAAATGACAAAGGACTCAGTTTCCACAAACATGGGCAGATGAGGGAAATCACTTGGGGCCCACTGCTGTAATATGGTCTTCAGACTCAGAATATATGGCACACGTGCACGCACACTGCATTAGCTCATGCTAATATTGCATCACTGTAAACAAAAAAGTTGTAATGCCACTGAGATTCTTCTAAGGCGCTATTCCCATCTACCCCACCACCCACATCACCTGCACCGCCTCCATAATATCCAGACACCCCACTGACTCTGAAGCAGAAGAATGAGAGAGAGAGAGAGAGAGAGAGAGAGAGAGAGAGTGAGAGAGTGAGAGAGATTTGGCTTTAGTCAACATTCTCACTAAGATGTCTCCCCACTGGTTTGCCACCCACTCCTATGAATGCCAAGCAGCTCCTTTATTATGTCGGCATTTACATGATTTTTGGGCTCAGTGTAAGCTTTATTTCTACCTCTCATGCTCTATCAATGTGCTGTATCACTATGCTCTGGATAATACTGATCCCCTCGTGCCCCCCCACCTCCCTTAAGTCTGGAGCCTCACCCTTCAAATGCTTCTCTTTCCAGGGTGTTCAGTGAGGGAGGAGGAAGCAGGAGGAGCGGTCGGAGGGATTGTAATGTCTTTTTCTTGAACTATACTGCAAAATGATGATGAAACCATATGGAGGTTGGTAGTGCTGGGGTTTAGGGAGGGGAAAAGGGTGGGGTGGGGATGGGGGGGTGGTTGGAGGCAGGGAAGGGACGGGGGAGCTACATGTCAGCGTAAATGACTTCTTAGCAGTGCAGCGAGATGTGAAGGACAGACTGACATAAGACGCTGTGGCGAGCAAACTAATGAGCTACACATTTCACACTGAGGGAGAAAAGAAAAGCGGGAGGGGAGGGCGAAGACAGGGAGGAGAGATGGAGCAAGAGGGAGGAGATGATGATGAGATAGAGAGATGAGAGGAGGCAGAAGAAGAATGATGGAGAGAAAACAAAAGAGCTGTAGGCGCTTACATTTGCTAAGTTGGGAAAAGAAAGAAGGTGTCAGGAAATGAGAGAGAGAGAGAGAGAGGAAAGAGGGGGAGTAGAATAAAAAGTGACATGAAAAATGACCTTACTTTGCCAGTTTTTTCTCATTTATCCTTGCCATAGCAATGACCAATAAAGTTAGATTTGATGAGATATTGCATGGGTACAGAATTTTACAGGCTCCTTACTTTTTCATCTTTTTTCATTAGCATATGACTTGCAAAGATTTCTAATCATTTGACTGAAAGGGAAAATACATATTTGATGTTTAAAAAAAGAGGTCCAAAGGGACACACCCTGAGATGGTCTTGATCAAATTGATTCCATATTCATTGTGGAATTGATCACTGCCTATGAGAAGCTGTATGTAAAGATTCCAGTCGTGTATTCAGTGTGAGAGTGTTTTTACATACGCACAGTTTCATGGCTTTCTTTGTGTCACATGCTGCTGCAGTACATTTAGTTATTTCAGGCCTCAAACCCAGGGCAAAACTTTATTCTCTCATCCCTCCTCCTCATCCTTGGCTCCCTGCAGTGCCAGTCTTTCAGTACCGGGTGTGATGGGAGGTAGGGGAGCTTGTGCTCCCCTCTTCCTGAATGCAGGCAGGCATCCAGCTGGTCTGTCATTTCCACTGTCTGTTGTGGTTCTACTCGCCCACCACTTCCCCAAGACACTGATAAAATAAAGGAACAGAAAGTACATGGCTTTACTTTTCACCCAGAGGTTTGTGCAGTAATGTCATATTATCATCTGTTCAAAACCGTCGGAGAAAAAACAACAACATTAAAGCTACAACATGTATTTTTTTGGTTGATTTTTGCTGTTGTTGATAATTCCGCCTCTTTTGGTCTTCATGAACAGAAACAATGTCACACTATTTGTGACGTTGTTGTGCTGAGCTTGATTTTTTCGAGGTCACGAGAGGAGAGGATTCGCTACTTGTCTTTGAAGTCTCTAAGTTTGGCTGATGCTTTACAAAACACTGGCATAGTGTCACTTACAATGACATTATTGTGCTGAATACAGCACCACAGAGCTGTGGTTGTTTCAGCATTGTGCTCACTGAGTTAACTGCTGTGATATGCTAATGCTGCAACATCAAATTAACTCAGGAAGAATGAGACAATTACACAGTCAGTACCAGTTAAATACAGGTTATTGGTACTTGTTTGGAAGAGAAAAATCAAAAATCCATCCAGCTACATAAATACAGTCTGGCTAAACTGTTTTTCCACTTGTTCAGCTGTTTGTGTTCCTTGCTCCATTAAGCGTTATAATGCTCACCAACAATTAACTGCAAAAGCTGTGAAAATGGGACTCAATTTGAAATGAAGTCAAATAATCTTGAAATGTATTGCTTTCAAATATAAAGTATGAAGCATTAATAAAAAATGGGGAATGGTAACAGAGAGCACCCTCAGGTGCCCTTCAAGTCGAGCAGGAACATTTTGCATTCAGCAGATGTTAAAATATTCGGTGGTATATATATATGATATATATATGATATAAAATCCCACTGTTATCAGTGGAGCAGCTCTCGATTAGTAATCATGATGACCTCACAGACTGGGCCCGGATTTAGGGATTGTTGGAACTGTTTCCCGTGTGTCGTATCAGTGACAGATTAATACCTTATTACTTTTAAGAGTAATAATGAATCGCAAAGTACAGACATAATTTGATTGTCAGTGTTTCTGGAAACGAGGTGTTTCTTTTTCAGTCTAATTGGTTCATTCCAACCAGAGGTTTAAACATGGCTAACGTGAGAATAATCAGCCTCTCCACTCTCCCCCCCACCTGCATTTTGGCTATTTAAGTCTCCCTCTTTGACTCTTTTAGTTGAGATAACAGTTAATTCCCACTGCTTTCTTCTGCTTCTCTCATTATTGTAAAAGTCCTTCCCTTCATGCCAAGGAGTCTGGCAAAGAGGCAAATTGCTTGTCCTGCTAATACTTCATTAGAGGCCACTGGTGCACGCACACGCCTTAACACCTCAGTCGGACTCACTCCTTCTCTCAATCAATCACACTCACTCCGCTCAGCTCGCCCTGTCTGGTGACCACTTGTGCTAAAAATGGATTGTATGCACACACACACACACACACACACACACACACACACACACACAAATACCTTTGATGAAGTGAACAAACATGGACATTTTGTGCAAAGGCCTTAAAGGTGCAGTAAGTGATATAGCGTGGTGTCCATTGATCAATAATTCGATAATTATTTTGCAGCATAATGTAAATAAAGTGACGTGAGAGAGAAAGAACTAGACTTCTGCACCTTCTCTTGGCTCTGTTAACAGTGTTGTGAAAAGTGGGCCAATTACAAGGCAGAGTTGATGGGGTGGGTTTCTACTAGAACTTCTGTGCATACAGGTCCCTGCAGGAGAAAGATAACTGCTCTAGCATCGGCAGCAAAGAAACCCTCTAAAAGAGATTTGGACAATATCCCAATTAATGATCCCATCTGTGGTGAGTTTGTCCGCACTGACCTGAAGAGAGGAACTCAAAACAGTGCGAGCCACTATCCTAAAAAAATATTTTAAATCTTTGAACGCACTTGAAGACAACATATTCTGATAATTCACAGGAATCAAATATTTATGCAAGTGTGAGTGATATTGGGATTAGCCACTCTAATGTATTATGAAATTACAAATTGTAGACCCAGAAACTATTACTGCTATATTTAATATTTCCTACATGAAACATGTTTGCATTTTTAGCAAATATACACAGAAACCATTGGTGTCGGTTTGCGGTTGTGCCCTGCACATCCACCCAAAGTCAGATTGTGTCTGCACACAAAAGTACATTGTGCTTTATTTTTACTCTCTCAAGCTATCCATCCTTGTCTCTTGCAGATGTGTAAAACAGGTCAAACTGCCTCTAAAGCAGTCAAAATAATCCCACCTTGCTGGCAGGTTTTACCTATTTTAAATGCATACTAAGTGGATTTTTGCTGCGAGCGAGATGTCAACAGCTTGCCAAATGACCGATGTTTCTCCAGTGCAACAAGACGCAAAGGTCACGGCCTCCTGAATACAGTTGCCAGAATACAGGAGCGGCGCTGCAGAAAAAAACCGCAGGGAGCTTCCTAGGAAGGACACTGTGTACCTGTATTAGCCTGAGTGATGAAGTGGTATATTTAGTAACAGCTATTACGTTAATAAATGTAATAAAATGTTTTTATGGCTTTGCCTAATATCAAATTCAATGCAGCAGATCTGATTGTAGTTAAGTCCCACACCCACTGAGATAAATTTTAAATTGACAAATATCCTCAATTCTCAACCACTCTGCAGATGCAGATTGGATGAAATACAGACACATACAGAAATATTCAGTGTCAAATGAATGAAAGCCTTTACATGTGTACAGGGGAGGAGTTACATGGCAGCAGAAAGGCTGAGTTTGTACAGGCAGCAATAGAAATGGACATAAAGGGCACATCATCTGAAGATCTGGCAGAAAAAAATAGTGAAAAAAGTGAAAAGAAACCAAACAAACTTGTATATCAGGCTCATCCGCAAAGTGCAATGTCATGATTAAAACTATGGGACATTATTGCATATTAAAACGGAAGCCTATGTGTGTGTATATGTGTGTGTCCCTTCACCATCTTGTTGTTTTGTGTGCTGTTGAAAACAGCAAATTAAAACCTTTTGAAATAAACCTGGTAATGACAAAAAGTATTAGCGGCAGGATTAAACTCTCACGATTGGATGGACCCAATATTTTCTCTGTTTACTGTTGATAAATGAGACAAACACCCAATCATCCTCACTGCTGGAATACTCCATACGGTCTCTATAAGCAATTCTTTTGCAACAAATAACACAATGCATCAGGCTCAGTCTGTGCAAGATTACTGTGCTTATGCATAAGAAATAAAGGCTTTTGCACACCAGATGCCATTTTCTTTTGCACACATGAATAATTATTACTGTCTGTAAACTGCATATAGTTTTCCCAGTGTGTGAATACCTCAGACGTTTGTAATTATTATTGATATCAATTATTTTACTGAAAGTAGTGCTCCTCATTTTCAGGAGAAAATAACGCGTCACAAACAGGAACAACCCTAAAGTGATAATCAAAGGCATCTCTGATTAAGCTGCACTGACTAATGTTGATCAACAAATAATTTCACCTAACTTAGCTTCACTGTTAATTCATTATTTGAATGATTGAAATGATTGACGCAGAAAATTGGGCAGCTCATCTGAGGATTGACCTCCACGACTGCCACAATCATTTACCCAGCGTCCGTCAGGAGGAGGTGAACCAGCTCAGCTCTGTGTTTGTTTATTATCCCATACATTTGGACGTGTCTGTTGTCCACAAAATGCTGCTAATTCGAATGACATCAGAGCAAAATGTAGAGCCCTGAAAATGATGACACAACTGCCAGCATTCATTCCTGAATGATTCGTATTAGCGTAACACAACAATCGCCTGTGAACGAAAAGCTCAATGAACAGTTTCTGTTCACATCATTGTCAGATAAACAAACAACTGCGGAGGAGAGAATTGACCTTCTGTTAGCACAGGCATGCACATGACCAGTGCACCTGAATAGTCACATGATATTAGTTAGTATGGCTGCAGATTACCTCTGAAATGCAGATACAGATTGTTTTTACCCGAAAACCTAGAGGTATGATTGTAACCTAATGACACAGCATCTCTGCACTGCATCCTGCAGCCTTCAGTGTGCAGCACTGATCTGATAGAAAACACTGTCTGTCTCTCACTTACTGTCTCTCTTCATCAACCTATCCTCTCTTCCACTTGCTCCGTCTTCCTTCTCTCTTTCACTCTGTGCATCACTTCCTTTCTATCTCAGTCATTGCCATTCTCTCTTTCTTCCTCATCAACATATTCCACAACAGGGGATCTGAGCCAAGCCTTAAAGACAGATGGATGGTGATGAATGATGAGGTAAACCCGATCCCTCTCCCTTTGTCCTTTTTTCCACATGGTCTTGACTTGACTTGAGTTTTCTTTGATGCCCTTTTGAAACAAATGAGAATGCACCTTCTGGAAGAGCTTGATGTACTTTCAAATGATTAGGGCCAAAAGCTATAGAACAAAATGAGTTGAACACTAACAGGGTTGAGGGTGAACAAAATGATCAACATAGATAAAGCAAAAAATGTACTTAGTAGTTGGTTAAGATCAGTTTTGTTGAAAACCAACGAGGAGTCGCCACAAACTTGTTAGAGCTTCTATCCATCACGCCTTCTGCACTTCCCTGTGATAATGATTTGACTCTGCTTGTATCTCCATCTGATTTAAGGGTTGTGGAGGATACAGTTCTGTGGGTACAGTGGCATGTAGCTTTGAAGAAACACAGATTATGCCTTTTGGGAAATCCTGTCAGGACCCAAGTTGGACTCCCCTTGGTTTCAATTATACAAGTCTCTGCTTGGTACTACAGCATTTACTTTCCATCTCTCTCTGCATGACATCCCTACTTTTCTTGCAGCACCGCAGGACACTCCTGTCCTTCACCTTCTCATCCAGGCCAGATCAAACAGCAGCTGCTCTGTGATGAGAGCAGATATGATGGTAGTGTTAAAGATGCCAGGGCATCGGATCCCCTTTCTGCTTATTATTGGAAAACCCTAACAACCTGTAGCAGCAAGCCTGCAGTTATGCTCTTAGCGGGAGGCACTACAAATAATGGCTATGGCGATGCAAGATATGCATTTTGCTTGCTCTTCCTGGAGTGTTTCAGGATCTCCACTGCTGGGGTTCGCTCTTATGTGCATGTGGAGCAGCCAAGAATTAAATGATTCATATGATTCACATAGTGGTGTAGGTCTGGAAGAACCAGCAGAAAAACAATTTTTATTTAATTTCTGCAGGTCGATCCACATTCTGAACCTGCTGATATCTGATACTATCCATCACACCAACACCATGTGGGTGTTAGAGTAGAGGGTTCACTGGCCAAGGACCACGTACCAGAGGGGGGTGCTGCCAGGGCACAGACACACAGGCACATCCTTCAGCTCTCGACCCTGAGATTACAGGACTCGTGTCTGCTGCTGTGGTTCTGTCTCTTCTTCACCTTCATCAGTAAACTTCTCCACCGCTGCTCTGCGAGCAAAGTGTCTCACACGTTATTGTCAATGCTACGTATTGTCCTGCAGAGAATCGTTCACTCCTGCATTCGACATTTCAACACACCAGGCCCAGGCGCACCTGGCCTTCTCATTGGCTGAGGTGATTTTATGCCACACCTATGAATAGCTTAGACACTAAATACAATGCGCCTCAATTTGGGCCAAAGTCATGCACCATGTGATTATGTCCATATAGACGTATGCCATAGACTTAAGACCATGTACTGTGGACTGTTTAAATTGGGCCTTGGTCTTTAACAACCATCAGGTCAAATTTCAAATTTTGGCTTATAACCAGGTTTGTTCATATTGGCAATTAGCAAATGCTGTGATGGTAAATGAAGACATGAGCATGTCATTATTTAGTTCAAAGTACAGCCTATATAAATAAACAGCTAAGTCTTAGTCTGGGAAAGTGCTTGAAGTGTATGTCAGACTCAACAGTCCAAATGTCAGACTCAACAGTCATGTCTCAGTGTACTTCACAGGCAAACAAACAGTGAAAGCCAATATATCCTCCAAGAATTATAAACAGAAAAGAACTGTATAAACTGTTTGTTGCTCATGTGAACGCGTTTTTTTACCTTTGGACTTAACCAGGTACCAGGTTGTATAATTCTTTTGGGTTCAAATAATGTTACACTTCACAAATAACAGAACATCATGAACTGTTAAAGCATAACACCACACATTATATAAACTTTATCTACTGTGGAAAAGTGTAGAAAAGTGACTATTATTTCACCAAATTCCAAAATATAACAGTGAAAAACAAAGTGAGAATTGCATTTGAATGAGTAGCACCTTTCCAACCTGACACTGGGAGATTTATGACTATCATCATCATCATCATCAGATGGTTTCATCACCACAGGGGCTTTACCTTATCAAGCTCAAACCAATACAGCTCTGGACAGTAATATCAAATAATAAGGGCTGGACATTTATGGTGCCTGTATTCATACACAGAAGATACACAGATACCTGAAGGTCAAGTGGGAAGCAGGGGTGGGAGGGAGTGGGGGTGTGGGGGATGCAGTCATTTACAAAGGACCTTTTGTCAAGTCCTTATTGAAATTCATCAATAAAATTGGGCCACCCTAAGCCTTTTCAGAAATAAAATTGTCATGCTAATTCATTTTGATTGCCACATTGGAATGGCTAAACAAAATGAATGGCTGGGGCCAGATGCGCCTGGCCAAGCGTAACTCTGGATATTTCATAGTGAATTACCCTTGATCGACTTGCACCATGGATCTTGGTGCAAATTCCGATCAAACGCCCACATGTGTGGAATTCCAATCATTCGTTTGCTAGCTCATCGATTTGCATGCCAAAGAGATACCCATTAAACCTTCAGCCAACAGCAACATTGCTGACTGCTACTTTTTTATAAACAGGACAATGAAGAATTTGTTCTCCTAAATTACACATTCTTCATCCTAAGCATGTGCCCCTCATAGTAAAAGGAAAACCAGCCATTTGTGAACCTTTATCATTTGCAGAGACTTGCAAACACTTGCAGAGAATATAACGTTTCATTAAGCTTTCATTGAGGCTGACATTTGTACTCAAACACAATCTCACACCGAACACAAGTTCTTCAGTTGCTTCATTTCTACATGAGAGCAGGGACTTGATAAGAAACACAGCAACTGGCACACATTCAGAGCTGATGAGTGCATTAATTACAAGACAGATCCCGTAGATTAAAAACTACAGACCACAGTATGGAGGGAAAGTGAAGACTAACAAGCCGTCTGTGTTGCATGAGAGACGCGACTCTTGTATGAGGATAGTTTCCAATGTGCCATCTGGACATGGGCCCCCAGGGGACATAGAGCTAAACATGCTGGATCTGTCGCTCTCTCCCCCAGTATCTATCTATCAATCTATCAATCTATCAATCTATCTATCTATCTATCTATCTATCTATCTATAGATGACTGTTGACTGTTCATTTTTCAGCTGAGGCCCAATTTTGTTTGCCATCTAAATTTCATTGATTTTCATCTTTAAAATGCCACATTTTTGCCAGATTGCCTTTGTACATTCATGACTTAGAGTCAGTTAGTGACTTTGAAGAATCAATTTCTTTTCTCTATTGTGTAAGAATTAGTGTGAATTAGTGACAAATGATGGTGAGACTGAGCAGAGTGTAAAAAAACAGAGGACTCATCTGTTCAGCCCTCTATTTCCCAAGTGCTCCAGGGATGTAAACCTTTCACAAGTCTCTTCACTCTCCCAGCCTGTTTCAATTCCTCTCTCTTCTTTGTTGGTTTATACATTGCATTTTATGTGGGTGGAGCTGTTTTTTTGTAATCTCCAACTTTCAAATATGAATTTCATGTCTAGTCTAGAAACAGTCTAAGACAATGAACACCACCCACCCAGCCATCCATCCATCCAACACGATGATCCCACCTGACATAGGGTGAAAGGCGGCGGGGTCACTCCCTGAACATATCACCAGTCCATCACAAGCAACCATTCACTCACACACGTGGTCAATTTAGAATCCCCAAATCTGCATGTTTTTGGATTATGGGAGGAAACTGGAGAACCCGGAAAAAACCCATGCACACACGGGGAGAACATGCAAACTCCATGCATGCAGAAAGACTCACTTGTGGTTAGTAATTTGAATTTCTGCTTACAAACCCTCCTACATGTAACACATGTGACATTTCGCTTCAGACTTTAAATATCCAAGTCAAAATGGTTTCACAAAGAACAGGTGCATGCTTCATCTTGCACCGCTCTGCTGTGCCCACTGGTGTGAATTCAGTTCCCTTGAATAAACTGTTCAGTTTGATTTGGCATGCATGATTAAAATATATGTTTTCATTTTCAGACAATCTTGTCAAGAGCAACCAGAAGCTGACGTTGAAATGAGAATATGGAGGCGAGCGAAGAGACCGACTTTCGGTGCCTCTCAGTCCTGACAGCTAGCGAGACAGTTAGTGGTTCAGGCCCCTGGCACCAGTGCTTGATAAGGAAAAACCACAAGCAGCAGAGGAACATTTGTCAAAGACGAGATGAGCAGGACTCCAGGCTGAATTACTCTACAGTTTACTGTATATCCATAATGCAACTTCCCATAGGCACTTTCTGCAGTCACTTTCAGTGCTGTCTGTTTGTTTGTTAGCAGAGATGAGGGCAAGTGTTGTTCTCTTATTCTGTTCTTTCTTTTTCTGAAACTTTCTACCTTTTATCTGCACAATCTTAATTTGAATAGCACTTTTCATGTGTGTGTGTGGAAAAATATCTGAAGTGTACAAGAGTTATTATGGCCTTTGCGTCTCCTACCATTAATGATTGATAAATGTAGTGAGGTGATCTTATGAAAGGGGAGGGGCATGATGTAAAAAAAAAAAAAAGGAAAATGGAGAACCCTTGCTCTTGAGCCTGTCTCACTCACTCACTCTCTTTCATGTCGTTCAGTTGCTGGGATTGGAGGCCTACTGGGTATTGATTGGGATCGGCTTAATGCTGTCAGACTGATGGGAGACGTGATTCACAGAAGAAATTTGGGCCTGAGTACATTTAGCCTCACATACACACATACACGCAAACACACAAACACACATACACACATGCATGTACGCGCACAAGCATACATGCAAATGCACAAACAAATGCAAGAGCATACACACACACTTAGAATATGTGGGCAGTGCGTACACTTACACACAGATGAACACACATAAGATCATGCACTGATGCACAAAGGCAAATGCATGTGCACACTTAAACAGGTACCACATACACACACACGCACACACAAACCCTTGGGAGTCCCTCCTGACACCCTCAATCTGTCACAGCTAAAACCCAGAGGACCTTGTCTTCGAGTCAGGAGGGCTGGGACAGTACAGTGAGCTCAGCAGAGTTTGAGCAAGACTGGCAATGACAGACCGCCTGCAATGACAGACATTTTTTTTCACTTTTACATATTTCACAGTTGAGAATATCTAATTTCTTTGGTTGAATGGAAGCATGGAGAAAGGAACTTTTCCTGTTCGGCAAGTATAGATTGTGCTTAATCACCCATCACAGGACAGAGACACAAGTCTGAATGGATAGACAGCTCCGGGTTATTCAACCATATTTGCTGACAATAATTAAATAACCAGTAATGATTTTTTTTTTGTAATTATGTTCTGAAAAATTACGAAAGGTAAATGCTGTGAGCTGTATACAGTATTCAAAGGTAAAACATATATATGTATATATATATATATATATATATATATATATATATATATAATATATATATATATATATATATATATATATATATATATATATATATATATATATATATATACACACATGTAAATTTAAAAAAAGCTTTAATTACTGATAATCGTAAGGGTAAAGAAATACAGAATGCAGCCCATTCATAGTATATTCAGAAAAACATTAATTTTCCATGTCTAAAAAAAGCATTGTGATGAGAAGCAAGACAACAATGGTAGCACACAGATATCCATGAAAAGTGATACAGTAGAAAATAAAAAAGTTAAATGGCATGTCCACCTGTGGGAGAAACCATTTGGATTTATTAAAGATATAAGAAACATTTATTTTTTTTAGAAAACACTCAAACAGGAGTAAATAGTACATTTGTTGGAATGAAAAATGAGATGTTTTGTACTTGTTAGTTAGATTGAGTCCTTATTGGTTAAGGTTTTCATGAGCTGTGTTGATAGACTGAAAACAAAGACCTTAACCTCTAAGGATGCTTCAACCTCCACTTCTTCAATCAATAACATAATCACACAAACAATGAGCTGGAGCTCCAGTGCTGTTTATTCCCATACCCATACCATAATAAAGCTGTTGTTTCACTTTATCAAAGCAAACACAATAGTGAGCCTCGTTTCTGTTGACACTTAATGACGCTCTGCACTTGACTTGAGCATCTCCCTATTTTTGCCCTATAATGAAATGTACATTTGTCCTTTTCCTTACGTGCATTCCCAGCGTCCTTCATGACATCTGGATGTTCTCTCTCTGTGTGTGTCCCAGGCATGAGTGGCCACTGTTGTCCAAAGGCAATGTGTGTTCAAACAAACAACCGAGTCCTCAGCAGTAGGCCTGTTAATTGTCTGCACCACATGCAGGGCTGGGGATCAGTGAGACAGATGCAGCGGGAAGCATTCGTGATGAATTGACCCCGGTGTTAAATGGTGTCACTTAACCTTTTAAAATTCGATAAACAAGTCAGCCTTCATGGAGATCCATAACCTCATCACACCGAATTTCCTGCTGTGTTAATGGGTCAATGGCAAAATCTGACCCCTGGCTCCTCTTTTTCAGGATGGTCCATGAGACGAACTGTTTTACAGAGATAGGATGCTACAACAAAATGATCCCGGTTCAGTTAATCTGTCATTTTTATCTAACAGAGAGGACACTGAAGGTGTTGTGCTTACATTATTCGGTGAAAAGTGTGGCTTTACTTTGGCCATATTGGCACTTTGCATAGCAGCCAATTTGACAGGTCACAGCAGGAAAAGGGCAGGTGGAAACAATCAAATTAATGATGGCTGGGTTCCATTTAGCTCGTCTTCCACATTACACCAGCATTTCAGAACCCCCAAAAAATGCTGCTGGCTGTCATTTTAGTTGTATCATTCAAAATCATAATATACATTATCCCAAGAATGGAGTACCTTTCAATATTATAGCGAAAACCAGTACCAGTATCTTTCTATCCTGATTTATTTAGTTATGTATTTAATATATATTTAAATTAATTTGTTCTTGGATTCATTTCAATTTTGGATTTTGCACTCATACAGTAATTTCATACATTTAGCTCTGGAGTTGATCTACATATGTAAATGAACACACGTCATTCTCTCTGGAGGCGGAAATTTACATTCATGTCATGATTAACTGAGACAAGCTTATCTCAGCTTCAGTCACTGAGCCCGGAGGAGTCTCATTACTCTCCCTGCCCAAGTGCCCAGTGACCACAGACTTTATAGGTGGATTTCCTGAATGGCTTTTCACTGTTTTTCTCTCTCTGTGTCTTTAAAGGACTGCTCGCAAATTTTCATGTCCTTAAATTGTCCATTTAATCAACAGCAGAGAGCTCCATTCTTTGTGGTGAAATGTCCACGCGATGTCCATTTCTCACTGTCAGGTGTCCCTGATCTCGTCTGATCTGTTCCAATCTGTCCAATCAATCTGTTCCCTTTGCTGCAGTTGTATTTTCTAAGCAGGGTCACTCTCACAAATGACTCTGACATACAGGCCTTGCATGTTTTATGGTTTAGATGGTACAATATTCTATCATCTTGATTTAATTCTGTTGTTTTACAAAGATTGCTTGTTGTTTTTCCTTATCTTTATCCCACTGTATTGCCTTGAATCTTGACCATTTTCATTTTTTATTTATGTTCATTTTATTTATTATTAACTCTTAAAACACACCCAGTCAAATGTAAACTCGCCGAGCTGTTACTTTTGTAGTATTCTTGTATGCTACAATATTTTGGATTTTCAACACATTATCATCAATGTTTTACTGTAGATACATTTTATTTACATGGGCCACAGAACCACCTGAGTGCAGCAGTACCAGATTAAAAGGTTTCCTTTATGGAGACAACATACTCCATACTTGATAAGCCAAGAACCACTCAGGATGTTACTCAGCTCCACTGGTTCTTTTTAGATATCTTGGAAAAAAATGTTCTCCTTTTCAAGACAACATTCCTTCCAGTGCTCACAAAACTTCAGTCTAACGTTACATTTTGGAAAATGCTGTCCATTTCTCTTCTTGGCAGAGTAAATTACATAAAAAGTGATGTTTCTCCTGCAGCTATTACATTTATTTCAGATACCAATATGAATCATTTTTAATAGAAATTCGATTAAATTGTCACCAACTTTATTCGGGACTATAAAAGCCGTAAAATACATATACGACACCTGTGCAAATCAAAAGTGCACGGAGGCTTACCCAATTTCATCTGGGCAACAAAGATTAAAACTATAATCTTCTGGATGGATGATTCGCATTAACAGACTAAGTGACCAAAAGTGGAGAAAGAGAATTGCTTTCTTTTCTCTACTGCCACATTTGTGTTATCCCAAATACCAGTGGCTTAAATCAATATTTAACTATAATCCTAAAGTTTGTGGTACTATCTGGAAATAATTGAAACAATCAAAGTTCAATACCAAATTGAGAGCCATGGTTTTTGTAAACCCTTGACAACCCTCAAAGCTTTCATCCAAAGGAGGAGCAAAGAAGTTCTGTAGAGGACTTATTATCAAAATGGCACCTTTTCCTCCTTCCAAGAGATTGAGGAGAAAAGCAATTTGAATACTAATATTTTTTTTTAGATATGTTCAGGTCTGGGATTATGTGAATACGTAAATACAAGACGACAACACTGCAAATACAGATAAACTTGATGAATGTGTGAAGAGGCGGAGAGATACGGAGAAGTAAATATCTTCTATTTACAGTGTTCAGCAAATCATTAATGCCCCGACATCTGAGGTTTACAAGCAGACGAAGAGCTGGCTCAACAAATCTTTAACAATATTTGGAACAAAAACGTACAATATTATACTTTAAATTCCACAGACGTTGTCTGATACACTTTTCAAAAACAGTAAACTCAGTTAAATATTTCCGAAATGCTTTTGCCTAACGACAATATCTCCTCTAAGAATGCAGTTTTGTACTTTGTCCCAGAATAGAAATCCTTTGGAATGAAAAATTCAGTGTCTTCTCTCAAAATCCCACGGGAGCCAAATCCTATAGTGATTATATTTGGAAAACCAGAGGCTTTAAGTAAACTTGCTGTTTCTCAACAACACTTTGTCTCCCACAGGCTGATAGCAGCTAAAAAAACAAAACAAAAATAAACCCACTTCATTTCGAGGAAAAGCTAAAGATCCTCCAGAAGCTGTGGATCACAGGACTACCTGATACAATTCACCCTGGAGAGAATTACAGTAGTCTTGTCTTGAATGATAAATGCAATCTCAAACTAGGGCTGCAGGCAGCACTGAACAGGCCCTCACACCCCCCATGCATGTCGGGGTGTGGAGCGACTGCAATGGCCATTTCATGAGAAGCCATCAATAATTTGTCATGTCAGCGTATAGCACATGTAGACCACAACCTGAAAAGCTTCATGTGAATGAAACAATGTTTGTCACTGAAGGCAAACTTCCTGTTGCCAATAGGTGGTGCAATGACTATCTTTGCACTGATATGACTGAAATGGGGCAGACGTCTGCTGCGTGCTATTCCTGCAAAGATACTTTTGGCCACTACCATGGTTGTTGTGGTAATGAAAGGAAGGTGAGGGTGACACCTGTCTGGGCGGGCGTCTGCTGTGTGGTTAAGGAGACTAACTATAGATTAGATTAGATTAGATTCAATTTACCTGTACAAAGACAACGAAATGCAGTTTGTGTCTAACCAGAAGTGCAAAAAAGCAGAAAAGTGCAATGTGATATACAACGTGCAGACAGATGGTACAGAAGGTGGTTTAGAATAATAGAAATTCAATAGAAATATGTGCAGTGTATTAGCAGTTACCTTATAAGAGCAGAAGAAATATGGCTATGCAATATGAGCAATCTATAGTTAGTTATACTAACTATAACTAACTATATTTTAACTATAATTCCCTCAAAAGTGCCCTTAAAGAGTAAGTTAAGGAAAACAAAAATCAGAATGGATGCAATAGTCGCTAAATATAATTGCTTTACTTGAACAACTCGCAAATAAAACTTGTGCTGGGAGCACAGGTGTACCACCTGGCACAACCACCAGGGCCACTACAAGAGGGGACTGTAAGGTGCCCTACTGGTGCACCACATTTGTTCAGTCTGTGCTTTCAGTTAAGGGTTCCAAAATCTGGAAGCTGTAACCACCTGCAACATGGGACACCACCTTCAGTCATCATGACTCAAAACTGCAAACACAGATAAGCAACAAACACAAACTGCACAAAGCACTTTATGCCATGCACTTAAGAGCCACAGTTTACATGGGCTCTGTTACTGCACTTTACTGCCAATGCACTTTTATGAACTACTCTTTAATGAATTATGTGCACCATTTTTATGTTGTATTTTATGTTGTGTTGTCTGTATAATCTTAAAAAAAAAGTTATTTGCCAGGGTACTACGGACATTAGCATCTTCTGTTAACTCTGGCATATTTACATGTGTATTGTACGCGCTGATGCTCATTAATGTGCTCTGTCACTTTTAAATTAACATGAAATGAATAAATATGTTTTCTTTTCTCTCCTCTTTTTTATATCGCTTCAAAACTAAAGCAGTGGACAATGTTCAGTGAACCAAGATCTTCAAAAACATGTGAGCGACGTCCATAATGCTGTCAATATTTCACCTCTCTTTGTCCTTTTAGAGTTTAAAAGAAAATTAATGATGACTCAGTTGGTTAAATTTGGCTCCGGACCCTCTTTCCTTGACTCACTAAATGAGCCAAGTGAAGGATGTTGTGCTCTCCTGCATAAACGCTCGCAGCAAAATAGAGTTTATTAAGACCCATAAAAAACAACATTAAAATTCACAACCAGGGGAGCGTCGCCTGACCCCTAGAGAATGATAAATTAGCTTGTGTTGCTCTAGCAAAACGACCATTTTATTCCTTCATCTTCCACCCCCGGAGCTAACTCCCCTTCAGTGTGGAGGCACCACAAAGGGCCGACACTGAGAAGCTTTAGCAGCATGGAAACATTTTTAAGGTGGCGTTGTTATCATTATGCCGGCTTCTCTCCTTAGAGGAAATCACTCAGCGGTGTGAGTGACATTTAATTCAGCTCCATGTCTGCTTTACACATTCATCGATGTCAAGTGGGTATGGCGCGTTGCCATGCAGCACATAACTTCACCTAAGCAGGTCTGAATGTGACACAAAAAATATCTGCTGTTATAACAGAGAGGTCAAAACATGAAAGTCAGAAATCTCTTCAGGAAATCGCTCGGTCGATATAAGCTGCTTAGTGTTCAGTGCATTGATGCCTTTGATTATATTTTACTTCTCACTGATGTCGGGGGGGTTTGAGCAGCCTGTGCTGCTCTGCTTAGCTGGGATGACTTGTAATTGTTGACTGCAGCCACCTTCTTGGCATTAGTTTGAGGGATAGAGCAACAGATTTCCTGTGACAGCAGCACATCCATTTCCCACTGGCCAAACATGCAGATGCCTGAGCAGAATTTGAGAAGATATGAAAAAAGAAGTTCTTGATATGTTGAAAAACAAAGACGTGAAGGGAGCATACTCTGAACATGCACAGAGATGTAGCCCTGTCAGCGTTAATGACGATTCACTTGCTAACCAATGTCCCATGCGAGTCATCACCGGCGAGTCATTAGCACTATGCTAAGCTAATGGATCAGTAAATGGATTTTTATGTGGGCATAAATGCTAATTCGCTACACTGCTGCTCTGTTCAATGACGCCATGTTTAGCAAGTCAGTCAGAGCCTCTGGGGTGTGTTTGTGTCTCATTAGGCTCGGCCGGGGATCTGCTGTGGACGACAAGGACTCGGTGGCAAAACAGGAACACAACGATGGGAGGCCTACAGGGTTGAAACACCTGAACTTTTCATTAAAGAGGAGAATGACAGGCCACAGACACGGTTACTTTTCCTCATTGCGGAACAATAACAGCTTGTAAGACCTGACTCCATCACTTGTCAGATGTTATTATGCTGCATGGTGGTTGTTGCTGCTGTCTGGCTCCGGCACTGTCACAAAGTAAAAATGTGTGACACGTGATGAACACTGAGCAGGTGTGGCACTTTGGAATTAAGCTCCTTCTGTTCCCGCACCACCACAATTCCATGACTGTTAAACATTAAGTGTGTGTCAGTCCATCCACATCCACAGCACATATTCACACACTGTTTAATTCATCAGTTACTGGACACATTCCCATGTGCTTGTGCTACTTAGTGGTCTGTGTAGAACGATCATTTTCTATCAAGACCATCTCTCTTCCATAGTAATACATTTTGCAGCTGCAGTGTGTACATATTAAATATAAATTAATGTCCCTTAGTAATGTCCCTTACATTCAAATCATTCCCAAGTGAGTTCACACAATGTTAGTAATTAGCTCATATATGACTCTCTCTGTTTCTCAGTATAGCAGGGTTTTGATTCCATGTCACTCAGAGACATTTACGCGCTGCGCGCACAAAGCGATTTGACAAGTCTGACAAGAGGCAAGAAGAAGCACAATGGCAGCACTGCACTAGCAAAGCACCCATGAAAACTTTCAGAAGTGTATATATATTATAATGCTCAATAAAAACTAGATGTTCACCAGAATTCATAAAATCTAGTGAAATAAAATGACCAAAAAAAAATGTGATAGACTGTTGAATCTTTTACGAAATAAATGCTTCTAGCAAGGGGGGAGCAGAAGGGGTAGGTACATCATGTAGAGGCTGTAGCAGTGTCTGACTTTTAATTACTCAGAATTCCTCAAGGGGACGACAGGAGTTGCACACGAACACATGCAACGCATCAGACTTGCAAATGCTCTTCTTATCTATAAGCCATTCCAGAACTGATCATACTAATTACATCAATAAGGATAATTTTGCAGTCCAAAAAACATGCGGTTTGGTAATTAAGTTAAGTGGACACTCTAGTGTGAGAGTGGACGGTTCTTGTTCTCTGTGTGTTGGCCGTGCGACCTGTGACCTGTCCAGGGTGTGCCCCACCTTTCACCCCATGTCACTCCAGGATAGAGTGGAAAACAATGAGTGAGTGAATATCTTTTTGCTTCTTTTTATTTTCCATTTTTTCCAGAAGAGTTCTTCCTGCAGTTGGAAAACACAGAGTGTGGTTTCTAACTTGCCATTCAGCAGCTTCATAACTGCTCATTGTCTGCTTCTGGCAAAGTGAAGGGTTTTCTCTTATCCAGTGAACAAGCTGTGCTGTACCATAGATGGAGAGAGGCAGGATACCGCCGTCATAGCAGCATTTGTTGTTCCTAACAGCAACCCACATTCAAAACCCTGAGACGGCAAGGCAGACATTCATAATGGAAGGAAGCAGCAGCAGCAGCACAGCTTGCTGAAAGAACAGCTCTAACTGAGTGGGAGGTGAGCGGTAATACTGGTTCAGAAGCACTGGTTTCACATGTCGCCTCCTTTTTACAGCTGAGTGGAAAGCACAATATTTTTCATCATACTGCATGTCAAGAGGTTTCCTGAAAATAACTAATTGGTTGGTTTTAACCCGTGTAAAATGTAGTCATCAGTCATTTATTATTTGAATCGCAAGTCAAATGGAGATATGTGGAAATGATTAGTGATGGATTTATGGACTTTGTAAATAAGAGCATTTCTGAAAATGTGATGAGTTAGTTAACTGTTAAGTGTTCTAATCAGTGTTACGTTTTAATATATGACTGTATTGGACAAGATTAGCTCATGTATGTCCACAATGGCTTCTCCCACTCTTTTTTTTCAAATGTAATAAAAGATTCCTACTAACAAATCACATTTAATGCAAAATTGAACATATACTATTACATGTTGTACATATTTCTAGATTTTCAGGAAAGCATCTGCTGTTTTAAATAAAGCATTCTACACTTGCCATTTGTCTTATTTGTTGATAAACACACACACACACACACACACACACACACACCAGTGTGAATGAACACTCAAGGCAACTTTCATAATGCAGTATGCTGTTGTGATAATGCATTGCAAAGAAATCATTAGGATACAGCATGTGTGGAGTTGTTACCTAATTACATTTTAGTCTGCACAACTGTTGCCGTTTGTCTCATTTACTGTCATGTTTGGAGAATAATTGGCCAACTGTTTGGTGCTTTAAAACCCTACTTCATGACAAGGACAGTGTGAAATAAAAGGACAAGACATTATTTATAGAGACATGTGATGACCATTAAAGGCATTTTGTTCCTCTCATCATTCCCTCAGCTTGGGACGGTAGATGTTCCCTCACCCAAACTACATCAGACCTCAGGAGTCAGCAGCTGAGTGTAAGAAGTTACAGAAGTCAGTTTAACGATATATACGCTGGTGTGAATGTCCATTTATTCCTTTGACATTTTAAGACATAGAGAAGGAAGTCCAGAGGTTTCTTTCCTTTCCTAAATGTTACAAATCGATTTAGCAGTCACGGCCCTGCAGAGCGTGAATGCAGCAGTGGTTCCAGCGGTGAAAGTGAGTTGAATCAAAGGGACAATGTGTTCATGGTGAGTGCAAACCCAAAAAGCCATAAATAAACACTGTGTGAAATGAAAGGTATGGGATCAGGAGGAAATGTGTGTTTTTCCACTACACACACACACACACACACACACATGCATGCTATAGCACCTACAGCTCCCAGGGGCAGGCGCTCTCTTTATATCTTCAAATGCATACATTAAGATGTACAGGGTTATTTAGTACAAAAATACAGGGAGCAGACACAGTAAAGGGAACACCTGTAGAATAAAATTTAATCAACTGCAATTTTTCTACAACACTAAGTCTGTGAAAATTACTGTAGCTTGTCGTAGTGTGGTTCTCTGTGTTTTATCTATTAATTTTTTTGTCTCTGTAACTTGGTCCACGTCTTAAATTACTCGTGCGTCTTTCTTTTTTTTCTTTTTCTTTTTTCAATACTCAGCTTGGACTGGGATCCACGATACAAATAATACATTAGTGAAAATGACCAAAAAACATATTTTCATATCAAAATATTATCGATATAGTCAAGGATTCTGAACTACATTTAATCACACATAAATTGATTTTAATTACAGAATTTAACTTAAGTGACATACTTTAGATCTTTACCCAGTGTCCATAATATTTCTCCCAAAATAAATATCTCTATATAATGTGCTAAAGAAAACATAAGAAAGAAGGAAGGAAAGGCAAACACCGAATTCATCTACAAAGATTCAAAGGAAAACCAACATGTGTAAAATCACAAATGCCTTTCGCCAGATGGTGAGCTTCAGACTGGGCGTGTCCCAAAAATATACAAGAGTATGAATAATGCATTGGATATGACTTATTTCACAGTGTATCTCTGCATGTACACACACACACACACACACACACACACTACAGAACACAAGATGTGTGAGGCTCGTCGACAAAACGGCGCTTCTAGTCTATGTTGGCATCACATAAAAAACATGAGCTTTAAGCTAAATCATCCAAAAATGTTCACATCATGTCCTTCATTCAAGGAAAGAGAGAGAGAGGAAAGAGTGTAAATTCTCTCCTGTGACATTCCAAGAGTCTTTCATGCTTTTCCACATTCACATTATCCAAACTTTGTGAGCAGAGATTTTGGAGGCTATGGCCTTGTAAAGTTTCACCAAACCAAATGAGAGAAAGGTGTCAAAAGGTCCAAAATCCAAACGAACATCACGGTGTGGTTCAACAGTACAGCCACAACTCGAGAAAAAAAGAAAAGAAAGAGAAACCTGGCTGAAATATAACTCCGAGCAGTTTCATAGTGGTGACAGTGAAGAAGATGAAGGGGCCGAGTTCTCAAAGATCTTCTGACAAAGTCTAAATCAAACCACCAAGGATACGAAAAAAGACCTTCAAGGTGCCGTCCCCTGCAGACTGGATGGTGGCTAGCAAAAAAGAAAAAGAAAGCAAAAAAAGTATGTACTTTAATGAGTCCACTGTCTGTTCATAACAATTCTTTGCAGGAGGTTTGCTCTATGACGTGTCTGTGAATTTGGCTGCAGTGAAGATGTTGTTGAGGGTGGACCATGCTGCTCACTTGAGACTTTTCAGAGTTTTCACAAAGTGTCTGCCGAGACTCTCTCACTGTAGTGACTTAACTAATTTTTTTGTATTTTTTAAAACTGAAAGTCAGGCCTGCTGTCGGCCTCATCGGTGAATTGACACAATGTTCGGTTGTAGTAACTGGCATCAGTTCCTTTTGGAATCATGGATGTCACTGAGCCTGTTGGAAAATGGGAGAGAAAAACGGTGATAAGATAAGAATCGTAAATTGTTGGCAATAATTACAGATGCTGGATTCACATTTATATTGATCATTTATAATTTACAGATACACGACACCTACAGTTCCCATTAAAATGAAGGCTACAGCATCACAGCGCAAGGTTAAATATGCACCAAGATGAAGTATTTGTGCAATTAACCTAATACACTCAGCACTCACTTGATTATCATGTCTTTGGCACAAAGAAAAAAAAAGGCATGTCTTGTTTTTAATGATGTATCTTATAATCACTATAATAAAGGATTTTTTTACACCATTGCATTTTCTTGTCACAAAGCTGTCAGTTCCAAAGAGGGCTTCCTCATTTATTGTGTTTTTTTTTTATTAGAAAATGAAGTCACTTGAATAAACCACACAAGAAAGCGAGACACACACACACACACACACACACACACACCTCTGTCACTTTATTTTACTTCGAGCATGTGAGAAAATGAACTTCTTGTCACTGTGCTCATGCTCTGTCAGTCTAACAGAATTTGGCTTGTGGCACATGTGATCATTTCCTCTCTTTAATAATATTAATACACCAAACTGGTGAGAAATATTCTGAAGGTTTTCACTGTGAGACAACTGTGAGCGAACCTCATGCTCATGCTGGGCATCGATTAACGCTTCATCAAACAAATCCATCACTTTACTTCATGATGTCACTGATTTTTCACTCGCACATTTGGTGTAGGACAGCACAACTGGCACTGAACATGTTTCAACATGTTTGTTTTACACTGTGTATTTCATACATGGACTTTATTCAAGGAAGCTGTTTTTAAACAAGGCTTATTCTGAAAAGGGACGACTCAATGAGCTGTCTCCACAGATTTTCACCTCCAGCGATATTCTGCAGTTAATGGCTTCATTTAGCCAATCATTTGATCACAAAACCAATTTGAATGATAATAGAACTGAGCCATGAATATGTTATATGGATAAATCCATAAACGTTAATACATAAATGATTTGACAGTGGACAAATGTGTCACCCAGGACTGACCATATAAATCATTCAGACACTTAAATATGACTTGGCAAATCTACACAGAATTGCACAAATTCTCAGGGATGGCAAATAAATATTTATGACGGCCCCAATTCCCCTCTTTCCCCTGTCCTTGGTAATTGTGCGTGATTCATTTTGTTTTCTTGGTGGAAGAGGGAAAATCAATCTTAGCATATTGGCTAGGAGACATAAAGCATGCAGATTCCAAAGCCTGTGGTTTTGCAGAGCATAAAAGCTTCGCAGGTACTCAGTCAATGTTCGCAGGAGATGGATTTGGTTTAATCTTTTGCAAATTTCCTTCGTTTTTTTTAGAGAAAAGAGAAATGTTTGTGGAGGAAAACCTCCCGGGAGAGTCACACCAAATGACTCTCTTTTACTTGCTGACATTTAATATGCAGGTAATGATTTAAAGGGAATGTAAGGAAGTCAACAAATATTTCAAAAATCTTTAGATGAGCATTTTAATCATTATTTTATAAATGTACCATTTTATTTCAGTCATCATGTTTGTCAAAAAGATCCATGAATATAGAAAGCCCAGACTCTTAAAGTAGCCTCTCTCTTTGATGTAGCCAGAGTGGAGCTTTTAAGTTTCCACCCTTATGCATTTCAGTCCTTTGATTTCTCTTTCTTTGCGTGACTGCATCCTAAGAAATGGTGGATTCCATTGTGTCTTTTCCAAGTCCTGGACAATCTCTATTAAAGCTGAGCGCTGTGAGTGCTACTCGAGAATACTTGATGAAAAGACACAAACAGAAGACTCACTCCAGGTCTGAGCTATACTGACCTTTTTATAAACGCAGAAGGGAGGTATGGACTCTGCTATTCATGACCTTTCCATTAAAACTTAGCGGTTCTACTTCCTACAAGATGCAGTGATCAAAAAGTGACCTGAACTTACACCCGGTATGCAGATTCAAATAAAACGCCTCATTAAAAAACCCACATACCTGCTGTGCTCCTCTGCATCCTACGATGGCTCCTTGGGCAAAGGCTGGAAAAGAAAAGCAGAAGGTCAGCATCAGAGGAACAGAGGGCCGACATTCGCTCACGTTTTAGCCAACATTCTTTAAGCATATTGGTGTTGGAGTAACATATGTCCATTTAAAAGCACAGATGGCATGTATTCCCATTATATCCAAGACAAGAGGGAGGACGATGAAGGTTATTTCGTGCTTGCGCTGTGTTTTTATAACCTTTCCCTTCTCGAGTGCAAAATACAAGCAAATAATGGCCACCTCGTCATCCACGTTAACGAGTTTCAGTGGCATCACGCAGACAGAACATTTTTTTATCACATTAGCTGCAGGGCCGCGTGATAAACAGTGTTCCACTTTGTTTCTCAGTGATCAACAACGTCTCGCCTCCTGCATTCATCTCTGAGCGAGCACACAAAATACACACAGTTTCCTCCTTGACCAGAGGAAGCAAATAGCTCCCTTGCCTTCTTAATATTGGTGAATGAGTCACTTTTTTTTGGAGATAATGACTCTGCTAATCATAATCAGGAAGCTAATGGTCTGTTTAGCCAATCAGAGGAGCCAGGGCGAGACAGCTGCCCAGGCTTTGCATTGGCATTCCCAGCAGTCGCTGCTCTCTCCCTCCTCTCGGCTGTGCCAGTCTTTCTGCAGCAGTGAGGCAGACTTGGTATTCCGCTGCCTGGCCACCCCCGATGTCCTGCGATCTGTCGCTCTGTCTGTCCGACTGGCTGCAGCACTGTCGATGAAATTCAGTCCTCTGAAGAGGCACTGATCCATCACACCTCTCCAGCAGCATGTCATCTAAATGCTAAGTACTTCCACTGCATCTTTAAATCAAAACAAGAAAAGAAATGAGTGCAGGGGAAGCAGTTGGAAGGGATAAACGCTTATAAGGACACAATAGAATCTTCGGAGCAAACCCTTGGCTTTTTATTTTTTATTACATTAATTTTTAAAGGAGGAAACATGGATGGGGGGACACTGGGTGAGAAGAATATGCAGAACCCAGAGACCTTGTTATCCCTTCCAATGTAGCCAGAAAAAAGGAGAAGTGTTTGCATTCTCTTTAAATTCTACCACAAATGCCCCTTTACCTCTCACTCATTTCCCTGTCTCAGTCCAAGTTGTGGCCATCGATTGGAGGGATACTTGCAGTCAGATCAGAGTGCTAAGGTGGCAGAAGTGGACAGCACTATTAACTGCCCCTACTAATTAAAAGGGTAACAAGGTGAATTTGGCCCCACGGGAGTAACTGTGCAGGAGACAGAGCCGGCTGTTTGCCTGCTATGCAGAGGGGTAAACAATGCTCCCTGCCTCTGCTGTTTACACGACAGGAAATCCAAGGACACTGAAGACACATTTATCTACCGCTGGCATAAAGGATGAGGAAGATTCACAGATAAGGCGTGCGAGAGGGAGAAAATGAGGAACACATTAATAACAGCTTCACTAATTGGTTATTTTCAAACATTTGGACCTTGTCTCTGAGCTCGGGGCGCCCTCATATCATCATCACATGTAAACATTGTGCACTGTGCATGCATGATAAAAGTTTCACAGTCCAAATGAGATGCATGTAGCCCCGATCTCTGAGCAAGTGCTGGTGGAGACTGTCAAAAATAAGAAGGCATTCAATTAACTTCCTTCCTTATCATCAACACGGCATATTTAAGGATCAAAGTATTTTTACTATAGAGTCTGCTCCGCATCAGAGACATATCCACAGCCATGGCAGCATTACAACTTCCAGGGATATATATATATATATATATATATAAATATATATATATGTATATGTCGCAAGTTCGACTCCACCCCTGGCTGATTGTATTCAATCCAATTGTAAGCCGCTTTGGATAAAAGCGTCTGCTAAATGACATGTAATTAATTAATTAATTAATAAAAAATACATGTCTGAGAGGGAAAAAACAACTGCAGGTAGAACAGACAGCGTATTTTCTCAGCACTTAAGATTAAACAAAGCCGAGACTGTGCATTTGGTTGCATTTCAAGCTGCAAAAAAATTCTCACCAGCAATCCACCCAGCCATTACAGAGACAGGCACTGTGCCATCACTGCAGTAACTAAAAATCTTTCCCTGGGGTGCCTCTTAATAAGTAGACTCCTGTACAGGACTTAGTTGATTTCATCCACTGGAGACTCACAGAAGTCCAGGTCATTACTAGCCACTCAAGCTGCTGTTGTCATTAGGTTAACAAGCACAGCTATGGCTCACTGAAGACTCTGTGTGGATGAGCCTGATGCACCAAGGCATCGGCCATAGAGAGGAGCTTCTGCTGGTGACGACTGCCCACTGTGCAGTGGCTGAAAACACGGCTGATGAGAGCAGAACCTGTGAGACTCAAATTTCAAGACCTGAGACTTGACAAAACGATTTAAAAGCACAGTATGTCATTTCTGCCACTATAGGGGTTTCTGCACTTTACAGGGACAACTTCAGCAGCAGAATGTGCCAAAAAATGTTCCCTCAAAATGTTTCCCCCATGTTCCCCTAACAGAAACATGGGTGACATGGATGAGGCAACAAAAATGATCCTGTCCGTTACCTTGAAAATAATTCTATGGATTTAAAGACTGTTGGAAACGTTGTGCCTACAGTAAGTACGTTACATATGATATCTTTAAAGGTTGACAGTGGAGGAAGACTAAAGAGTAAGTGAGTTTGTGATTACGCCTAAAACCCTCCGTCACATGACACACAGTCTTTTGATCCATTAGAAATAGAAACAATTCATACATTTTAACTACAAATGATATGGTTTCCATTTATTTCACATTCACAGATGTAAAGGTTCTTGGTCATGGAGTCTGAATGCGTTTTAATGAATGTTACATTACAGTTGCATAATGATGCCGTTTCAAGGCAGATTCATTTGAAAGGTCAGCGACGCACAATCATTGTGTTGGTTTGATGAAAATAGATTCAGACACGTTGTAAATTGTGAAAACTCAAACAAGTTTCCAGTGCCTGAACATTTAAAATGCATTTAAAAGAGCAGTGCAAAAATAAATAGCTGTGGTGTGTACATACAATGTGGTAAATGGCTTTAGTAGTGTTAAAATATATTCCGTATGAGTATTGTTATTAAACGTGTGAGCAGGTGATTTAATATTTAACAATGCACCATAATTTATCAGCCGATCATTGGCTGAGTTTATGGAACAAGCATTTACTGCTGTCACATAAACACAGTGAAACTTACTAAAGGATTTTTATGGATGAATTATAGCCTAATATCTCAAATCATACATTTGTGATCCTGATCTGTAGACCCTGGAAAAACTGTGTTACTCTATAAATAAGGTGTTTAACAAAATTCAAAGTGCCTGCGTAGTTGTAGGTATCTGCTGTTTATGCCTAAAAAAACAAGTTTTTAGGATGATCTCAGCATTTAATAATAGAAAATAATGAATACACTTTTGCTGTCTACTCTGCATCAGTGGAAAAGCACTAAACAATTTATTAAAAATGCATAAACAAAAGATCCAAAGGGCACAGAAAGCACCAGGGCTTTGAAATAGGATGATGCTGAACTCAGTGAAATGTGTCCAGTCCATAAAGAGGCTCTCTGCATTGCTTATTACACAAAGCCAATGCTGAAATGTGGCCTATGGCTCTGACAATTTTCACACCAGATGAAGCTCTGGAGACGAGCAGTGTGCTGGGTAAAACAAAAATGGCAGTTCAAAGCCTGCCTATGACAGTATTTCTAAAAGGTATGCGGGATAAAAATGTGCTAAAAGTGACAGCAGAAGGGACCACATTCATCCACGGTCACAGGCAAAGAAGAAAGGGGGTGTAACATATGACTGCTGAAGTAAAACTGAATAAAGAACTGCTTTAATCGACGACGGCAGCAGCACAGGAGACAAAAACCAACAACAAAAAGACACAACACAATTTTCAATCTGAATGCCTTCCAACGTAGGTGGAGGATAATGTAAATGTAATAACGAAGCCCACTTTATGCAGCACACTGTGCGCGTTCAATCACACAACACGAGGGCTTTGTTTAGCCATTTCTCCGTGTTCATAACAACTCTATCAATCTAACCTATTTCAATATATTTTCTGCATCAGTCCACACGCTGTCTCCTCAAGACTGATGATCACGCCATAGCATCTGACAAACAGATGAGGTGAAGCCCATGGAGCACATTTTTCCTTTCCTCTTGATGAATAGGAGATCTGAGAATGAAACTGAAACCTCTAAGTCTGTTTGCTTATCAACTGTAACCTCGGTGAACTCCACGCGTGTTTACCGGGGACAGGCATGCTGTTTGGACATCAGTCATTTCAGAAATGTACAGTGGAAGGCCACAGTATGTTCTCCATGATGACCTAGAGAGAGAAGCGGTCACATACAATATGGCAGGCCGACTTTTAATTCACGAAACAGCAATGTATATGAAAGGGGAGCTGGAGGGGAGCCAGGAAAACATAAAATGAACGAGCTGGACACTAATGTTCTACAGTCTGATGTATGTGTCACAGAAAGTATGGCGGCGCACTCAAGACTGACAATTAATTGAAAATGATAGTTTCAGTTAATTGCAGATTTGGATCTTTCTCGTTACAAAGCCTGCTGCTGCAGCAAAAAGTAAAAACAAAAAATAGACAATTCTGTTGAAGATGTAAAGACATATTTTGGAATTTGCTTCCTGGTTTTCTCTCTAACATCTTTTATTATATTAGAAACGAGACCATTTACACCCCATTCCTTTACTTAAAGCAGATTTTTACTGTATGTTTGTGTTTCTATGCAAGAAACAACCCACTTTATTTCTCTCAGTATAATGCTACTTAGGCTAAACAAATGCTGCTGGTCATAGCGCTGCAGCGTCTCAGTCTCAGGGAATTGCAGGTTCGAATTGCTGCTGCTAAACCTAATTGTCAAACAGTGTACAAAGTAAAATAAATGGTGCTCAGGATTGAATAAACTGCACATGAGACTGAATACCAGCAGACAATTGAAGAACATGATGTCTGAATGTCTGATGTTTGGCTTGTTTTCCCCTTTTTTCAACATGAAAACATTTATGACCTTCAGTCTGATTTCCCCTCTACTACTATTTTTCCGCTGCATAAGACACGAGATCAGTTATACCACATCCTATTACTCAGGGCACATCTTTACTGTATGTTCGCATTTCTATGCAAGGAATAACCCACTTTACTCCTCTCATTATGCATTTTATTTAGACTAAATGAATGCTGCTGGTCACAGCGCTAGAGCACCTGATGAAAGTGATTTCAGCATCAAAGACCACCTTTATCTAGAGATGGCAGCCCACTGAGAATACAAATCTGTTGGCAAGAGGCCTCAGAAGGCAGCTCAGTGACAAACACAAGTGTCGCAGAAGAACAAAAATCTCCAATTTACATAAGCTAAAAAAAAATACACACAAGTCTGATCAGGGTAAGTGTGATATGCAAGTAAAAATTACACTGAAAGCCAAAAGAGCAATGAAGGAATCTTTGAAGATATATTTTGTTCTCAGTGGAATGAACTGATAGATTAATTTTTTTATCAGAATATAAATGTATATCGCTATAAAATGTACAAAGAAGCCTGTGCAGCCTGAACAAACCATCACAACTACATGTCTAACGCTAACCTAAATGCAATTCTAACCCTAAAACCAAGTCTTAAGCCTTAAAAATGCTATTTTAAAGAGGCGACAGAACATTTCAGATAGATTATCTTCATTTGCACAGAACCAACTGTGGTCAGTTTGTTTCAAACACTGTTGTAATACATCACTATTCGGTGGCATACACACACATGAAGCACCTATGAATCACTTCATACAGACTAGAGGTTTAAATATAACATTCTGGAGGTTTTTTTCCCGAAGACAAAGCAGCTTTTAAAGTCATAAATCAGACGCAGAGAGCTCTGCTTTTCTGGTTGACTAATGTTATATTTTTGTCTAAAGCGGTTGTGTTGCATCAGCAGCAAGAAAGCAGTTTGTACAGCATGTGAGCTGTGTGGGTGTCTGCATCTGCATCTTTTAGTAGCATATTAAAATTTAAAAAAAAATTTCAAGCATGTAAAGGAAAACCTCACGATCTATCTCACTTTCAAGAACAAAAAAACACAACAGCACCAAAATGCCATAACCTACAACCCGGATTTGATCAGATTTCATTAATTCTGCTCACAAACAGCCAAACAGAAGAGAACAAACATAACCTCATTGGCAGAGGTTAATAGTTGTACCTGCACAGAAAGTCACCCAGTTTTACTGAAGCATTTGTCGCATATCATTTCCCAATTTCCGCTCCCTCTTTCCCCACCTTTCCTGTCTGTCCTCACTCATGTGGGGTCACTCGAAAACTAAATCACATAACCATCGCTGTCACCCTGAATGTCCAAAAATCTGGCAGTTCAATGAGTATTTTTTTTACCACAGGTGGTGAGAGTAAAATAGGTTATTTGTTGGAGGACCATTTTCAGTATTTTACTGCACATTGGATGTTTGGTGTATGAAATATAAAGTATTCACAAAAGACAACAGTTGACAATATTAATTTTATAGGCAATTTGCACGTACCACATCAACAATGGCTCTGTGCAGTTCATGTACGTCAGGACAGTGTCACCCTGATCCTAATAAAACTAAATGGAACTCAGCCATCGTTCATTTGATTATTTACACCTGGGATATTCTGTGTTTCTATTGATAATCAAGTTGTCCTCATAACGAATTGAAGTTCAGAACTGAAGAACAGGAGCGTCTTCTGTCCTTGCACTTACCCTTCCCCCCTTCCCCTGCACTTGGATCCACCTCTGCAGGCTCACCCTGGATCAGTCCACTGTTCCTATCTAGTGGAGTGCTTTCCAAGACTTCTTCAATGCAGCTTATTCCTCTTTTGCAAGTTGCTTTGGATAAAAGTGTTTGCTAAATGCTTAAATGCAAACGTGAATGAAGTAATTTTTTAAATTCAGCAACCATTTGCTTTTGTTTTGTGTGTAGTTTTTGGACAACAAATAAGTAACAGACACACACTTTCATCCCACAGTCCAGAAACATGCAGATTTGGGTATTAGGTAAATTGTACACTCTAAATTGACCATAGATATGAGAGTGAATGGTTGTTTGTCTCTATGTGTCCCTGTGTTGGACTGGCGATCTGTCCAGGGTGTGACCCCGCCGATCGCCCTATGTCAGCTGAGATTGGCACAGCTCCCCCCACGACCTTCATGTGGAGGATAAAGCTGCTGCAGAAGATGGATGGATGGATGGTCAGAAGATTTGTATGTAGATTCATGTCCATGCAATCAACCATTCATTCACACATTCATGTGTAGAACTCTTTTTCTATGACACATCTATCATAACAACATGCTGCCGGGGTTAAGTGTCTTGCCCAGGGACACATCAGCAGATAGACCAGGCCAGGGATCAAACCCACAACGTTCCGGTCGGATGACAGTCGTGTTTCCTGAGAAGAAGCCTGAGATGGTGTTGCAGTTTCCTTTGAGAAGTGAACTCATTATAAGTCTGTCTCAGGTCAGATGGTTTGCCAGCACCGCAGTGACCATGGTGATAAATGACATGGTTGCCTGGTTGTTTGTTGTGGATAGTGAAGCCTTTACAAACGAGGTGGTAGAGAAGTGTTACATAATGACACTGTGCAACTGCATCATCTGCCCATGTCCTTTTATTCTCACCTCTTATGAAAGAGGTGAGAATTTAACAACTCCTTCCTATCTGGTAATAATTTTGCTTCATTTTATTTGATTTTTCAGTAAGGTACATCCTTTTCCTGTGCATGTCAAGAATTGTTTTTTTTTGTTTTGTTTTTTTTAATCATGTGGCATCATTTCCAAAAGCTTGCAGAGCTAACTGGCAATGATGTCTTCATGTTTACAGAAACGGTGACAGGACTCTACACGCACACTCCACCAGTTTTTGCGGCCTGTCTGACACTGGAACAAAGACAACATAGCTGGAGGAGAGCCGTCAGTGGGGGGAGAAATGGAAAAACTACAAAATATGATGCAAGCCCTTCTGACCTCCCGGATGGTGCAATGTGTGTGTGTCTGCTGTTCATTTTTCCTTGGTGTGGCAAAAACATCCAACTACAACTGTTATTCTTTTCTGTCCAGGCTGCACAATAGCTCAAGCAAAAGCATTTCCTCTGTGGGTGTTGGAAGATTTGTTTGTAGACTATTGTCTACAGGGGCGGAGCGTCAATAAACTGCAGTCTGAATATGAGCCAATCAGAGTTTCAGGTTTTCTGCTGCCTCTGGCCTGTTAGAAAAACACATGAAGCCAAGAACATAATATCTGATTGGTGAAGAGGCATTTTAGAGTTTCAATTCATGTCCATCACTTGATTAGCAAAAAGATGATAAGAGACCTCAGAAGAGGTCTCACCAAGCAAGTGATGCAATCGCGCAGCCCACTTGTTCCCCTGAAAGCAGAGACATCTCTTTACTGTCCTTAATTCTGTCTGTTCGTCTCTCTGTCTTGCCAATTTTCCACCTGATGGCTTTTTCGACCTTCCATACATTCACACACATACAGCACACGGCACACGCGCATTTGTGTAACCTTGCAATTCATATCCACACCCTCCCTGTCAAGTGTATGAAACCAATCTCATAACACCTCGCCCCGCCCCTCCTGAATGCACTTTCGGCCATCAAGAATATCATGTGTAGATATTTCAGCAGCTCACTAGTGAAGACAAATTGCCAGCTTGTTTGGGGGGCCTCCAGAGAGTGATTCATATTAATGGCGAGCTGGCAGAGGAGAGCGGGCTGCATATGCAAACTCCATTAGCAGGTTAGGCTGGAGAGTGTGACCTGGCAGTGCCACCCTGAGCTGCATGCACAGGAGGGCAAACTGTGTTTCGGAGGCTGAAATATGTCTGTGTATTTTATTAACACATCACATCACGATATTTACAATATCAATAACATTCATCTGCTTTATTCATATTTATAACATATATATATGAACAAATATTATTATGTTGTTATTAATAATTATATTTGATGCGTGGAAAAGCTAAACCTAAGATTGGCCTGCATTAATGTGTCATCTGAATGGAGATTGTGTCACTTACAGTAAGTCTTTACTACGTCAGGTGCTGAACCACAAACATGCTGCATACATCTATAAGATAACAGATGATAGCAGAGATTTTTTTTTGTTTCCTAAAAGGATAAATAAATGGTTAAATCAAACAGCCACTAAATTCAAAAAGTGCAGCTCAAAGCTCATCTCTTCTTTCTCTGTCATTTATGCACAAAAAAATGCAAACACACTTAACATAACTGAAGAAATATAAATGGGGACAACATTTATAAAATTAGCATCAAGAAGACCTGAAACTAGCACATTAGACCATTAGACTCCTCAGGAAAATGTTTACTGACTTTATAAATCAAGTGAGAAGTAGGCTTATTTTCCTAAAGACTTCAATTTAAACTCATGAATTGCCAACTAGTGGCCATTGAATATATTCTCCCTTCCTTTTTGGCTTCAGGGAGAACTCAGACTATCTATTTTTTGTTTATGGCCTTAATATAACACATCAAATATTAAATAGTGAAAATGGTGTTCAAGGTTAGGAGGCTATTCCTGTTTTTTTTTTTTAACATGTCAAATTAAGTTCTTCAAGATTTCCTATCATCTGCTGCTTATTACCTTTGCAGGATGTTTGCACTCGCTGTAAACATTAATGAGGCTGCCACTCAAACAAGTGTTTTTCTGCCTCGTCAGATCACAAAATACAGATTGATCAGATCCGGCTGAAGCTCAAAGTGGTTCTTTAACTGTAATTAAGACACAAATACTGAGCTTGGGCTTAAAAAGGCAGCAGTAATCATTTGGATTCAATGGGCGATTTGGTGCTAATTTAGATTCTGCAAAATGCAACTGAAGCCACACATGCAGAATCAATATCAACATCATAAAAAATATTTTAGTTTTATTGGACGCATGATTTCCTGCATGAGCAGATACATTTGTCATGTAGTGCCTCAGTCCACCGGCGTCAAACCTGTGATGCACAGTGTGAGAAGCGACTAACTGTACATGAATGTACCGCGGCTTTTCTCGTCATCATAACATATGTCATCTATGTACTTGCCCCCCCTTCACGCTCCAGCCCGATTAATCCTTTTTATAGATTTCTCATTTCATCTTCAATTGTGTTTTCCACTCAATTTAGGTCTTACAACAAAAAAAAAATCATGCTCAGCTACAACTGCTTAACACTGAATATAATATTATAGTATTATTTTGGAAATGTCAGAGCGAGAGCAACTCACTCATCTGTGTGTGCTGCCGTCGGGATAGATTAGGACACAATGAGAAAATATGCATGAAATGTGCCGCAGAGGAGCGAGGGATGAAATAGACAGCAAGTGAGAGAGTTAAAGAGAGAGAGAGGGTGAAAATCAACAGAGACAGTGACAGGCTGACCTTTGGCCTTGTGTACCTGATGATGAGGAAAACAGTGTCTCCTGCTCTGGCCATGTTGTCATCTCTTGCTGACATCAACATGCTGTGTTGTGCCGTTTCACTCGCTCTGTGAGTTCCATCCCTCTGTGTTCTCCTTCGGTCTCTTTGTGTGTTTTTATTTTGACATCTTCATAGATGAGGCACATATTTGTGTATCTGTTACTGTTTGAGCACATTTATTCCCCTTGGAAAATGATAGTGGAAAAAACGTCTACTGCAATCTTTTGAGCAATGAGGCCGATATATAGATTATTACCAATAGTTCAGTATTGATATGTGGGCTGATAAATAACAGGAAGACTAAAGACTAAAAATGTTGCCATTCCAAAAGAAACGGGGAGCTCTAAAACGGCATTGGTTTAACATAATTTAATCATAAACATCAGTTTATGATTAAATTCCATATCAGTCAATATTGATAACTGTGGCAATAGAATGAATAATTCAAGTACAGATAGAAGAAAACTAATTAATTGAGGTTTTAAAATAATTTGTGGACAAAAAAAACAAACAAAACATTATATTGATATACACTATAGTGAACCTTTGTTATATTGGTATTGAAGAATTATGTACATCATGTTGTTTCAGGTGGTAATACACTGTTTTCATAGTTTGAAAGTGTGTCTTTTTTTTTGAGGTAAAGCAACCAGCAGCTGCACAAGGAAACATGAAATAGAGAGGATTTAAGCCAAAAACCACAACAACAAAAATATGTTGTGCTGTGCTTACCTTTGAACCATTAAAATATACAGCCAAGGAACAGTGGAGGGAATATAATTGTGTTTCTTGGGCATGGCATACACACAGCAGACCGCTCATGCATTTTCATCGAGCATATACAGTTGCATAGTGTGAACTTGCCAAGTGGTACGGAGTAAACCAAAGAGCAGCAGTGAGACCTGTATCCATGGTGACTCAGTCATTAACTGGACAAGCAGCACTGCCTGCAGGGTGACTATTGTTCATCAGTCTGCAGGTGTGTGGTTTTTATTCATCTGCATTTAATCTAATTTATAATGCTACTGATTTCACAATTAAGTGAATAATTCTAATAAAAAAAACCTCAACAATCAGATTAATATAATGAAGTGGTCATCCTGTGTGTTGTTGAAATGGCTCAGTTAGCACTGCAGCATAAATTGGCAGCTCTGAGGCATTGGATGTGGCCTACAGAGGAGCAGATGACAACCATATTGAAGGTTTTAAATATTAACCATGCTTTGATTTCATTTACATCTCCCACAGAGTCACAGAGAGGTCACAGGGTGTTACTAGCTGCTGCCATTTCCATCATTGTTTGAGTGGTTATGTCAAATCCCAACTGCTTGTATTCATACTTCATTTGAATTTCAAAAAACCTCTGATACTCACACACATGCACAGGTCTGAGTAATAGGTAAACTGACAATGAATCAAATGGCACACAAACCTCCTGCTGAAGTGCTCACCAGTGATTAAAACAGCGCAGCATGTTGCATGGCTTGGTAGCTGCATCCTAATGAGTGATGTCACAGTAGTTTTCCATCAGCCGTGTTGTACTGATGTTTATTGTTTAGAAGCTCGCCCCCAGCACAACATTGAGCTGCTATAGTTTCCCCAGGATCCAGACATACACATGTGGAACTTTTTGGCAATAAAGATCATATACTATCGCATGCTTCTCCCTGGGTGACAGGTCTGGGAGAAGAGAGAGAGGGTAGGGTTTTAAGAGACTGGATGCGTAGGAGGGAAGGTGAAGACTTGGGGGGGAAAGGGAGGAAAATAACGAGTAGTCTTTTCCCATCCTTTATACATGTATATGAATGCATTCATGCCTTATACAAAACTGACCACAAAAGCAGTGTTTCAGCTTTTAAACAATGTCTTTCAAAGGCTGAAGACTGGACACTTTATATGACCTACATTTCAGCATGTTTTACAAGCTTTTTGTGTCAGTATTTGTTACAAAATCAGCTCAAATCCAAGTGGGTTCTGAAGAGAATAGATTCAAATTTGATATTAGTTTAATAACTGAATTGATCATTCAAAACCTTCAGAGCAGCATCTACTTGAAGCTGGTATACGTGGCACGGTAATTGGGCTGCTCCACACAAAATGGTGGTCCTGCATCGCACTGTGGGAGATGTTTGTCGACGGCCACTGTCATGGTCTAGCAAACAAAGTTTTGGACCAAAGCTTGTGGAAATCTTCGGACCATTTCCCAGCGCGTGTGTGCGTGTGTGTGCGCGCACGTTTACTGACCAGGAAAATGCCACATGAAATGATGCATTAATCAGCAGCAGTGCCTAACAGTGAAATACAGTGGAGGCAAAAACGACATAGCTGATGAGTTTTGCCGTAGCCTACGATTTAATAGGTGTCAGTATTATCCCGACTGTACGGATGATTTGATGTCTTAGCAAGGTTTATGAGATACATAGCACACAGTGTGAATTTTTAATTGCTGACATCTCACTAGATATTACATTGATATCTAAGATATCATGCTTGTTCCTCTCTTAGTGTTCTTTGGATGAATTGTGATTGAAAGTAATACCCAGCAGTTTGTTATCAAACCATTAACAGGCCATGCACCGACAACGCTTCGGCGTTTCAGCTCAGAGAGAGCAGCGCAGCATTAGTATTCTTCCCTTCCCTGATTTAACAGTAAATGTGCTGCAGTGTTTGAAACATAGACACTGACCTGCAGAGTGAATGCGTTGCCTCTGGCTATGGGCTAAAGCTACACATGACGCTATCAGCCCGTGGGAGCCACCCGCTGTGGAAGTTAGCGGGGGTTGTGGGGCCCGTGATTCTGTTATGTGCATATGTCATGTATTAATGTCATGTCTTCAAAATTACCGTGACGGTCTTGATGCGACCGCTGCCCCTGGTGCAGGTCCAGCCGGATCGGTTGAAGAGGAGGCTGCAGACCTCCCCCTCCAGGCAGGGAGCCATCTCACACCACTGGCGGCTCCGCACGATTCGTGCTGAAAGGACGAAAGAGGGCAAAGACGCAGATTAGAGAAGTGGACCAGGTGAAAGACTAACAGCGTGTCAAGAATTTTCTAAAACAAACAAGAAAGCATCTTCATGTGTTGATGTGTCTACAAGCCTGTAGTATTTTAATTAGGATCTTGTTGAACCGTCATGTCTGAATTGCCCCTGGTTGTAACCTTTAGAGACCAGCTGTTGGTCCATAAATTGTTGTCCTGCTAAAGCTTGTTCTCACTGCAGCTGCACAAAATTGCAATTATTTGTTTGTCTTTTGTCTTTTTTTGGTCCATGTCTCCATTGAGAAAGTGTCACAGCTTTAAATGTCTACACGTGGATAATAATACAATCATTTAAACTCAGACAGTAGACGGATGACCAAAAATCAGGGAAGAGAGAAAAATAGAAACATCTTTCAACATGGTTCAGTGCTGACACTTGTTATTACAGCATCAAAGGTGTTTCTTTTGCTCCGCTGTCATACTGTAACTGTCGGGTGTTTTGCCAAACGTGCACAGCTGAAGCAGACACTACCTGTGGTTCACCAAGTTAACACTGGCTGACAATGTCAGCATCCCAGCAGCGGGAGAGATGTGACAGGTGTCTGTGAGCAAAAAGACAACTTTATGTCTTTATCAAGAAAAAAAGGAACAAATGGTGAAATCAGATATGGCATGCTCCATGGATACAAGATGATTGATTTGAAATGCATTCAGGCTGACTACGTGGTGACTCAAGACACAGGAGACTGCTGGAAATATGGGAGTCACTTGCAGGTTGGAGGTTCTTGCGAGAGTTCTTGATAATTCAGAAAAAAATGATGTGTGTGTGTGTGTGGGGGGGGATTAGCACAAAAAACAGAAAAAAAATTACTCCAAAAAACAGGAAAATAATCAATCAGAAAAACAGGAAAAAGCATTATTCAAACAAACACTAATTAATTAAACAAAAAAAATATTTATAATTAATAAAATTATTATTTTTTTTTTTCTTCAAATGAACGCAACAGTTGAAATTCAGGAACACTGTCAGTCAGAACATGAATCTCTCTTTACCCAAATGTAGTGTTAAATGATTTATGTGGACGGTAAAAAAGTCATAAAATTTTGTTCAGATTTTGGAAAATGCAAAACAAGCGTGTTCCATGTGATGTCATCATCCAAACATACATTTGACATCTACAAGGCTCTGTTTTTAGAAATACACTGCCAAAGGTCACATACGTGTACTCTAACATTTGTAATATAGTTGGTCTGGTCTGGGTTCCGTAACATTATGTGGCCAGAAAAACGGGGTCAGCTAAATAACAATGCCAGTATTCATTGGGCTCAAATTGTGAAATAATGGTTCAGGGAGCATGAGACATCATTTTCACACATGGACTGGCAACCGCACACACAAGACCTAAACCCAAGGGGAAAATCTTCTGGATTTACACTGTGGTCCATCTCTACTATCATAAATACAACATAATGGCAAAAAAAAGAGTGCAACTATGGATTGAAATATTCGTTGTGTCATTGCAAAAGCTTATCAAAAAACGACATCATGGTGAATGCATGCTGTTATCAAGCTGGTCCATCACAATATTTGAGTTTGGGACTTTTTTCTCTGGCAGTGTATTGTTTTGAGGAAGTGGATTCCAGTGCAGAAAGGCCAGAGACCCTTAATCTTCCAAAAGTTATTTGTCTGCTGAAAATGTTGGGCTGTCACAGTGAAAGCCAGTGAATCTCTCCCGCTCCGACTGCAGCGTGTCTGCAGGATATTGAATTAGCATTCGCCTGTCGTCAATGGTGATAAGCTCTGATTGTTCTTTACACAGTGTGCTAAAGCAACACTGAAAGGTTATCAGCTCTCTGCGGACCTGGCCGGGGCTGCTGCTCTTGCCTACCCATGATCCCCCAGGGCAGCATATTGTGGAACGAGGTAACATGGTCGGCAAATTGAAAGAGAGGAACTACAATTCGTGGAATGTCCATGGGAGAGCTGAGGGCAGAGCGGAGGGGGAGTGGGAGGGAGAGTAAAGAGGTGTGGAAAGGGAGGCCTTGTGACATTTTGCTGTGAGGTATTCCTGGTCCAGGCCTTGTTAACAGTCTGGAATTGGTCTTTGGAGTGTCAGACCCCGACTGCTGCTCTGCAATAAAGATCTGTCATCTTGTGGCATTTATCAAGCTGGCGGAGCAGCACACTCACGTATGTAACCACACATTCACACACACAAGCATGCAATTATTGCTCTGCAGATATAAAGCCATTGTCCCTCAGCAAATAATACATATTGTTGACACATCAGAGGAGAATCTGCTCTCCCGGTGTTGTCACGCAGCTAGGAGACAGAGCTGTGGCTACGAACGAGCCAGGAACCTGTCATCTCACTGAACCAATTAAGCCTGAGAAAATATTAAAGCTTTAAAAGTAGATTTTCAGACAAAATGGTCATTGTGGCCTCACCCGGAGCAGAGATGAAAATCTGAAGTGACCTCCCGACACAGCAACATGCCGTGATGAATTTTCATTTTCACAGCTATCCGTCTGGCGCAACACAGCGTAGATTTATCAGTCAGTTGCAGATGTAGTTTTGAGTACATTACAGGGCAAGCAAAACTCAATTTCCAGGCTACGGAATAAAAGCTGAGCTGGCAAAGTGGCGAGAGTGCTGACTAACCGTGGAGTACATCAGCCCAGCCAGCTCGGAGTCGCGGAGGTTGGCTGAAATAAATGCATTTTTCTGCTGCTGCCACAGTATGAGGGCAGTTGATATTTTGCCCTTGTTGCTTTTTCAATGCCGTCAGTGACAGCACGCTGCTTTATTTTTGCACAATACACGATGATGTTCTTATAAACCTGACTACTGGGATCGGTCACACTGGTTCAAATGCTTCAGAAGATTTGTGGCATTATTAGAGTCCAGTAGATGTTTTATGTAAACATATTGTAATGCATATAACGTGCTTCACTATGCTCCAAATCACTAGGCAGCATCAACAAAGAAACTAATCTATGGATAATCTGGAAGTCAACAAAATAGTGTCTGCAGATTAATATACTGTACATTGGTGGATACATTAGAAGAGAAAAGTGAACCACTTAATACCTTCTCAACATAGTCACTTTCTCTTATTGACACGTCAGATGTCTAATACGCTACATTAAAGTAGTAAAAGAGGTATCTGATAGCTGTGGGAAACAATGTTTGATGCAGCTTACACAATGTAATAAAACTCCTCTCCAAGAACCCAGAACCACATGAGTGTCTCTGTGGTCTTGTGCTCATGAAGACAAATCCACTCTGTCAGTCTTCACTTGGATGCGTCCATTTTTTGGGAGCCTGGTGGAGACGACATAGTTTCTGGTGCACTGACTGATGCTTGTGTAAAAAAGGTTAATTGTACCGCCCCTCTTGTTTATACAGTGGAAATAATATTTCAGCAGTAGTGAAACAGCTGGATGAGGGTGTGTCTGACTGACTGGCTAACACCTGTCCAGTGATGATGTTGCCATCATCATTGGAGTCCTAACTCGGGAAAGTGGAAGTTGGGACAGGCCTTCAGCTGCCAGGGTCCCTACTGGGGTACCGCTCTGGACCTCCAACTAGATCACACGTAAGACCATCTGTCCCCCCCGTGCACAGTGCCAAGCCCTGCCCCACCCGGCCCCACACTACAGCACTGCCAGATGGGACTCAGAACCAGGCAGAAGGCACAACAGTGACTTAAAGCAGACTTACTGTTAGTCTAATGTAATTCATTCTCTGCACAACCTAAGGAAATTTTTTTACTAAAGCCATAGGCAGCTCATTTAAAATGTATTTGGATGAGGTACAACAAACAAAAGACATGGCTTTAGAGGCAGGCCCTGTGACTCAGAGAAGAAACAATACCATAGGAAAGTTCACTGTCATAATGTGCAACATAAATCCCTCCAGCAATTAATTGTGTCTCTTCTGGTAATTTAATAACGGTACTTATGCTGGTGCTTATTCTGAGGCAGTTTTGGAAAAGACCAAAAAAAAAAAAGGTTTGAGAGAAAGTCACATGAATCACCATGAGAATTAACTGTGTACTAAAGCTGATGCTTCTTTTGCTAAGTATCCACAAAGATTAACTAACAGCTTAGTTCAGCACCAGAAACACAGAAACAGCTTTTAAGGGGTTCTGACTGATGTTAATTAAGCTTCAATCATGAATCAATTTGTAGCAGCCAGATTTTCAGCCCTCTGTCCTCCATTCTGCTACCAGAGGCCCGATGTTCTTTCAGTTCCAATTATCACACAAGAGAAAAATCCACAGTGAATGCATTTAAAACAGAGGCAGCAGACACATTTTTATCATAGACTTTTTTTTACAAGGGATTACAAGGGGGAGTTTTCTGTTGTAACTTTTTTGCCTCCCTTCAAAGTGGTTTTGTAGTTTTTGTTGCTGTTGTGTAAAATGCACTAGTAATGCCTGAGCTGGATTTAATCACAAAACAAATCAGTCGCATGGAATTCAGATAAGAGATGATTATCCTTTAACGGTCCAATTTAACCCTAACCTACAACGGGTACATTTGCAGTTAGTCATGAATATTATGAAGCTACACTGAGTCTCCAGTGTTAGATCACTAGTATTGGTTTGCCATTATTGAAATTCTAAGAAGACATTTCATTTTCATCTATTGAAGGACAACAAAGTATGTACCTAAAGATATCATTTTCACATAGCACTAATAAATACCCTTCAAACATGATCAGAAATATATAATCCCTTGGTCTTGCTGTTGGTTGGAAAATTTAGGCTCCAATAAAAAGGAGACACCTGGAGAAGCTTCTTGATATTAAATCGAGGAGTAGTGTTGCACTGGGGGCCCATTTGTTATGTACAAGGAGTAATCCATAAATTCTCAAATAACATCCAGAATGTTGTGTTATTTGAGCCTCTAGGAACTAAACTCTAAGCAGTGGGTGTTGAGCAGAATTGACATGAGCTGACAACAAAAATGGAGCTTCTTTGTGAATGAAAACACGATTTCTGTCGGTGAAGGCAAAGTCAAAGCACCTGGTTACTGCATTAACCTACTTACAGCAAATCTAAATGGGAACATATAAGAAACAGGACAGCGCCCAATTCAAAGCTTGTTTCCATTGTAGCCATGTTTTCTGCACTGGCTTTTCTGAGCAGTAGAAACAAATACTATGCAGTGACTGTTCTTGGTTGTGTGTCTGCAAATACATCTGAGAAAAAAAGCCTTTCTGCTTTTTTTGCTAAGCCTCTTTTCAGCAGGACTCATTCTGTGTCAATAACGATTTTGTTGGGTGTAAAAGTGGAAGCTTCAGCTCTCACACACACAGTCTCCCTGCAGCCAGCAGACTCCTATCATGGTGGTCATCAAGCTTCATATGATTAGAGAGAGATGTGGTGGCATGGCAACAATGAGTCGAGCAGAAAAGGCAGAGGGAGAGAGTCAGGGAGCAGATTACACTGAGTGCAGGGACACAAGCGAGGAAAAGCCCATCATCCTCTACAATGAGCAAACTCAACCTGCACAACAGCAACACACAGCAGCACAAAACGCTTGAATTATGTCCTTAAGGTTACTCACAAAGGACATTATGCTCTGTACGGAAACTTGTCTCACTTGCATGGTGAGATATTTTCAGTACATTAAAAAAAAGAGCGAGTGATCACGATGAATTCTTAGTGACTTACTTATAACAAACTTTATCCACCGCGGGGCTTAGATAAGCTTTTTGATGTGTCATTACAGAAGTCTGGATAGCAGCACAATGGTAAGAGGGATGGAAATATCTGCCCAATTGTCTGCTTTAAGTCACCAGCTGCACACTGTAATACATTTGAAAATGTCCCAGAGGCAGCATCAGATGTACTATAAGCCTTGGTTTTTATTTTTTATTCATTACAGAAAACAGCAGAGTGGTTCCATTCCACAAGCTTCTGATGGAGATTATATTTTGCACAGATGACATTCTTTATATACTGTATATATATATATATATATATATATATATATATATATATATACATATATGTATATATATATATATATATATATATATATATACATATATACAGTAATGCAATTTATATAGTGTTTCCTATGTGCACTTTTAAAGGTCAGCTAAAAATGTGGTCAAACAACAATGCAGAAAACAAAGTGGATGATTATGTGCACCGGCCCTTTTTCTTCGATGTACTGTTTTTCCTTTCTAATATTTAATATGACAGAACTCACAAGTTGAACTATTCTCTTCAGTCAAAACTGCAGCGGAGAAGAGGATGAATATTAAAGATTCAGCTTTGATTTGTACGCCTGGCACCAACACGCCAATCATTTTAACTGGCATGTGGAAATGCTCCAGTGTTGAGATGTGTCATTTTTGTGAGCTTCATTTCAAATTCAGCCAGATGCACCTGAGATATTACATGTGACAGATGAACAAACAAACAAGTGAACAGGCAGATGTATTACGGCCTACTCAGTTAATTCAGAATTCAGAAAAGACAGGAGGCGAAGCCTTGTTGAGGTTAAAATAAATGCTTTTTTCCCAGAAATGTGGATATTATATCAATATTGTGACATGACAACACTCACTTCTTCAGTTTTAACCCTGATTATTTGTGTTACAGCAGCATTTTAAATAGTTCATTTGTTTTCTTGCACATAATGAATATCCTTTATTAAACATTACAAAGCCAGAACGAAAACAACAGGTACCAATTAAGAGGAAGCATAGAAGCACAAACAACGAGAAAAGAAAACTTTTCATAAGCTCAGAGAAACAGCCTGTATCCAGATTTATATCATTTATCAGAAAATAACCTAGTAATATTGTGATTTTACAAGTCATATCGCTCAGCCATGCTTGTTACTAATCTCCAATCCACACTGTGTATGTGTTTTTTCTCTTACACACACACACACACACACACACACACACACACACACACACAGACACACACACACACACAGCTCTACAGCACAGCTCATTTTGGTTTTTGTACCATTTACATCTCTCACCCCTGCCTCTCATCCATACGCCCACATTCACCACGATTTTAACAGATCATAACACTGCATCTTCCCAGTTTAGGTAGTGTTTCTCTATCACTTTCTGTTCCATTTGAAATAAACTACATTTTTACTCGCACCAAAGCCGCGCTGCCTTCCTTTATGATCTCATGGCCACTGAGCCAGGTCAATACATGTACAGAAGGAATCTTAAAAGACCTGCAAATGTCAATCAAATGTCAGAGCACTATTGGCGATTCAAATGTAGAAATGTGATTTTTCTCTTGTACGTACCGTACATTGCTGAACAAGGGGTCTCCTCATACATTTTGTTATGTGTCCAGACCTTTCGGTGATTACTTCTCCAGTGTGAACACACTGCATACTTAAATCCAGTTAGAATTATGTAGGAGGCCCTCGTGTGGAACTGGCACACATATAAAGTCTCTCCAAGAAAATGAATTCACTCAATAAATCTGTCTTGATCACTGTCCATGGTGTTGATTCTGGGGGCGTCTTAGGACTTCATCAACATTCATGCTAGATTCACTCTGACAAGGAATAAGAGGCAAAGAGGTTGCCTCGGTTTCATCGCACATCACACCTGTTAAACTACTATTTGATCCACGTCCATGTGCATGAGCCTCCCCCACCTTCGCCAGTGATTTTTTGTTCTTTGTTGAGTTTAGTTGCTGAACGTCTTTTCTTCTATCTGTCCACAACAGCAACAGATTTCTTAGTATTGAGTATGTAGAGTATTGTCTTTGTCGTCATGTGTGTTCACCGTCTTGAAGAACTGACTGCAAAATGTGTCTTTAGCTCCGCCATCGTTTCACCTGCAAATTTATTAACAGACAGGGACAAATGTTCAACATTACTGCTTGACAATCACTCACAGTACCACCTGCCTCGCAGCTCTGACAGATCGTTGCTCCAGCTCCGCTTTTCTTTTTTTTCCCCACATTTCATTGTCGGGTAACAGCGTATAGACACCGTCAGGAAACACGGGGAGCGAGAATGGGCCACAACGTGTGTCTCTTGACAAATGAATGCAGAGGAGAGGTACTGTATGTGTGTATGTGTGTATGTGTGTATGTAACTACGTAACGCTATGGATTTTGGATAACAGAAATTATACATTGCATCTAGATTTGCATACGCTATGGTGTTTAGACAAGACAGGGAGTTGATTTCTGTGTTTACGTGACTCACATCAGCGTGATCATTGCTTTGAGTTCATACCAATATGACAAACTTAGGCATCTATCAATAACAACACCAAGTGAATAAATGAATAACACATATTCTGCTCTCATAAAGAAGACATAAAACAGCCCTCAACATGACTTGCTTAATCTGCTGCTGCTGTTTTTATTGTCTGTGTTTAGTGAAGCATTCCCATCATATCAGATTTTACATCTCTCTTTTTCCAATATCAGATTTTTACTGATACCAATTCTACAATGGTTCATCTTTAGTTCTTCGGTCTGAAGAACATGAAGGATTTTTAAACCAAAGAAAATCACTGAGCTTGTTAAACACGCCAGAAAGAAGATCAGATTACAGTTTACCTAAACACACAATAACAGCACAGAGCTCTTAGCTTTTTTCCTAACTCACTTAGCGATGTTTTTGCTTACATTTAAGTCCACTCTCTGTCCACCACACAACAAAAAAGTAGCAATCCACTCCTGCTGCTGCGGCGGCGGCTGTTGTGAAAGCATTATATTAAACTGACCCTGAGGACAGTGAGCCCTTGGTGTGTTAATAACAACCCACTGAAAAAAATTGACTCCAGCAAAGCCGCTGTGAAGGATACAAATAAATAAACATGCTTATAAGTCTGTAAATTGGTTTATGTGCTTAGAAGGGCAAAGGCGCATTTATGGGAATTCAGATGAAAGACAAACATAACTGAATACGCTCTGAAGTAAAGGTCAGAGAGGATATCTGGACAGTGGCAGCATAAGACCCCATTGCATTCTCATGCAATATGCAGAATTTCTTCTTAAAAGCCAAGTGATGATGGATATCATCACAGCCGTCAACAGAAGGCCTTTAAATGAGCCTGCGAGCAACAGGTTCCACCTTTAAAGTGCTGGGTATTAATGGAGTGTGGGGTGTGGTGCGACGGGAAGCCAGTAATAATCAATTTCCTGCTGCTGTAATCATGGATCTCTGTAAGTTAATTAGCATCTGTTAAGAGGATTCTGCAGAGAAGGAGAGGTGGTTTAAAGTAGAGTGGGAAGTGTGACAAAGGCTGTGGGACTGCAGTCTTCTATCGAGGCTATTAGATTAAAACCAACATGAGTCATTGCGTGATGGAACTAATGGTGCATCTGATGCATGTGATTGTGATATTGTGAGATCCAATCAGCACCGCAGATGGACTGTGTCCAGCAACAAGTCCTTTCATCGGCCTTATCACCTTCCACAAGATACTGTCCAATAACACAGTGACAGCTCTTATAAAGTATGAAATCCTCTCGTACAAAAAGAAAAGGCTTGGACAAACATTAAAACTCGACTTCAACCATGGTAACACAAAACAAATCAAAGCCGGGGTGCGTAATCATATATCAACATTATGTTTATGCTGTGTCAGTAACACTATCAGACCTGACTGAGGGAGCCTTTCTGTGTATACAGCTACAGAGCACAGGCGGGCAAGGGCAACAAGTGTCCCACTCAATTACTGCACCCCTGGTTTTGTTTTTTCTTACTCATAAAACATTTGTGAGGGCACTTCCTTGTGTGTTCCGTCACACTCACTTGCCTCCGTCACCAAGAAAAACAGAGATGTGTCGAGCTGACAGACTCCATCACGACGGCGTAAACTCATTTCACAATGGTCTGAATGCAACAGACATTTGTTTACGTTTATACACGCTACGCACTACAGTTCCAAGTTAATTCAAGTTATGTGATACTGGATTTATTCTATACTTGAAAGTGTGAAAGTTGTGTGATACATATTAGAGTCATTTTTTTCAGATTTTCTTTTTTTTAGTCACTGCAAGTGCTCCTAAGTCTGATGGAGTACGGGCCAGAAGCAGAACATCAATCACATGTTCAGACGTTTAACAGTCTACAAGGCACCAAAAAAGCTGACACACAAGGTGATTATTGACTGAATGGCTGGGAAACCAAATGACAAAAGCACTTTCTTTCAATGGAGAGAGGATGAAGACATTATTTCTATTAATATTATTCTCCATTTGACGTAGAGGTTAAAGCTTTGCTGAAGCCTAGAATGGTCCATTTTCGCTCATGTAATTATTTTTCTGACAAATGCATGGACGTGTTGATATATTACCATATGATCAAATGCTCCAGAGCAGACGCTGAACTGATCAGAGGCAGCATGAACGTGGAGGCTGATTTAAAAAAAAGATCATCTGTGGTGTACAGCTATAAAAAAAGCATCAGTAATTGTATAGCATTATGAATAGATCAGTTAAGATATAATCCCAGCCTGGCTAACTGCGCCTGGTAAGGGTGTAGTCCCATCCCACGTCCACGAGGCGTGACCGACGGACAAAGGATACACAGACCTGCAACCAATTAGACTAATAAGCCAGATGCTGTATGCAGAGCGACAGAAAACATGCTTGTTGTTAGATTTCTAGAAACAGTTGCTATCTAGTAACCACATTTGCCTGAGGGTCGCTAAAAATGGAAACAACTGCCGAATCGACAGACAGCTGCTCTTCAGTCGCCGCCATGTTGGATGTATACAAAAACATCCACGCGAGACGCAGCTTCTCTCTCGTCCGCCTCTAGCAGCCTTTTTTTTTTTTTAGGAGATTCTGAAGTTAGTCAAACAGCATCCTTGACAGACGCGTCTGCAGAGTGAAAGCAAACGGCTGTAAGACTCGGCAGTGTCCAGTTGTTACATGCTAGTTTACTTATCAGAACCACATGAATACAGAATAGCCATTATTTCCTGAATAAAAGATCCAGACTACAATAAAGATCACTTTATAACTGACATCTTAATATAACGTGTACTAAATTGTTCCAGGCAAAGAGCTGCACGGAGCATGTCAGGGAGGTTTAGACGTAACAGCAGGTCAATGAGGACAAATCAGGCCTGTACCTGAGCGTAAAGAAGACAGTGGTTACACACGAAGAAGACCTCAGTGGTCATAGTGTCAACTACCATCAGTTATAACTGTCCAGTCAAGTGGAGTGGTATATATATATATATATACATACTGTATATATATGTATATATATATATATATATATATATATATATATATATATATATATATATATATATATATATATATATATATATGTGAAATATACCTTTTGACACTTCTCAACAGGAAAGAGCATATATGTATACATACTGTATATATGTATATATACATGTATATATGAAATATACATTTTGACACTTCTCAACAGGAAAGAGCATAGATGTAATTAACAGAAATAATAACAACAGCATTTCTATTCATTTGTGCCAGCTGTAAACATGTTAATGTGCATGCTGGCTCACTGTAGTGGGACACATAATGGAACAGTACTTTCCAGTCATGATTTTTCATTATGTTCTTGTTATGTCAAAATGCCTGCCAGAGAAAAAGCTCTTAAAGAGAATGTGAGGAACCTTGTTTCATTAATTTAACATTTATTTCTTCATAAAAAGATGCCTCATGTTCGAACACGAGGGCTTGGACTGACACAGAAATGGAGGACACTTTCTTTTCTCTTTTCTCCTTGAACGTGCTGGCCTGTAGCCTCAACTCACTCCAAATGAAAAACTGTAAATTGTGCCTTCTTTGGGCACTGGCTTAGAGAGGTGACTGAACTTACCATCTACACAAGCCGGCCTTGCCCTTGTGGTCCCAGCAATCTGGCCTCTCCGGCATGCGCAGCGAGCTGTCTGCCTGGCAATGGTCCGCCTGGGAACGCTGCTGTCTCTGTTGAGCATCACAATCTCACAGGTTCCCACCGCCAACTGGCCTGTAATACACAGCAGTGAGGGACAAAGCACATCACATTAGCTAAATGAGATCGTAATAAACATATTACAGTGGAGCAACTGGTGTTTGAAGGTACTAACAACGTGCGGCCTGGTCACACGGCAGTTTATTACTCTCATTTCAAGTCCCGGATAGAAAAATGAGAAGCTGATTGCACTGTTGTTAAAGCAGAAGGCGAGAACGCGTCCTCAGTTTTAATATGGCTGGCTGCTCCTGCCATAAATGTGCCTCAAGTGATCATGTGGAAAACAAAAGGTCCTCTTTTTAAAGATCATTATCTATTTGCTTGGTCATAACTGCAAGTTAACGATCATCGAGCGTCAAGATGTAAAAGGAAGGAACAACACACTATGTCAGTTTTACTGTTTCCATGCAGCTTTAGGAATACAAATCAAAACAATTTTGAGATTGTGAGCAGCATTTCCACTGTAATCAGCCCATAACATTGTGAAACCGAGAGTACTGGATGTTTATTCAATTCACTACAGCCTTCTGTGACTTTGCATCTGCCTGACAAGGACTAGTGCTTTGCAAATAGAGAATTGTTGTCTATCAGACGCCAGACACCACGATGGGTGGTTTGGGTAAACAAAACAAATGAATTCAACAAAAGAAAACCCCCTGTGTGTGTTCCATGACCCTGATCTTCACGTCTCTACAAACAAGTCGCTGGACATTTTCAAAAAACAACATTGTGAAGGACACTGGGACTGACCTGCTGCCCTTTGGCAGGCGCTACAGGTTATTCACAACTACAGCAAACAGAGTCAAGGACAGGTTTTTCCCCACTGCCATGACTAGTTTGAACTTGTCCATGCATTGCTGAACATACGAATGAATTATGAATTGAATAATATTTCTGCCTTCTAATGATATTTTTTTTGGTGACAGGTTGTTTGGAAGAAATGTTTGGTAAATCATAGCCATATATCTTCATAAATGAGGTGACCATTGCATTTATAAAGGCTGATGTTTTGGAAAGAGATCATGGCTACAAACAAAAAAAAAACACACCAGGTTTCTACTTATTGAATATCTAACTCTACATACATGTATGTCAGAATAGCAAATTCATTGTAAAAAATGTTTAGGTGAGTGATCTGTACCGTGTCCAGGCACGACTCTGTTGCTAGGTGACAGCACTAACACTTCTTTGGGTTCAGCCTCCAACCCTACACGGTCGATGCAGCCAGCAAAGGCAGAAAAAGACTCATTTTCAAGCTAAGTGAGGCTCAACTAAGACAACAGGAGTGTTGATAACCTTGCTCTGAAATCTCTGCAGTATGAGAGTGTGATATTTTAAGACTTTCTATCCATGCTCTGAGAATTACAGAGCTCTCTAGACATTACACATTTGATGGACGACTCCCCTGGACAGGAAACTGTGGTTAACCATGTTTTTGGGTTTTATGTTTGTCTTTAAATTAATTACACACACTGTAGAAATCTACAGCACACAAGGGTGTCCTTGCAGCAAACGCACTACGTACACTGGCGGTGGAAAGAAAGTTGAATAAAAATAATTAAGAGTAACTATTCGTCATTCTCTTAACTTTCTTGCACAAATGTTGATGAATCACATCTTCCGAAACCTTTCTCTCAACTTTCCACTTTGCAAATTGCATACCGATATTATTCTAAATTTAATTGTGTTCATTTGAAACCGGGGTGAGTTCAAAAAGCCACGCATGCAGCATTCAAATACGAATTGTGTCAAGGTGAGGAGATTGAGCGCGATTCTGAACAATTCTGATGAGTCACACTGAAAACTTTTCAACAGCCACAGGCGAACAAAAAAAACGAGCTGTAACAATCATGTTTTTAGTGTTTGGTTATATTTAATGAACCCACTGCATTTGGAGCTGACAATTTCAAATAGAACACTTTGCGTTGAGGTAGCAGTTTTGTTTGGATAAATTATTTGGAAACCTGCGGGAACACTTAATTGTCTTTCATTTAGTGCTTCCTGGTGTGTTTGAGGGAGTTATTAACTGTTAACAGTCTTGTGCTGCATAGATAAACAAGCTTTAGTCACGGTAGACTGCTCCAGGGCGTCTCTGCTGCTTTCAAAAACACATTTGGAAAACAAATCTTTGAAGAAACGTAGGTGACATATTGGTCTTTGAAAATCAAGGGGAGTTTTGTTGCAGCCTGAAGAGAGCAAAATTAATCAGTGACGGAGGAGCAGCACATAGCTCGCACATGCCGTATATACACCTATACTCCTATCATATAATGTTATAATGGATGATAGTATAATTTAACGATGACTTAAGGATTTAAGGATGGACGATTGGTTAAGCAATAGAGTACTATATTTTGTCACTATAATATTAACAGCACAATTGACTTCCACTACCACATGATAATAAATGACCTTTGGTCCTGTAGGATGCAAACAAACCTAGAAAAAATGACTTTTAAACAAGGTGTCATAATATTCTAATATATTAATGACACCACATGACACATGTATTATTAATTCATATACAGCTATGCACAAACACACCCTTTTGTATTTTTGCATTCGGTATTGGGAAATAAACAGCACAGAACTGTGTATAACACACAAAGCCACAAAGTTCCATCTTTATGAAATGTAGTTTTTGATATAAAATATCACAACATGACCACACTAGGTTGACCAGCAACAGCCAAGATAAAAAGTTGATGAAACTTCTGTCCACTTTGTAATAATCACTTTGAAAAAGTGAGATCATGTCTTGTGTTGTTTTTTTTGTTTTTTTTATTGACTGGAAAACTGCCAGTGAAAGCCATTCAGGCTGACACTGAAATAAAATCAGCTCAGTGAAGGTAGAGAAGACAAGAGTATGTACTGCAGTTCCTTTAAGGTCAATCCCTGGCATTCACCGACCATCAGTCCTATACACGGCTACTTTCAGTCGCTTCACAACACTCTCAAAGGTTCATTAACTAAGACGCTAACTGTTTTTATAGCATGAAATTACTGTAGTAATGGCAAAGGTTGGAGGGACTGTTGATCAACACAAATGAATTATAAAATGGCTTCAGACTTTTTAGCTGCAAAGGCCGCTAAGTTTCATGGGAAGAGATAATCGAAATATTGAAATAAAAAAAAATAATTGTGATTCTGTAATCTTTATTTTAGCAACATTCACCATAGGTTATAATGTATGACTTATGTGTATAATGGATTCACCTCCACAGCGCTCCAATGACTGCTCATGCTTTGAAAGATAACGTGACCTTTAGGAAATGCCCACATTTATTGCATGTTTATTTGTGTGATTTTTAAAAAGTCATAGATATACACCAACTTAATAAAATACACCTGCTTAATACACATGTTTGGTCTCATTTGAAAAATAAAAGTCAAAATCTTTCATTGTTACTCATAAACCTAAGAATAAGAGTACTTGTCATACATGGCAGTTCACCATTTTACAGGGAGTTCCGTGTACTAGATGATTTCCTGAGTAGTTGCCAGGCAACCAGCACAAACTTCATGAAGTTACTGATCTTCTCGTCTAACTCTGCCAGAAAGGGGAAAAGCACATCTCCTAATATGTTGAACTGTTCCTTTAAGGCCCTCATCATTCCACTTCAGTTCATATTGTACTTTGGAAGAGGTGGATATGCTGTAAAAATTAATGGATCAAATAAAATCAAGTGACAGAAAGATGGCCTGTATTTAGAAAGCACTTTTTCTTGACCACTCAAAGTGCTTAACTTAACACGTAACTTGCCATTCACACACACACACACACACACATATTGTTCATATCCTCATTCATATACAGTATATTCACTGCTGCCACAGCCAGTGCAACGTATCTTAATACACAGCTTGTCGGGTCAAATGTACATCCAGGTACACAATTATCCAGAGGCACCACTGTACTGTCTGTGCCTGTGATCACTGTTTGTGAAAACGTACTTGGGAAATATTCTCTCAGTCAATAACCATGAGCCCCGGAGGAATTTCTACTTAATCAGTTTTAGTTGATTCTCTGTTTTACTTCCCTGATCGATTTTTTTTTGTTCTATTGAATGTCTCTTTTTATTGGATTTTATTCTGTTACCATATTCTGTCATAGCTTTTGTTACGCGCTGTTAAAGCACTTTGGAAATTGTTTGGTTTTCAAATCAAATCGAAATTGCAGCAAATTCTAAAGGCTGCAGTTTTAATCCTTTTCCATATTCTATGTTATTCTCATCCTGGCATTACAGAGGTGTGAAATGGAAATTCATATTACAAATGCAATTGTAGTTGCAATATATGTCAGAAAAATCACAATCAAATATTTACCCAAATCGTTCTCATGTGGAGAGGCCAAAGAAAAAAAACAATCTCCTCTTGATGTGTGATACACTCCTTTATGAAAGAAACATGTTTTCCACCACTGTCCCATTAAATGTAGATAAATGTCAGACTCGGATTGACATGCAATATGCTGGATTATCATCTCACAAAACATATTGTCATTATTATTTATAAGATGAGATATTTTCTGTAGCAAATGCAGAAACCTTCCATTTGTGCACAACAAATATCACATCTTACAATGAAACTGGCATAAAAATCTTTTGAACATAGAAGGGATTAACTGTTTTTTTCCATTAGCAGTAACAATACTCAATGCCTAACTCTCACCAGATTGTTGGGACAATTCTCCGTCTCAAATAATGGATTGGTGAGTTTCTGTTTTCCGCAGCAGCCACACTTTGCAATATAGGCTGATAGGATAGGTGTATTGTTTCAGAAAATTATTACCTGGACCAGAGTCGGGAGTCATAGAACACAATCACCTCTACAGAGAACTGCAGTCCTCATTTCATTTCATAGCATCAGGTGGACAGCCCATCCCTCTCCACCACCTACCATCACCATTACCACTCAGCCCACCCTGCTCTCTCTCTTTCTGCTGAGGCAAGTCCTTGTGTACTTGCTGGGAGCTTGGAGGACAGAGGTGCCATCAGATATCAGTCGCCCCTGCCATGTTTCAACACACAGCAGATAAATGGGCTTCATGCAATAAGCCTGAAGGTAGAGAGTAGTACGGCAGAGGAGTGGTGGGGTGCGTGGGTGGTGGGGTGCTTTGCAAAGTGCCCTTAGCCACGGCCAGCGTTCCATCAAACATACGAGAGCTAATTCATGTGACAGGGGGTTTCTGTCACTCAGCACCGTGAAGACACTTAGCCCCGTCTCTATTTCATACCATGACATGTGTATACGGCGGCGGCAGCAGTGAGGAACGCGCCCAGTGAAGGATGGCGGCGCGTTGCTGTCCAGGATCTGGATCCTGTCAGAAACGACATATAGAGGGCAATAGGAAGCCGATACGAAGCCACACACACACACACACATACACACACAGAGGCTTGGAGCGCTGACTGGCAGCCTGGTGACCTTATCACTGAATCACAACATTATACAAGTACAAAGCGGCAGCATACTGTATATGCACACAGGCATCCAAGCGCACACACACACACACAGGCTCAGAGCAAAGATGTGTCTGTGCTCCACATATCAGCACTTTGATCAGACACACTGCTGATCACAATTATCTGAATATCTGTGCTGGAAATAGGCTGCCAGCAGTCCACAATCACTTTCACAATGTTCCACTGATTCAATGTGCGTCATTGGCAAACTAAAAACTGGTAGGTATGAAGGGGCTGTTTAAGTGAAGATGAAATTACATTGGCTGACCCCAACAACGAGCAGTGAATATAGAAAAGCATCAGTTGTCATCTCTCTGGTAAACAACGTCATCTATTCCAGCTACACCGATGTACTTAACAATTCAACAATGGATTCATTCTGGCTTATGTTTTTGACTCGTTTGGATTTCCATTGAATATTTATTCAGTTTCTGACTCGTTGGTGTTTTATCTACCTTTAGTTGTTGGTTTCCTGTTTTATTTGCTTCCTGATTTATTATGAGGTTTTTCCTCGTGTGTACCTTCTTTAATTTGACTTCCTGTCCTGTCTTGATGGTCTGCACCTCCCGAATGTGTTTCACCTGTGTTTGATTGTCCATGCCTCTCTAGTGTATTAAGTGTCTGTGTTGGTTCATTTTTGTTTATAGTTCATAGTTTTATTTGTTTGTTAATGTTATATTTCAGTCCTGTCTGTTACTCTGGTTTGTATGTGTTCCCGGTCAGCACCCTGTGTTCCTGTTCTTTTTGTTATTTGCATGAATTGAATAGTCTTTCCAATAATTGTTCAGTTTTTAATTAAGACCGAGACAACAACTAACTGATAAAGTCGTTGTATCAGATTTAACAGGCAATGACATGAAGCTCTGCACCGTTCCCATGCAACTTACAGCAGATATGGAGCTGTGGGAAAGGCTCTGCTTCTCCTCTGGGAGTTTGCCATAACATTTTATGACAATCTGCACTGAATGAACAATGAGAAGGATTCCAGTTCCATATTAAAACAACTTCCCTTTATAGATTGTAATTATTTGTGGGCCGCAAATGATGGAAGTTAGGTTCTGACAGTGTTTTTTATACGAAGGGCAATTTAGCAAACTACAGATTTTATTAAGAATTCTTGTACAGCTAATTCAGTTAATTATACATTACAGTATGTATTGTATTCGGTATTGTTCCTAATGAGTAGACAGCTATAATGCAGAGCTGTTCTGTGCTGGCTTAGCATTAACAACCTGGCACCAAATCCAACCAGTTTTCCCTGAGAGGGCCAATCAGCATCTAATCACTACCCTGGCATACAATAAAAGGTCTGAGTGAATATCTTCATTTTAATACTGCATGTTCCCTTCTTTTTTTCTTTTGACAGAAGTGCCATCCTCGAGGATCAAAGCAGTGCTGCCAACAAAATACCAGCCTTGAGAGCATGACAATCATATTAAGACATCAAATCAGACATGAATTCAGCTGATCTTTTATGGAAGATCAGAAACACTGGGATGCTGTGATTATTAATGATGCAGGTAATCAGTCAAAATTGATTTGTAGTGGCTGCAGTTACCACGTTTCAAACATAATGAACACTGACTAAACTGCTCATACCACGACAAATCCTAAATAGGACATCTGTTGGTTTACATCAGGGTCAGTGTATACAGTGATGTCTTTTTCATTCTCTTGTAGCCTCATATGTGCAACTGAAATGATAATTTTTCAGCACAAGGTCATTGAAATACACTGCATTTATAAACTGCTTTAAACGTTCACCCACACTCTAACATGCGGACATACACGAACATTTCAATTCAGTGTCTTACTACAAATCTAAGAATCGATTGAGTATGAGTGCAGAGGTCAGACAATGGTGAGACTTTGTTCGTTTTGTCCACAGATAGTAAAGAACCCCACAATATTACACTCCCACTAACACAAGTAGCAAATCCCCATACTTGTGAAGATGAAACTGGAAAATGGGCCACATAAAAAAATCAGAAGGTCTATGATTTAAGAAAACCTGCATCCATTTATTTTCTCTTATAGTACAACTGCTGTCTGCTGGTGAACATCCTTCCTCATAACACCCAACAGCACCTGCAATGAAATACATGTATATATCTTTCTTCTATATCTGTTAGAGTCACATCCACTTTAATGCCTCCCATCTACGTTGTGTAGCACTTGGATTTAAAGGGCACTTTATGGCAGCTGATACATGAAACCATCCATATTTATTTCTGTCCCAATACACCTCTGTGAGACAGTATGGACAGCTACCTCTATTTTTATTGGAACTTTAAAACATCCCAGCAACTCTACTATATACATATATATGTATATGTATATGTATATATATATATATATATATATATATATATATATATTCACGAGGGAATGTCAGTGAAGAAGAAGAATTATTTTGCTCAAACAAATGATTTCAACAATAAATCGATCATGGATTAGTCACTTGCTGCTACAAAGACTAAACCTTCACTCATGTTAATTCCAATCTAACAACAACAACTCTGGTTTACATCAAACAGCAATTTGACAGAGCATATGCCCGTCAAGGTAGTGCCAAGTGCATTACCTTAACACCACTTGACATGTACAGCACACGAGGAAGCTTGTAATATGACACCAGGTGCGAGAGGCAGATGCTCGACTGACCCCACGCCATACGCTTCGTGACACCACCATGACCTGCTGCTGCTTAACTAGTACAACAGCGGAGCAGTGGAGCGGCGAAGCATCCATTTGAGAGCTGATTTTTTTTTTTAAAGCGTGATTATATGAGGGAAGGACACATACATTGGCACAGCTTCCAGTTCTCAAACTGGTCGGCACCTTCCCACTGAAAATGAACTGGTTCAGAACAAGAGCAGTGAAAAGAAAAAAGAGGAAGAAGGAAAGAAGGAAAGGAGCAATGGAAAATATTCTGAGTGAACAGGAGGGAAGCTTGTGCTATGTTGCCATTATCATGTATACTTCTTCTGCTCACATGGATGAACTTGAACCTAGTCAGGAAGTGTTGAAAGCACTAAACATGATGATTGTCTCTGTTGACTTTGGTGCAGGGCAGTGAGTGATTTACAGAGATTGTATTAGGTGTGCCTTTTGATAAATGGCTAAAATCCTTGCTGAGAGCCACGTTTCCAGTGAGAGCAAGCATCCATGTGTGTTCACAGCGCAGTCAGTTCTGACTGTGTGTCAGTACCTCATATAACCACCCTTTAAAAAAAAAAAAAACATTTTAATGTGCTTCGTTTACAGGGAACACTGCCACGTGATTTCACATATACCATTTCAGTGCTCAATAGCAGTCTAATCAATATTTATGCAAGGGGGCAACTCTCTACTGAAGTGTAGGAGGACCTGTGATAGTACCTAAATATGCAGTTTAATCTGAATCTGACAGAAGTGAATGTGGAACGCTGGCAAAGGGAAGTGTGGGAGCAGCTGCGGTGACTTCTGGAGATGAGGGTTATGTTATGCTATTATAGGATGAAGCTCATTTATCTGCAAGCAGTAAAATCAGCGCTATGGTGGCCCACAGTCAGTCCGCCATTTGTTGTGCTGAGGAAGAGTTCCAGCTCGCACATCCTCATGACAATACTAGATGGAGTTTCTGTTCTCAAGACTTTTATGCCACCACAAGCACCCAGTGGGCCGGCATAGCAAGAAAGAAAAAGCCATTGTACCCCCAACCACTAAGACGCAAGAGATGTGCTCTATTTGCCCAAATTTAATTCTCATGTCAGGTGTGTACACTGCTCCACCCACAGGGAATGACAAATTGAAACTTCTCGTAGCAGCAGTAGCATGGCGCTCCCTTGGGAGGAAGTCGGACTCACAAGCGCAAGATTGTTTCCTCGCACCAGAAAGCAAGAGTGTGCATGTGCATGGCTTGCTAACGTCGCGGCACAAGACTTATAGTTTTTTTTTTTGTTTTTTTGGTGAGATACCATTCACCAACATTCAGAGCTGCCACTGTGTGACATTCAAATGTAAACTATTCCCCATACAATACACCAGCAGCTATAGGACTGATGCTGTAATTCAGGTCTGGCCTTCAACGCGTCTTGTACAGTACACATGATGGAGGCTCCTGATAGATTGCTGTTGCAGTGATGCAGCACGCGCAGCAGAGATATTAACATGTAGAGTGTACTCGGGGAAAAAAGAAACGGCCGTGGATGAATACGAGCTCGCGGCATAAAGAGTGAACATACAATATGCCTTGCAAAAGCAAACAGCTCTGCTGAATGTCACACAAAGAGAATTGTAAAGCTATTGTGAGTCACTTCACATTTCCCTCAGATAGCCCTCCAGAATGCCCTCCTACTAGAAACGGTACAGTAACGTGTGACAGTGGCTTTAATATTCAAGAACTGGCCTCACAGAAATATGATCATGGCATCAGGGAGAAACCAGAACAGGTCATGAGACTGCAGGAATATAACAAATCATTTACACCAATCTGCCAATGAAGGAGCAATTTCAAGCCCTGAGCTTTGCAGAGAAAATAACAATGCAGAAATAAACTGAGCTGCGCACCACACTCAACCACGAGGGAGGTCAAAGCTGACGGCTAGAAAGAATTCATATTCAGGGTGCTCGGAGATATGAGCTTTGTGTGCTGCCAGACTGTTTTAGCTGGGAAAGAAATTCTTTTCATTTTGTTCCATAAAGTTGCTCATACATTTACAGCTCTGCCGCCTATAGAGCAGGCTGCAACTATTTGCTTACAATTTACAGCCAAGGTCATAATCGAAGTGGGGGTCCCTTTGCATGCTTAATGCTGCCTTGAAGAAGACCAGAATAAAAGTCGTCCTTTTTTCTTCAAAAGCTCTGTAATATTCTGCTGCTCTGATGAGTGTAAAGCTTGGATGGATAGCCCCATGCTCCCTGAGTTTAAACAGAATACCAAGTAAAGGTTTTTTGAATTTCTCAGTCTGGTACCCCATGACGTCTTTCTGTAACTGCACACAGAAGCTGATTTGTTAAGGCTGTGAAAGCATCCAGGATAATTAAGTGGGATAAAACCCATTTGGTCTCGTTATTACATTTGGACATGAAGTCTCAGAAATGTGCTGGAGTCCACAGTGTGAGTCTTTCACCAGTGGAGCCACGCACTGACAGTAAAAGCCAAAGTGAGTCACCTCAAATTTTAGTGGTGCAGCCTGTAGACATTTCTCATAAAATGTGTGCCGTCATTCTCACCGGCAGCTTGTACTGCACATCAGGATAACAGGATGTACTGATACATGTGTCTGCTGCTGATGTGATTATTCAAGCATACAGCAAGTATCACCCGTTAACTTTGACATGTGTTGTAAAAAGCAGCACGATTGTCTGTGGCCCTAATAAGACACCAGTTTTAGGATGTGTCTTGACTTAAATTCATTATTTGGTTGTCACTCCCCAAATTTTAGAAAGGGATGTTTAATGTTTCATCCCATTATTTGAAGCTGAAAAAGCCGTGTGGGGGGTAAGTGATTGGCATTAAAAGTGACTGAGAGGGAAAAAGTACAAGAATGACAACTACCAGAGACTTAAAGGTGCAATAGCTGGTTTCTTTATGCCATCAGAACACAGCAACTGACAAAATGTCCATTTGAAATAGTTGTTTCAATGCAATAGCATTAGTTAACAGTTGCCTATTTACATATACCTCACACACCATGTTGTGACCAGCTTAAGTCCAATATTTCCTCTCTTACAAGCTCTTCTTTACTAACACTTTCAGCTTTAATCACCAGCTAAATGCAAACTCTCGACTTTATTTTGCTGAAAGCAGCTGTCTGATGCTGACTGAAATGACTGGTGTGAGCTTGAAAACCACAACAATGATCTTAAAGAGGTTAAATAACTCTCTCTGCGGGTTCACGACCACACACTTTCTACACAGCCAGTCCATTTAATCTCCAGTTAAAAGAATATTTTCAGATGTGCTATAAACGTCTTGAATGGAAACTTGAAACAGGGTTTTATATGATGTTTGCCGGCAAATACGTCGCTTCATTTAATGATCATTGTCATCCTTGATTAATCTGTTGATTATTTAATAAATAATCAGTTATGTTATTTATTATTTATTATTATTATTAGTTAATAAATAATCAAGTTGTTTGGTCCATCAAATTTCAGATGGTGAAATATTATGATCCATGTTTCCTAAACCTGTAAATGAGGATGCCTTCAAATATCTTGTTTTCTGTAGGAAAAAGACATTAACTTTACGTTCGCAGAGGAGCAAAGGAACCAGACTATACTCGCATGTAACAAACAGAAATATTTTTTTAAATGACCAGGCCAATTAACCTGTTATCAAAAAACTTGGTGATACATTAAGTCAATTATTCATTAATATAATTCCTGACCTAAGAATCTTAAAAGTGAGCTGCTTTCATGTTCCCATTTTAAATCGAATGTGAGTCGAATTTGAACAAAGGCCACCTGAGCGTCTACGTGCAACATGCACCACCACCACCTCCACCGCCTCTCCTCAGTCTGTGGTTAAGCAGAGAAGCTGCCACTGACTTCTGACTGCACCGCTGAACCGGAATCTGGTCCGGCGAGGAAAATCCAGACATTTCCAATTTATTGTGGAATAAACTGGCAACACTGAGAGTGGCTGACAGGCCATTCATCGTTGCGGGCGTTGGCCCAATGGTGTGCGTGGACAGGACTGCTGTGCTTTGATTTCCTGTCTTGCCACCATGACAGATGAGCTATGGAGAGGGCGGAGGCGACACAGCCACTCACCACCACAAAGCTTCACCTCTCTCTGCCCAATGCTTTACCCACAGTTGTCACAGTTTCCAGAGCCTTAGGGGTCATGGAGGTGGAAGTGGTGAAGAGATAGTATCTGGTATTGGGAAGTTAAGGGGGATTTGACTTTCTAATGAGGTGCAGCACAAAACACACTACAATAAGTAAAATATTAAACAGCCAAGGTCTAATATTATCCCGGCTGATGAAATGATGAAATAAGGAATACTTAAAACCGCAGCACTGATTGGTCCGATAACTCACAAGTTGTGTAGGACTTAAAGACAATGATTATGGATTAAAAATTAAAATTCAGCTGAGATCTGAGAAGAGGAGTGAGCAACATGCAGATAGTGTCTACGCACTTTTACCTATCTATTTACAATAGAAATATCAAGGGTAAGAAAGTTCACAAGAGATTGAAGGATTCTCTACTATAACTCACTAACGAGATCATTTTCAGCTGAAAATGAGTCAATAACAAATGTGACGGGGAAGGGGAGGGTTGTTGCTGCTGCTCCTCACAAAGGCTTGAAAGACAAATAACAATTCACGGTTCAAATCACAGGAAGCAATAAGCTGCCGGTGACAGTAGCATTCAGGGAGAAAACACTGCAAATTTAAGGCAAAGGAAGCACATTTCAGTGCACAGGCACTTCATTTTTCACATCACTGCCTGCTTTTGTAAGCTGGCACACTGCCACAGACATTGATGTAAGCACTGTCCCCTCTCTACACTGGTAATTATGCTGCTGGTCAATTCTTGATTAAAAGATCTAATCTGCAAACTTTGTGTTCAACATTGCCCAACAAGTCCCAGTTAAGCCTGTTCTCCGTGTCTCTGACAGCACTGGCATCGACAATGCTCTAACATGGACAGTAGCCAATAAAGTGCAGGGAAACATCCTTCTATTCTGTGTCAGGACGAGGGTGTAATTGCAGTGAAGTCAATTATTAAAGAGGAAAACATGGATAGGAAAACATAGCCTTACACTGAGTGAAATTATAAAAACATTTAAGTTTGAAGGTCTTTTCCTGTCTGCACCACATGAAAGCAGTGATATGTGTGGCTTCACTAAATCACACCGTGATCCCTAAAAGCTTTGAGGGAACTTTTAAATGGTGCCATTTAGATGAATGAACACTTTCTATATCACATGATGGCAGGTGCAACATTTCCACACACATTATTATACTAGAGATACCAAATGCACCATATGGTGGCCTGTATCACAGAACACCACGAGGTACAAGAAGGTCACCATAAATTGTGAGCTGAGACATGTTTCAAGTCCCTGTAGGGCTGTTTTATTGGACACTGGGTTGTTTTTTTTCTTTTCTCGGGATCACATCATGTGACACACAGCATGTGCAGCTGCATCCCAATAAGAAGCCCTCAGAGACTAACCAAGTAATAAACAGCTGCATTTGCCCTTACCCTCTCTGAGCAGATGGGAGTAGATGAGCCAGAGAAGCAGCAGGCAGCAGAGTGACGCACCTCCACCTGCGGAGAGCGTCTTCACTCCAGACTGCATTCTACACCTTTAGCCTTTCAGATTATCCAAACTTTTCAACGCCTGTGCCGTTTAGATGACAAGCAGATCAGTGTGCGAGTGGCTAATCCAGTGGCGTCTCCGCAGCCTGTTGTCGGCATCCATTTTGAGGTTATAATAGGAGAGGGACTGATATAATCCCCACTTGCTGTTCAAATTCCCTCGGTGCGCCGCAAATCCATCCAGGCTGCCCAGAGCGCGCGCGCACACACACACACACACACACACACACACTGTCAGGTCTGGCCAAGTTTGCGCAGCTGTGCAGAAAATTCACTGTCAGGCTTCTGCAAAAACCTGGGAGAGTGTAGAGGTGGAGGAGTGAGCAGCAGCAGCAGCAGCACACTCCTGCAGTTTGGATCCTCACACGGAGACGTTGATGATGCTGGTGCTGGTGCTGGATGCAGCCGCTCAAAACCAACTGGACGCCGCTGTCACCTCCTTGTTTACCTCGTCGGCGGCGCTCTGCACTCTCAGCATCCCATCACCATCTTTATTCCCAAACAACTTGTGCACTGGAGCCTGGCTCCGCGCGAGTCTACATGCAACTCGAACAGAGTAAACTTGTCAGAAAACGCATGACTCCAGCGCCCCTCCGAGAAAAGACCAGCTCTAAGGGCGCAAATGCGTCATATGTGGCCACATGTGAGCCGCAGCGCAAACCGAAATGTCACGTCCAAACATGAGCGGCGGCTCCCGCGGCGCAGTGCCGCCGGTGCAAAGCGCACAGTGAGCGCGTCAGTGGCGGCGGTGGAAGTTAGAAACACTCCTCGTCACCTGTGTGAGCCTTCGAGGAGGCTCTGGAAATGTCTCTGTGCTGGTGGTGAGCTGCTGAAACGCTCCCCCCTCCTCGCAAGTGCTGGTAGAGGAGGTTGTTGTTAAACTAGCCTCAGTCTGTCCCATGCAGTTGGATCCATTTGCATGCAGGCGACGTCGAACACGAGGATTTCGTTCTTCAGACAACGATGATGCTGCTGCTGCTGCTGCTGCTGCGCCTAGAGTTACCTTGAGTTAGTATTTACATCTAATCCATCTCTCTCTCTCTCTCTCTCTGTCTCCCCCTCTCTCTCACACACACACACTGTTGTATACTCTCTTTCGTATGTGAGTGAGGACACTCATACACATAATACATCCTCTAGCCCTTTACCCTAACCTTAATCATCACAATCACTTCTACCAATAACCCAAAAAGAAAAAGTGGGTCTCAACACATTAACAGTCATTTTAAGGTGTGACAGCAAGTGAGGACTAGGCAAAATGTCCTCACTTCTTATGGTTCTCACAAAGATATCCATACAACACACACACACACACACAGGTCTGCACTATTCATTTTAGGACAGCCTCTTGTTATTGTTGTTTAATTTGGACAGCCAAATCAAAACTAACTACAATTACAACTTAAACTAACCCAGAAAAGAGATTCTGCCTCATTAAAGCAGGCTTTGGTCTCCATAAGACCCTGAAAGAGTCTGTGTTCATACCAGAAAAGGAAGAAAACACACACACACACACACTGTCCTAATTCCCCTCTCAAAGCTCGAAGTGGAAGAAAAATCCTTTGAGATTTCATGCATGATGATGCTTATTTATACAGACACACAGCAGCAGCCCAAACCTCCCCATATGACGACCTGTTACTTTCCTGTGTGTCTTTATGGCCTCGTTCACACAGAATAATGCCCTTGAGGGCTGCATGGTCTGGGGACGACAGTAAACATTTAGCACACTTGCATTCTGGGAAGAAGCACAAAATTGAGACGATGTTTCTTTCAGGTGACCGGTGCCGTAGCGCGGGCAGAGCCTCAGAGCTCTTTATAGCAGGAGTCATCATATGATACAGTGTGTGATAACACATCAACTATCAGGTACACAGACTGTATGTAGAAAGTGTAAGTGTGTGTGTGAGGAGAGAGAGGGAGGGAGGGGAGGGAGAAGGAGAGAGCAAGAGCTAAAGCTCTGCAGATGCCAGTCTATCTTCTGAAAGGCACCATTTAAGACTCCCTTGCCTCTCAAAGACCATTACTATAACTCACCCCTCTCTCTCACACACACACACAGATTCCATGACCAGTAAATGCACTGTATTAGTAGATGGAGAAGTTTCCTAAATGTACTGCTGTGCTATCAGCCTCTCACTGAATGGCTTTTACGATGACATATTGGCCCAGGCCAAGCAAGGCCTGTCACATCATCAGTGTAAATGTATGAGAAATTACTCGCACGGCAAAGACTTTACATTCGTCGATGTATTAACGTGATACATTGTCGATATTCCACCTTGCTGCCACATCAGGGCGTCTCATATTTGAAAGTGATAGCATTTGATGTTTTGAGCATCACTGTAAGTGGCTGGAGCAGCTCCCTTCACTGAGCCAACTGTGGGGAAACACACAGGGAGACAGGAGAAGAAGAGGAGAAGAAAGGTGACTGGTTCATTATCTGATCACTATAATCCAATAGTGAAAGTGTCCACTTTGTGTTTTTGGAAACTAACTGTTTATGGAAACTCTTTATGAGTCTGTCAGCCTTATAGATATCACTGAACTATCTCAGGACTAACCTCACATCTAGATGCCGACAAATATTCAAGACACAATCTGAAAGCTTTTCTTTTTATTCACTATGGATTATGAATTCATATACTAGAGATACATTTTACAACTATCGTGTCAGTGGAATATCTTTTCTTTACTATTCTCTATTCTCTGGCATATTCTATGCTTTACAGTACTTGTAGGAGGGGAGTGACGGACTGGAGAGAAAAAAGAAGAAAACAAGACATTACTGAGCAGCAATTTACAAAAATATAAAAAACAAACAAATAATTAGCATTAGAGTGCACTTAATTTAATGCCCACTCGATGCCGTGTTAACCAGAGATAAGATTCTTTGTAGAGAGGAAGACACTTTTCCTTACACTGCTGTGGAAAACCCTATAGAATGGTGAAAGGTGAAAACATAGGCTTTGTTTCCATTCCATTGTAAAAGAAAGTGCAACAAACTTACTGATGCAATATCTAAAATTTGACAGGCAATATCTCTCAAATACATTCATGCCACCTCTCAAAGGAAGATGGTTATTCCTGAAACAATAAAACATCAGACTATATTTGTTTACAGTCCTATGCTTGTTATTATTTATATTTGGGAGAATGTTGCCATCAAAACACTATTTAAATAGTCTCATGTCTCAGATCTTGACAGTATTTTGATGTGAGTTCCAGGAATTTTATAAACAAACAAAAAACAGAGGTTGTTAGAGGTCACTAATAAACTCTTCGACAACAATTTGTTCTCTCTGTAACTCACACATGCAACAAAATCTATTTTAGAAAATATCTAAAATAATCGTCCCAAACATTAAATCTGTCCTGCTACAGATGATAGACCAGACAGGCTGATATTTGTTTCAGTAAAAATCCAAAAACATTTAATTATTATACATAAAACTCACTTCGCCCTGCAAAAATAAACACACATTATAGCTTAAATCTGACCCAAAATGTGTCTTCCTCTGAATCTGGCTTCATATCTCACTGCTGGTTACGAGTCGACCAAAAATGAAGTTTTATTTGGTTGTGATTGTGTGCTTTAAAAAGAATAAAACATGGGCAAACTATGTTATGTGGAGCAATCTTTGCATATTTAAAAAAAACAACAACAACAACACACACTGATCCAGACACAAATCTAATTTCTGGCCTATTTACTGCAGGTATGATATGAAAGAAATAATTGCTGCTGTGACAAGGTTTGTTTTCCTCTCGCGTCTGAAGCGGAGCACGGCCCACTATCAGAACCATGTTTCAGTCTGTCTTGGTGATGTAGCTGCAGGGGTTGCAATGTAATTAATCATAATCCATCACTGTGACTGACAGGGCAGCAAAAGTTCTGCCAGCCCGCTTTTTTTTTTTTATCCATCACATTTATGTCCATGTTTACTAATAATATACAGACTTAGTTTTTAATTGCATTCAGGCATGAGTGGATTGTAATTGTAATTCCAGAAACACAATACATTGCACTTTAAAATCGCTGTGCTCAACAAAACATTTCAAAAAAAGCAATTTATTCATGCGAAATCTTTGTGCCTACGCTCTATGACTGTGGAGGCTTGGATTTGTGATTGTTATGCAAAACTTCATTAATGCTAGTGTCGTCTGTCATTAGAGCCAATATTTGACATGAGTGTACAGTTTGTGCCCCGGCTGAAAAGTAGTGAATATACTTTATTACAGACTGGGTGTATTTTAAATTAAATGTCTCTTCATTACTTTAATTTTTATGCCCTCCATATGTCCCTGTCTTCTAACCAAAGGCCGTCCCTTTTGTCTCATCCACTTTACTTCATGTTATTGCGAGAGATAAGTAGCAGCGGTGGCATTAACACGTGCAAATAGTCTAAAATGATAGCAACAGTGATTCTCTGACAGTAAGTAGAATTGTTTCTCACTGACTCCTCAGTGGAGCCGCTGCCTTCTCCTTTATTTTCACTTCTTGACTAAGTAATACCCAAAGTCATTTCCCAGCTTTTTCCCATGTGACACCTCTGAGTCAACCACCGAGCCTAAATCAGATTTCAGAGAAATCAAATTTCAAGTCATATTCCTACTTTACTACTTTTGCATATTACTGCACATTTTCTGTTTTGTTTACCTTGCCTTTGCCTTAAGATGTCACATAAGTGCGGGTTTACTAGAACAGGTGCAGAATTTGTTTTAGCTAATTGCAACATTTGTCAAATCATTAGAGGGAAAACAGGCAAAATCAGAGCCTCTAAATCCGTGAGCACGGGCACTGGGATAAAAGCAAGGATCTCACAATGTTTTGTTTGTTTTGTTTCTATCAAACTAATACAAATCACATCCATGTGGACACTCAACTCCACTCCCTGGTTTCCAGCTGTTCACTTATGCTTACATGCTGCACAGGAACATATGGTGCATCAAAGCATCTGCTCAAGTGGACCTTTGTTCTTCACAAATAATGAAACTGTGAGCAGATACAAACTACTATACAAACTGTGTAGTCATCAGGAGAATTCAAAACTTAACACTTGAAAGTTGTGTTTTTCTTCATGCCAGGAACTTTAGCTCTTTTGAATAAAAGCGTTCACTGCCAGCAGGACAGAAATGCAGCTCAGAGAAGTTTGTGTCTTGCTGTGTCTTGTAGAGAACACCAGCTGTTTCCTGCCTGTATTCACAGGAGTGCCAATGTCGAACTAACTTCAGAGTGAAAAATGACCAAACTGTAAGAGAGACCCAACCATATTCACAAGCAGGAAAACGGTCATCACCATCACTGTTGATTCATTTCCACAAGTAGTAAACAACTAGACATTTTCTTCAGTTCTGTTGAGAAATGTGAGCTCACAAACATACAAACCTGGTGACTGGGTTCACACTATTACTATTTCTAGGCATTTGCTCGTGTCCGAGCAGTAGTTCCATAGCAGATCCTTTGAGCCTCAATTGTTGCTGTTCAGGGAGTGACGGCGTCTGACACGGCTGTTCAAGCCCAGGGCAAAGAGAAAGAGTCGGGGACACTTTGTGCAGGACAGGGTGGGTGGTGAGCGAGGAAGGAGAAGCCGCTCTCTGCGCTGTTGTAGCTTGGCCTCTACCTCGCAATATCGTTCATTCTCCATGCGGTCTGTTCCCTGAATGATGGAAAGTCTCCACTCCACAGTGCAGTCCTCGGCGAGGGACTCCCAGTTGGCATGGCTGATGTTGCAGCGAGTTGAGGCTTGTTGGTTCTGGCATGAATAGCCTTGAGTTTGTTTACGGCGAGCCTGAGACCCACGCACTTTAGGCCTTCTCCAGATGTGCTGGTTCTGGTTGGGGTGCTTGCAGCGAGCTGCCGGAAGACTTGATTACAGTCAAGGTCTGCCTTAAACCACACCGGCCCACCTGGCACTGCTCTCATCCACCAGTTACAAGACAACTGCCGTTGGAGACTTGAAGGTTCCAAACCCTAGTATCCCAAAGGCCTGCTCAGTTTTGTGGTGCCGACCACACTCGACAGTCACAGAGTGAGTAGTAACGGTCACCTGTGTGCTTTTTATAGGTTTCAGGTTGGGGTGCACTGATCCCATGCACAACCTCCTCACTCCGCCTGGATGCAGTTTAGTGTCATACCCAGGACAGTGGGTTCACAAGACCCTATAAAAATAAGCTCCATGATTGTTTTTAGGCTACAAATTGTCTGTTCTTCAGACGTTTGCACGTTAATGTCATGGCTATTACCTCCTGCAGACCTGGGAGTGTAGCAGCATTAAGATACTGATAAGAAAAACTTCTGAGCTGTGGTCTCAAAGTTGCAGGTAAGGTCTCAATACCCATGTGGGTTGACCTACTGTCTCCTCTGTCTGCTGAAACATCTCTCCATGCTTCGCATGTGTGTCTTCTCAGTATTTACAAGCATTCTTGCTCCCTTCATCTGGACAATGTGAGCATCATGCCGTTCCAATGGGACATGGACTGGACCTCTCTTTCTGCTCTGATGGACAGAGTCATGTTGACAAGCTGCTACAGAAAAGGCAAAGCAGCGCCTGTGCTTTGGAGGTGCAGCAGACCTTGAAAGGACAAAACAAACAATTTCAAGTGGAACAGCAAGGCCCCTTGCACAATTACTGAAGATGCAACGTGCTCCTCATAATGATTCAGACTGAAGACTTTTCCTTCTTTCTGGATTCCTTCTATGGATCATCACTGGGTGACATCAAGAGAACACTAATCTGCTAATTCATGAACATGCATATTTGTACATTTATAATGAAACAACCACAAGGTTAAATTACCAAAGGCATTTTCACATAATTAAATGTGTTTTGCTCCTCTCATAATAACACAATGAATCTGTGTAGCCAGTTTGAGAGTGCATTTACATTTCCTGTTACAAACATCCAGGGGCTGCTAATCTTTTCACCACACCGTAAACGCATAATAGCTCTCCATAGATTTGCACATAATGACATTTGCTTGCTTTAAAAAATGATTGTAGCCTGAGTAATGTGAGCATAGTGCACACTGGAATAATAACTACATATATGCTCATGTGATGAATCAAGCATGTTTGAGGGTCAACAACGACATAAACATCGCTCGCTGACAATTAATGAAGCTGTTAAACGCTCTGTTGGGATGGAATGAACATTACAGCGAAGACGGAATGGAATCGCGACAATGAGGATTTTGGTGTGATGACTTAAAAACCTTTTATAAACAAATGCACTCAGACATGCACACAAACTGATCCTAGGTGGATACAACAGATAACCAGGCAGACCGAGAGAGTGGGTCAGCGACGACGACGACATGTGAGTGATGTTTGTGGGACAGACTGTGATGCCTTGCTGGTGGTGGTTTCCTCTCCAGGCTCTAACAGTCAGGGACAGTGAACAGTGAACAGACCACAGACCAAGACAAGTATGGGTCACAAGTCCACGTTAAAACGCACAGGTTGAGTGTTAGGGTTCCAGGGCCCACTAGCCATTCTGAATAAAGAGTCATGTTATAGTGTGGAACTCCCCACAGCTCCCAAACAACTACCCCCCACACCCCCCCATTCACAATTCCCCCTGTTCATGTTTTACACATAAACACAAAGCTACATGCATATTCATATAGATTCAATTCAGTTCAACTCATCCCAATTCAATTCAATCCAATTCAAACAGCATTAATAGTCCCACTTGAGGCAATCGTTTAAAAATTGTAGAGATATAAACAAACGTCTGCTTGATACAGACCGTTGTCAAACGACTTCACACGGTTCTGATTAAGCCCGTCAGCTCCATGTGGCTCTCTCTGCTGCGCACAGGAAGTGATTAGTTTTATTTAGTAAGTTTAGTAAGTTTAGAGTAAAGCTGCAGGTCGAAGTATAATTGAAGATTGACCATTGAAGGACAAACATGCACATCATGACATATATAGTTTCTTTTCATGAAAACCAAATGTCATCACAAATATCAACCACAAAAATATCACCAGAGGTTACAGTTTAATATATAATGTACATGGATAAAGCAGAGGATTGTGTTAACAAGTAATATTGACATAACACCTTCATATGAGTTGTGGTGATAATGAAGTCAGATCAATAATGCTGAGTCAATAGAAGAGCAGTGACACTGAACCACAGCCACAGCCACTGATTTACTGCCCATGTTTGCATTTGCAGTTTGCATACAAACTGTTTTTATGTCCAGTCTCTCTCGAAACTCTAACATGGCAAATTCAATATGGTGCCATGCCCTGAGAAATTCAGCCTATTTTCTGGCCTGTCAACTTCTTAACTGTTGGCACTTATAGTGCAATAAAGAAGCAAAGTCCACACTGTAGACAAGGGCATGCACAAAGCTTCTTTTTTCTTGCCCCGCAAACATGCTTCCATTTCTGTGTCTATGCTACAGGAAGTGTGGCTTTAGAGTGTTTGTGTTTGATTAGGAATGTTTAATGGCCTCCACACATTCAATTATCAGCAGTCTGCTCTGCCAGTCAATAGTCATCCTCTCATTAATGGTCCAGAACTGATTACCAAGGACAGAGTGAGAAATTGGTAAAATGTTATTCATTCAGAACACTAATTAAATCCTCCTAGGTGGGACCTTTCAATTCCACTAGCACCACTTATACTGAAACTCTGTCTAAAAATAACAGCAATCATATATAAATAAATCACGTTTCTGGATTTCTAGCGTGCATGTTTTAGATGGAGCTGAAAAGTCGTGTTGTCACTGTGTGGCCTCTGTTCTCGAATATAGTAAATCATTCAGCCAGCACGTAATCAGATATAGAGCTTTCACACTGTCACAAAACACTTTGTGCTATGAAACATGGTTCAAATTGTGGCGCTGTGGCACAAAAAGAGAAGAGAGTCTCTGCTCAGTACGAAATCCATGTCAAAACCACAACATAAAGTAAATACCAGCAAAGTATTTGCTGCCTTTTTTGTCATGAAGCATGTGCAGCTCCTTCCTCCTTCTCCTTCTGCTAGGAGGAATAAATGAACGTGTTCCCAAACAAATTGAAGGACCTCCTCTGGAGAATGACACTTCCCTCTCTAGTCTGGATCAAATGATAGGCTTCACATCCTCATACAACACATTGTCAGTGCAGAGAGGAACTGTTCGCTTTAGACTATCAAAGGCTGAACTCGGCACGCTGCCAACAATGTTCTGTTTGTGGGTTTCTTAATGTAAGTTCTCGGTCTCCCACCAGCACTCTGAGGAGAGGACTCGCACGGGGAACAGAATGTGAGCAGAGTTTCTGTGTTTTGGTGAATTCATTCTAACAGAAATGTCCCAACCTTACTTTGCCTCACTCCCATGATCTATGAGCAGTATCAACTACGTTCATTTTCCTTTTGTCTCCAGCATTTCCCAAAGCCAAATCTCCTCTTTCTATTTATTGACACACACGTCAACAAGTGTGGTGTCTGAACACCCAGTGCCTGTTTTGATGAAAGAATTGGGAATTTACGTCTTTGAGTTTGTCAGGCTTCTATCGAGTGAGTAGATGTGGATCCAAATGCAGGAGAAGCAGTAGTTTGAGAGAAAATACTTGTTTTTCTATTTATTAAATAAACACCAAGAAAAGGAACAGAGCCACTTGACACCAAAAACATGCCAGCCCCAAACCACAACAGTGAACTCAACAAGTAACAAACTGAAGACTGAGCTTAAATACATGCAAGGACACTAACGAGGAATGAGACACAAATGGACAGGGAGGACAAACGTGACTAATGAGGCGCAGGTGAGGGAGGCCACGCCCACACAGGGAGACGGGACAACAGGAAACACCAAAATAATAGTAAACCTAAAACCATGACAGCGATATTGTGAGAATTTTGTTTGTAAAGCACCACAAAAAGAGAGAAAAACAAAGATCTATCCTCTGTAGTATATATTATATTTTAGACTCATACTGTAGGTAGCAAACTTATACAGATTAAAATTAAACAACCCTTCCATTCTGTTGTGGTGCAATAAGATTAAATATAAGACGAAAAAAATCCAATGAAATACATCAAATGAATGATTAAAATGATTTAAAATAATACATGTTTTGAGTAGTAATTCCAGTAAAATCATACTGTACACTGACTCACGCTTAATTTCTCAAGACTATCTTGAATCTTTGTCATTACATAATCACCTAATTGATGCTCAGTGCAGAACCCTGACAGTCTTTCACCAGTAGTGGAGAAGTGTGTCACATCTCCACAGCATGAGGCTGAAATTTCACACTTAAAAAACCCCAAAACAAACAAAAACTATGTAACGAGGTTGAGCTTTAATAAAGTCTGCACTGACTCTGATTTCACAGTGGAACAGCCTTGAGCTCACAAGGACCCGACACCAAACCTCACACCACACAAACATTTCATTATGGGCCAATTCTTCAAAACCACACTTCATCGTTAATGCCAACATTTTTAAATCCCGGTGCCAGAGTTTTTCTCTCTTCTTGTGTTATCTTGCAATACAACTCTGTAACATTTCAAGTCGGAACTGAGCCAACATGTCGAGATGTGCAGACTTAACGACCGCGTTCCCAGGAAAAAATACGCAACGACCCAGGACTGTCCAAAGCTGCAATTCATCCAGCTGGCAAGAAGCCTTAAATAAGCTGCCTGTTGAGAGAATCCACTTTTTGTAGAGACTCTGCTAACCAAAGCAAGACAAACAAACAAAACAACACGGATATTACGAGGTGATGCTGGAGCAGTGGAAGAGTGAGTCGTCTTTCAACTTCGGTTACGTGTAATGGGTGTGAATGGCGAAAGTGTCGAGTCAAGCAGCGTTGAGCGGTCAGCAAGACGAGAAAAGTGCTATATAAATAAAATAAAATAAATATTTACCATAAAGTCAAACAATTATAAAGGTTGTTTTCTTCAACCCAATAAGGGAAAAATCAACATACAAGCCAAAGTCTTCTGTTTTATTTGATGAAATCCACTTCACTTCATATCCAAAGACCCACCAAGAGCTCTGCCTGTTTCTTCCCATGAACACATGCTGCTGTGGATTTAATTCAAGGCTGCTTTTAATGGGAGCTGTTGTAATGAGCGCCTGTAAGCCTACAGGCATCTCTGGTTTAATCGTGGCTCCAAACTCCTCAAGCCTCGGGCTCTGTCATGTGTCAGCCCTGCTTTCATCACATGGGGACAAGTCAACGTGGAGGAGTGTCTTCAAACCACTCAAATGTGTATAGGTGCATCCTGAATCTGCCCCGTCCCCCTGTTGGGTTTCTGTCTGTCTTCTGCTGCTTAAATGTGTTTCCATGAGAACGGTGGAAAGAGCAGGTAGGTGTTGTTGCCCCCGGTGTAGGAACAACCAAAAGGAACAGAGAGGAAGCTGGGCATATTTGGTATCTGTGTCTGAATTCAAGCCACTGATTCATTTAGACGCATAAATATAGCATACAGCTGAAGCCTGGGTTATGACTAGTGGTGATGTTATTTGTTCTCAGTTATTATATCCTCTGAAATGAGAGTGAATTAAGCTCAGTTTGTTCTGTGGTGGATGTGGTACACTGCATGCAACAGTACTCACAGGAGATTTGAAATCTCTGGGGAATGTTAGTATCCGACAACTCTAAAAGATTCAGCCTATTTCGTACATACAAGGTTACACGGGGCTGCAAAGATCCCATTTGTGAGAGTCTGAGAGTCTTTCAATGCCATTTAGAGCCTTCTTGGACACCATGACAAAGTGGAGTGGTGCAGTACTATTCATCTTCCAGCTGTGGCCACGAGCCCCTGACACCCCAGCAGACAGAGGGAAATGAAAAGAGGGTGCAGCAGCTAGTGGTGCTGTACTTTATCTGCCGGGAGACTTGGCTTATCCTCCAGCTGTGTGGGCACTGCTGCTGAATGCAAACAATATGGCTGCAGAATGTAGGGCAGGCAGCAAAAGAAGCTTTCCTGGGTAAGTTGTGGCTGTAAATGCCATCAATGAACTTTCACTGCAAAGGATTTAGAAGTTATGACGCCTTTAAGCTGTGGGTATTTGCATGACTGTGAACTCATTGTTAACTGTCAAGGATGTGCACGGATAAATCCAGGTTTATTACTGTACATCTTGGGTGTTTTCAGCATTGGCTGCCATTACTATAAAGTACCGAACATAAATAGTCTCCACAAAGTAACTGCTGAGATCGGAGAACATGGTGACACCAAGTCTAACAAAGTTTAAAGTCGGACAAGATTAGCAGATTACTGAGGTCACATGGTGGAGGTGAAATTAAAGCAAATGCACCATCAGTGTGGTAGGACAAATGTGAACCATGAACATGATGGATGCTTCCTTTGAAATAGTTCTGGCTAACCCTGGTGCTTTGTTTAAACCTGCCTGATGTCATTCATTCATAGTCTTCATCAGCAATGACAATGGGTGATGAAGAGGGTGAAGTAAACCTTGAGTTAACATTCCTTCGTCAGTATTTTTTTTTCAGTTTTTCAAGGTCGAGGAGAGAATGTCAGCTGTAAATTGTAATAACTCACAATAGAAGATGTCACCGTCGCAACGCTTTTATCATCACTGTTCTACAAGTTGCTCAGTATGTGAAAGTCGCCTCTGTGTCACACAGAAATTCAATTTTAAATATCCTTCAGTCAAACACAAGACCATATATCCTCCTCGGCGGGAGGAGCCAGCAGGTGAGCCTTCACTCCTACAGTCACATTTATTAGCTACACTGAATCATTTCTCTAGTAAAAGTGTGAATTACAAGGAACGCCACTCGTGATCTCTCTGATTTTCCACAGCAATTTAAAAGCGATCCGTCTATGTAAGAGCTGCTGAAATGATGCAGTAATTTAATCTGCGCTGCTGAAATTGCACTTTGATAGAAACACAGATGAGAGGAAGGGGCGGTACACAGCAAGACGTCTCATGGGTCACAGTTTTGGGGCGACGTGATTTGGATCAAAGAAATACCCACGACTCTGTTTTGTCGCAGTCAAATATTAACTTCATAACACAAGGGAGTGAGTGAATCTGCAATGTTCTGTACATCATGCCGCACTCTGATTGTGTGCCCAAACAGTACAAGTCTAAAGTACACCCGAAAATACAAAGTCATATTTGATGACCATATCTGTTTTTTGTTTATTGATGAAGATTAAATCCAATTATTGTGGGAAATTGAACAAATTGAAGACCTATTGATTACACATTATCCTACACTGTTGTCAACCAGCTTCAGAGAGGAGAACCAGCACCTCATCAGCCTTTAAAGTGCTGTGACATCCCGAACCTGGGATGATGGTCCAGATTATTAATGACCTGGAATGCTAACTCAAGCACAACAGGTTGTTTGAAATAAGAGACTTATCTCTTTTTATTCCTCTATAAATCAGGAAATACCATCATCTTTGAAAATGTTTAGGGGGAAAAATGTTCCAGAAATTAAACTTGAAAATAAAAGCTTTTAAAAAATAGATGGAAAATACAATTCATGGGGATGTTGTGTGTAAACTAAACTGAAGTAGAGATCCTGGCTCATAAAATGAGACTGATTAACGACCAAGTTTGAACGAGGGCTTTACCAAATTGTTCACTTTGATGAACTGTCAATAAATAATGAAATAAACAATGAAATGTGTATTCAAAACTTATTCTTTCCACTGTAATCTGAAAGAGGGCATTTCATACAAACGTACAAGTAGATATTTGAACATCACATTCATAAAACCATCTTTCTCCAAGTGCACTCGCAGCTCCTTGTAATTAATTTTCAGCCCCGGATCTAAAGTGTGGCGCTGCAACCGCGCACGCAACCACAGCGGGACGTTCGTGTTCGCTTGTCAAGCAGTAGGAGGCAAAGTGACTCCACGGCCTTGGAACAGCAGTCTCGTCTCTGCAGCTTTCCCTCATGTGGTCTTCCTCTCAGCAGCACACATGTAAGAGTTTATGGAGGAGCAGTGAGTGCATCTACCATACCAAAATATCTATTCATTAATGAAGTTGATATTTCTGTACACTGACTGATTTGGACTTCACGTTTGTTTCACCTCCGTCAGGAGTTCCTCACATCGCTGTCCACTCAAATATCAAACGACTGCTTCCTTTGCTTTTAGTGATTATAATGACTCACCCGCTCACACAAGCGCTAATCTTAGCATCCATTTAGCAAAGACGTGTTCCACCATTATGACAAGTGACCCCTATTTCTTTCCAAGGAAACGACTGCTTCCTGCTTGAATCAGAGACTGGCCAGCGGGCACATAATTCAAATACTGCCCAGAAAAGTGCTGTGCCTGCAGATTACACAGAAGGCCTTGAACTGCATGAAATATTAAAGCATTAAGACGAGATGAGGAGGAGGAAAGCCACAAGACCTCACCCGCGTGTCTAGAATTGGATCAAAGGATGAGAACTGGTCGCAGAAACAATGTTCAGTCGCTCTCCTCCATCAGAGGAAATGAACAAACTCCATTATTTGGACAAATCCAGTTCAAGTTTTGGAGGATGCTGTGCGGCAGAAATGTATTGTGCTCAAGACATAATCTACTCTTTTTAAAACGAATGGTTTATTATCCAAAAATTACAAGACTAATGCTACATATTTTCACTCAGTACATTTATTTGTATTCAAGGTTAACAGACCGTCTAATGGTGGTCGCCTCTTAATAACGTCATCCACTTTACCATCTCGCTATGAGACATCACAGTGAGGAAGGATCTCTTCTCTCCTTCTAATAGCCAGTGTGTTTTTATTTTGTCACTCATGGATCATGACTACACAATGTTGCTCAACCAAACGACACGACAAGACACCGCTCATCATTCCATCGTCAAACTTGGGCGTGCTTTTTTTTTATCGTTTTGTTGTTCTGATAAAGAGACACCTAGCGGCATAAATGACACACTGTGCCGCTAAAGAATAATTACTTCATGTAAGTAAAGGTGATGGATGTTAACCCACTGGCAGACTCATTTGAATAATTAAAATCTTAAAAGGAAAATCATTAAGACCACAGAAATGAGAAAGCTTATAAATTAGGACACAGTGTACAGAGAGAGAGAGAGAGAGCAAGGGCAGGCAGAAGAGAAAGAAAGTGAAAGAGACAAAATGAAAGTAGACACAAAAAGCAGCAATGGGGGAAAAAAGACAGTGAAAACTCAGATCGGAGGTAATCAAGCATGAGGCAGTTGTGCAAAATTTACAGCAGTAATTTGGAATCCCACTGCCCTGGCATCTGGATGAAGAGGGAGGCTCAACAGATACTCATTTGTCAGAAGCTGTCTGTGTTTGGTGGGCGTTTCTGCCTCAGCTTCCCTCTCCCTCCTCCTCCTCCGTGTCTCTGGAGTGCCTCTCCATTCTGCTCGGTGCACAAACGAAACCTGCATCACAAGACAGGCGGCATATTCTCCACTATCACGTAGCAGCCGGCCTTGAAGTCACAATGCCAGCAGGGATCGTTTCAGTTGTGGAGGCTCAAAGCAAAACAACACACACACAAAGAAACTAAAGAAAATGTGAACTGAACTTTTTGTTATTAGGGCTCGTCCTAACTGATGTACCATTTTTGGAATTTCTTTCAAACAACAATCTGCAACATCATCACACCCGTGTTCTCCAGAGAATGTTTTTGCCCATTTTCAGGGCTCGACATGTGAATGGATTTGCAAGGGACTATAGATATGCACTATTTCAAGAGCCCAAGAGAGCAGTTTCCATGCAGACCAGACTTAGGAGGAGGAGGAGGATCCCCAGGGAGGGAGAGAGGGAGAGAGAGATGGAGAGAAAGAGACGGAGAGAGAGATACATTTGTAATACTATATTCTTCAGTTTAAGGACCTAAAAGACATTACGTCCATTCGCTGTACTTGTATTTATAGATTTAACTGACTCACAAACTCTCAGCTGATAACATTTACCTGCATTCCATCAAAAAATAATCCATTCCTTCATTTCCATATGCTCACAAAAATCTAAATACGTCCTCTAGAAACATCCCAACAGGTTTCCAGGTCAGGGAGGGTGCATGCATTCATCCAGTGAGCTCTAGCTGCACCTGTGCTCTCCTCCCAGGTGGACATTCCCGGAATATCTACAACGGGAAGCTGCCTCAGGGCTGAGTTATGCTAAAGAACGTCATGTCATCCTCATCAGGGAGAGGAAGGAGATGATGATCACCTAAATAGGAGGAAAAACAAGCACATGCCTTTCCTGGAAAGCACTCACAAGAGACCGGGCCCCTGACCAGAAACCTCCTTTCACTACACTGTAACCTTAATGGTTACGACAAGAAGCAGGAGAACAATGATTTAACAGTTGATGAACGGCTACATTTATGCATTTGCCGTTTGAGATTTACATACTTCCCCTCAGCCCCTTTCTCTCTTTTTTTTTAAACCTCAAGAAGGCAATTCACATTTTTCCAGACAGTAAACTGTGTGCAGCCATGGAGAGTTTGAGGTGGCGACCAGGTCACAGCTTGATGAGGCCACAGGAACTCCATCATCAGCAAAAAGAGACTTAATCCAACGGCCAAGAATCTGGCTGCTTTCCAATCCTCAGCTGCACGTTGACATTCCCTCTATACATTACCATTTTGATGGACTGGGTCTCACTTTGCATCAGTGTCATCATTAAACATGTAGCTTCTAAACACACAACGCATTGGAAGACTTAAGTTTCCACTTCAGGGAAACTGCATATGTGACAACGTGGCCTGTATCTGCAGACAGTTGCAGCCGTAGCACAAACACAGTGTCAGTGACAGTCACATTTGCATTTGAAATATGACACAGTGTTTTGTTTGTCAGCTTGGCTTGCCAGTCACGTTGCTGCAGCAAAACAGAGAAAGAGAAATGAATCACTGTACGTTCTTACAGCTGCAAGTCACAAATGAAATTAAAAAGAGGCTGCGCGACTCGTGGCAAAGTTACGTGCCAAGAAGGTTCCTCCTGTATTCCCTCGTACACAACGCACATTTGTGCACCGGATAGTTCCACCATCACCAAATGCTTTCACTTCAAATCATGTTTGATCACAGCCCATTACTTCAAAGACATCTTCATGAATATAACAGCGAGGTCATTTGTTAAGCACAACAACAGTCTTCAAAGGTCTGCTGTCGATAACGCTTTAAAGAAAGGATGAAAACGGGGCAGCGTCTCTTCAGTGATATCCCTTTTAAAATATTGGTCAAGTGGATCATACTCATGTCACATCTATTTAACTCGTAAGATAAGTGTGTGGCTTAATTACAAATGTCCCACCTGCATTGATTGTTGGAGGAGGAGGAGGAGGTAGTGCTAACAGTGACTGACAGTGAGCACCCACTTCTGAAACCCATTAAGACAAGTATTCAGAAAGAGACCCTAAAAGGAATAGTTCAGGTGTTTTGAATTGCGGTTGTGTGAGTTGAGGAAACACATTATCAACACATGACACCTCGTCTGGGAAGCAGCCTGAGAACCGGACACTCTAATAAACTTTACACCTGATTAAGTCGATGATATCTTCATATCTTCAACATCACTAACGAAAATCAGTGTTTTTAGCTCACATATGAACTAACTGATGGAGGCAGCTCCTGTTAGCCGTGATGTCAAATTGTTGGTTTTCTCTATGGATTTTGGAGCAGGGGAGAGATTGGTTTTTATAAACTCCAGGCTGTGTAATGGCGAGATAAAGTGGCACACATATATTTTAACATAGACTTTAACATTTTATTAGGTGGGTCTTTTTATTAAATGTGCTGGAAGCCATAATATTATCAGTGAGTGCTAGCAGCAGGCTCCCTGGTGGGTCTACGAAAACAGCAGCAGTGCGCTCAGTGAGGACAGTGTTGATAAAACTGTATATATATTAATACCTTAAAGAATCATACTTTACAAAATCTGAATTACCCTTTTAAAGAGGAGGACGCCAGGTGCAGGTGGGTGAGGACAGACAGACTGGAGGTGCATCAGCAATCTAAAAAAAGACAAGAAAAGACAAGAAGCGAACACTGGGCTTGTTATGATGAACCGAGCTCTCTGTACCTGTGTCATGTAATCTGTCATTTACATATTTATTTCTTTTATTTTGACATGCAGCCAGGCCTGTCACAGCTTAGCTTACAGCTATTTAAACAAGCTAAATGTGTGGGCTGCGTTGCCCTGACGATAACGAGCCCACAGGTGGCACTGACACCCTCTCTGTACCTGCAGCCATTATGCTCCTATGATGTCTTCCTATGGAGGGAGCCGGCCGCTGCTGCCTGCTTGCCTGTGGTTTCGCTGTGTAATGAAATATGTCTCCCTTGATGTATGGCTGCAGGAGAAGCCCAAATCGAAAATTGAATCACACTAACTTAATTTGTGGTCGGGGCAATCAAATTACTTGTTTTGGCTGCAGTGCTGACGATGAATTCATCTTTGTGACAAAGCTGTCACAGCAGCATAAAGGGGCGGAGGAGAGTGTATATAAGTGTGTGTATGTACTGTGACGAGGAGTTAGTACAGGAATTCACCATCAGTGTTTCAAGTGTGTGGTATTGTGCTGATGCGGTGACCATCAACGTCACAACAGGCGATGAACTGTAGCTCCGAATGTAAGCGGCTTATACATGCTGCTCGGTTTGCCCTGTGGAAAAAGTTAGGAGACAAAGTGTCAGGAGGTGTAGACGTCTCGAGAATGTGTTCTTATTTTACAGCAGCTGAGCAGCGGGGACGTCTGTGCCTCGAGACACACTGTTCTGCACATGAATAAGGACGAGCTGAATTAAAGGCTCATCGTTGAAAAAACAAACCTCACTTACCCCTTTTGTTATATGTGGTCATAGAGATAGCTTTACTTTTATGTGCGTTATGATATATACAGTATGTATGTCTTCATCCCTGTGTATGAAAGGATTTTTATTGATGGCTCAAAGCTTTAAAAAGTTTTATCTACCAAGACCAAAGGTCTACGCCTCTGTGAGGCTGTAACATCAGAATAATATACAAAAGTCTGTGTTCAGCAACTGTGTGAAACAATCTAAAAAAAAATAAAAACAGCCTGACCTCTGAGAAATTCTGATTCTTTTTTTGCCCTAAGTCTCTTACATGCATGTTTAAAGTCTGATATTTGTCTGACAATAATATGAATATGAATGAATAATTTGGTTTTCTTTATGTCAATTAAAAAAAGACTAAAATCGAGCTAGCCTTAGTCGGACTAACGTACCTGGGTAATGTGATTCATAGTCCGATTACTCCAAGTAGGAGAAGTGACGTATGAAGTGCAGTACTGTTGCTGGAAAAGAACAAACAACGCGATGGTGTCATTGGCGAGAACAAAAACTACTGATGTACAGCAAGTACGAAAATCACAGCCCGATCCATCTCACTGTAAGCGGTCTCAAAGGTCAACAGGAAATTGTACACAATACGCACTCGCATATAGAGCGATCCAGCGCCACCTACGGAGGCAGAATCAGACGCAAACCGCCAATAAACGCATGGAAACTCTGACTCTGCAAGATGTCCGGTTGCCCGACTCAGTCGGACTACAGCAAACTATGCACGGAAATGAGTGAGAGAATTCTAATTAGGAAAACAATTATCAAAGTTATGAGAAAGTCATCCTTTAGGGAACACTTAAGTTTGTGCCAAATTTCTGTCTCTGAGGCTAATATTTAAAATGTTCATTTGTTCTGCCATAAAAAAAAACACATAACTTTAACATAAATATTAAATATTTACTTTGGCATACAAACAAATCAAACTAGTAAGAGTGAATAGACTTAGTCTTGTGATTATGAGGTTAAAAATTGATTGCACAGTGCCAGTGTTATATTGATCCTCTATATCGAGCCACGCTTCACTGCGGTTTTCTGGTGTCCACCTGATGAGGTTTTACCTGAACTGGAAATCCATTTATGGTCCAAAGAAACTGCATTATTCTGTACCCAAACCACTGAAGAGAATTACATACACACAAGGTTACAACTCACCAAACTGGAGCCACAAGGGACATGAAAGTGATTCTATTTTTTAGTAAATATTGAGCACTGAGATTCATTCATTTTCACAATCACGTACTGTACCTTTGGCAAGTTGGACTTCTTTGTAGGAGGAATTGTGGTCGGGTCAAACTCAGTGATGTGCTCGTCCAGGAGGTGAGGCTGATGAGAGGAGACGGGGAGGGTGGATTGTTGTGTCACTCCGTCTTCCTTCCACTCTCTTCACACTTTGTGAAGACCAACGCCGTAGGCGTGGAATAGCTATGTGCCAAATAAATCCCATAAAAGCAGAAACAACACAGTTTTTACTCACTGAGGTGAACACGGCGAGCAGGATTAACGAGGTGCAACATTTGCTCAACCAATTTCCACAATTGTGAATAAGTGTGTGATGGGCCATCGCAAATAACGCCTGTCCACGCATGTAGTCACGCTCCACATCCATGTTAAGTGTTAAGAGACTGGGCTCACTTTATTACCTCACTCACTCATCTTCTACCGCAGGGGTGTCAAAAATACAGCCCGCGGGCCAGAACCTGCCCACTGGTGGGTCCAATCGGGCCTCCAGGATGGACGTGTGAGAATTTCACATTGTGATTATGTTTGTTTTTGTTTTTCATAAATGTAAAACAAACGGGAAAATGTTATTTATTTTTGTATTTCATTTTTTTGTTTAAGCTTATTATGCTATTACTTTACTGGTCCGTCCCCCTTGAGATCAAATTGTGTTGTGGCCCCTGAACTAAAATGAGTTTGGTACCCCTGTTCTACCTTTTTGTCCTCCACATGAGGGTGTGCCAATCTCAGCTGACATAGGGTAAAAGGCGGGGTGCACCGTGGACAGTTTGCCAGTCCATTACAAGGACACATCTAGAGACAAACCATCCACTCTCACAATCACATCTATGGTCAATGTAGAGTGTCTGATTTACCTAATCCCCATATCGCATGTGGGAAAAAGCCGGAGAAACCCGTCATAAAACCACTGCTGATATAACAGAGTGAGTTTCATCTGAATTCTTCCAGTAGAACAAGAATATTATTCTCTAAAACCACGCACACTCAGTTTATACACATTTTATATGTTACATGTAAAGACATGTACATATTTAATGAAGTATACAAATCTGTCCTGTTTATGATGCATACACACACTTTTAATGTGGTCTGGCTTTTGTTTCTCTGGAGGCTAAATTGTATATATTTGATGTGACATAATGACTTTATTTGGATTTAATGTTTTTTTTTTCTCTGCTTTTAATAAATTAGCGGAACATTTTTTTATTTTACATTAGAGCTGTTTGGTCATTTTAAGATGACATGCAGAATGATTAGAAAAGTTAAGGTTGCTTCACATCCAAATTATGTAAATTGGACAAATATTAACGCTGTGCGTTAATAAACTACAAGGATTTTTCAAAAACACATTAGCATGGCGGGCTAAATGGGTAGCTGTAATATGGATAGAATCCATGTTGTTCGAGGGACAAAAACTACATACAATTATTATCTGAAAGAGTCACTTTGCTGGTAATTTGACGTTGCTGTTCCGAGTAACCAACACGTAATAAGCAATTGTTTACGTTTTTCAAGCAAGCTGCATTTACTGATTGCAGTCACTGATTTGTAACAGTGTCTGCGGAGCTCTCTTTACTGAAAACACCTGCCTGCTGCTTCCAAAAACAACATTATGAAAGCGGTGAGATTGAACTAATGTGGTAAATTTATGATCCAGATGAAAAAACAATAAGCCCTAACCCACTCTAAAGCTCTGCAGAGCTGAGGGAGCTGCACACTCACAGGTGATAACTCTCTGTGGGTTCATCACGACACGCGACATGTCACACACGTGCAATAAATAACAACAATAATGACTAAATAATGCAACGTGAAGAACTATTTTAAAACTATCATCTAAAAGCTCTGTCCATATCAAAGTAATATTATAAATACACAATCTTAAACATTCAAATTCATCATATATCAAAACTCAAAAGATTTATGGACTAAATGGCAGCCTCTGCAGAGCTGACGTGACTCCTGATTTAAATATAAAAGGCTCATTCTGTGGTAATATAAATCAACAACCTTTAAAAAACCCTTCACTCATCATTATACATTTGTATTCTAGTCCAGCCCATGTAATAATCTCAGTAATACAACTATAGGTCTTGGATACTTTGATTTTACTGCACTGCTTTTTAAAAATAGTCCCCGTTCATGTTGCTTTTGTCCTCCAGTGACTCTTATGTCCTACAGTGACTCTGTGTGCCAGCTCACTGTTTTAGCAACAGTGTCAGCTTTGATTACCTTGAGAAGAGAGTGAGCAGATGAGGGAAAAGTGAGGCAAGAAACAACAGCGAGCTGGACGATATTCACAGACAGAAGGAAGTTTGGGGGGGAATAAAGGGACAGCCTAGAAGGAGGTAGCACACGCTGCCACAGAGTCACAGAAGCAGAGACATTTGGAAGGATCGCGGAGGACTTTGGAGCTTTAGACGCAGACAGCTTTTAAGTAAGTGAGGGGGATTGAGGGAGAGATTGAGAGAGAAAAGGGCTCTGGGGAGAGGAGGGAGATGGAGTTTTAAAAGAGAAGGCAGACTGAATGAAAACATCTGGGTTGAGTGGATGGAGCTAAGATGCAAAGGGGGGAAAAGTGTGTCAAAAAAGCGACTATTCATTTGAGAGTTCTCTTCTTCATGTCCTGGTGGGGCACCACTCCACTGACAGGTCCACCTTCCCTGGACAAGGACTGCTTGTCACGTTAATGGCCTGGAAGGAAGACCGTGTCACTTTATCACGTCGCTGAGACACCAACATGCCCATGGCTTTTGTCTCCTCGGCTCCCTCTCTGCCTCACGACTCCCTGGAAGTGACTAATTGATCCTGGGAGACGTTCTTTTTTGTGTTCCGTGTGCTGATGAACAATGAGAGGAAAAAGCCGCTGATAAAGGGGAAAAAAGAAAGAAGCGGCGTGCACTCCGCTCAGGATAATGTAGCCCACTGTCTGCTGCAGTGCTATCTCATTTCCCCACACAAAAGTAACATCACCACTTTGTAAATGAAAGTCAGTCAGGCGAAAGATGCCCCTCACGCTCTGGCGGCCCTTTCTTGAGATAATGGGCGCATGCACATTATTTCTGTAGACACACGATCGACTCAGAATACGCAGTTTGTGAGTAAATGAAATTCATTCAAGTGTGTGTGTGAGTGCGAGAGAGAGAGAGAGAGAGCGACTCCTGCATGCAAGCATTGCTAAGTTTTCTCATATTGATGTAGGGAATGATTGGTGGACTTATATCCTGTAACATGCATCCAATTACTGCACAGTTTGTCTCCATATCTGCTCTCATATTCCTTCTGGGTGCAGTCCCTTCTCGTGCAGCTCTGCTGGAGGAATTATTGTTTACTCATCTGCCTGTTAATGCAAAATGATCTGGGATGCAAAGGAGGAGGATGAAAAAAAAACAGTTACGGCTACAGTTAAAGAAGAGGGAGGGGAGAGGTTTAGGTCGCACAAAGCCCAGTGGAAATGAACCAAGAGAAGAGAAGCATGAAAAGCTATCTAAAAGAGGCGCGAATACCCCCTCCTTCAATAGCTCTGGCCTTGTCAGATATGGTTATGCTTATTGGAGACAGAGGAGCAGGGGGTCAGTGCACCAGCAAGCCTCAGAACATCACTACGCCTGGGTTATGATAAGAATAGTGCACTGAATCATAACTTACAGTGCAGTTATGTGTACGGATGATGCATGGTGAATGAATTGAAGATAAGGCCAGGGAGCTGGATAGGCTGGACACAGCTACACTTCCCTACAACACTGAGTGTGTCTCTGTGTGTCTCTGTGCGTGCGTGTGCGTGCGCGTCCACTTAAGATTCTTAAGAATCGCAATTTCCAAGGCTTTTGGCACATCCGTGGGAAGCTAAATTATGTCTAAGAGGGATTTTAGTTTTCCTTAGTTGCACCATCTCCCTATTGCTCCTGTTGCAGACTAATATCTTTTGGAGGAAAACAGGCCGAGAGAGGAAAGAAGATAATAATAAGCTGCGTTTAAGTATGGTGTTTGTTTTGATAGAATGTCACAGAGTGATCAAAATGCCCATTACCCAGTTTAAGAGTCTAAGATCATCAAATTGCTGCTTTTGTTCAGCCAAGTGTCCTATAGTCCCAATGATATTATGACGGCGATAAACTGAGCAAAGCAGAAACATATCATTTAAATAACTGCAGAAAACATTCAAAAATATCTGCTTAAGTTCCTTCCTTTGAGTGGATTGGATGTTGGTGATGGTAAAGCTTTAGGCATCCTTGTGCTTACAACTATGACTGTATAAATAATGAGCCAAAATTTCCTACACACAGTTGTGTTAAGATGGCCTTGTAATGATGGTGTGCTGCAGTTGTAGTCAGAAGTTTTTGAGTTCTTAGCCGGGAATTTTAACTGGAACACCCCCACAGGTTGGATTTCCAACTCAGAAAGTCGAAGCAACCTCACAAAGGGATTCCAGGGGCTGCAGTACACTCTGCACTCTCTATTTCACCCAAAGTCAGTCGTACACATAGTCCTGTTTTTACACAGGAACATGTTGCTATGCTGCTGTTTGTGTATATTTCTTCAGAAGTTGTCCGTACTCCAAAAGAGCAACAACAATAAATGCTTTCCTTCCAGTTTTTTCCTCAGCTGGAACGTGGCGACGTCACTCGCAGCACGTGCCGCGCTCTAAAGTGTCCTCCTGAGTCACAAGACACTCTCTACAGTAAGTGCCATTCATATGTCAGTCAGTCATCATCTACCGCTTTATCCTCCACCAGAGGGTCGCGGGGGGTGCTGTGCCAATCTCAGCTACATCGGGCGATAGGCGGGGTACACCCTGGACAGTTCGCCAGTCCATCGCAGGGCCACACACAACTAGAGACAAACAACCATTCACTCTCACACTCACTCCTACGGTCAATTTAGAGTGTCCAATTTACCTAATCCCCACATTGCATGTTTTTGGACTGTGGGAGGAAGCCGGAGAACCCGGAGAGAACCCACGCACACACGGGGAGAACATGCAAACTCCATGCAGAAAGGCCCTTGTTCCAACCAGGGCTCGAACCTGGGTCTTCTCGCTCCAAGGCAAGAGTGCTAACCACTACACCACCGTGTGGCCCCCATTCATATGTATACATTTTAAAAATGTATTGCTTCTAAAAGAAGTGTCTTTCTAGTGCAGTGCCCTATAAGATGCCCTTCCAATCAAAAAGGGTGCTGTTATGAAGTTCCCTGCTGTCCATACATGACAGTGTCCCAAAGGATGTCCTTACAGGAAATGATATTCAGTGGCATCTCTGTGATAGAAAGTGGAGCTGTGTTGTCCCTGTATAACCTGTGTGAGAATGTCGGACATTATAATACGAGTGGCTCCTGCACTCCACGGCGCTGTAGGTGTCCTTCACTAATATAAGATCAAATAAAACAGACTTTATCATCTTTATAGGAAATTCGCTGTGGACTCACAGGACTAAAATTTACTGAAATATGACAAACAACAACACATACATATGTACATGTGCAACAGAGAATTAATGAGGCAATTAAATATGCCGAGGCGTTGTTAAGGGGCTTTAGCAGACACAGGGACAGAGGAGTTTGTAAATGGTTGTGTTTCCTTTGGGAGATTCTGTACGTCTGCCTGAGGGAACGAGGTGAAAGTCGAGGTGAAGGACGTGTGTCTGAAATGATCTTTTGCACCCGTCTGATTAAGGCTGGTGGGAAAATGTCTCTCATGGCTGTCTTGTATTTACAACAGTCCAATGTGACGCTGACGCAAAACTAGTTGATGCATTGTATTATTGTGTTTTAAATAATTACTGAAATGCATACTGAACATGGTAGGATTTAGGCTGCATATCAAGCATTTAATTGTATCTGTAAAAACTGTCTTACAGGATGCTGCAGCTCTAAAACCCCTGATATTCTTGTTATAGTGGACACTTTATTGCAGGGAAATCATAGGTGAAAGTCATGATTCTGGAAATCCACCAAAGTGTACAGGAGGCGTATCAAGATAGTTAATTACACACTGAATTAATCTTGGGTGCTGAATTTTTTAATCCACATTTAAAGCCTGGACTTTAAGATTCACTGGCTGTGTAGAGAGTCGAAAACCAACTACAGTCCACCATTATTTAAGAGTTAACCAGAAGAGCAAAGGCTAGATCAGCTCTTATGAACCCACTTGAAAACATTAGCTTTTCCAGCGTTTTCGTTCAGTGCTCCAGCTCGTCTCTTCCTATCCCTCCCAGCTTCTCTCCTTCCATTCCCATCCCCTACCCCTCGGCTCCCTCTTTCACACCCTAATCGTTGAGACTTACAGAAAAATCAATTTCCACTACCCACTGGCCCAATGTTTCACCACTGTGTCTGATTGATGACACACAGACACCATCTCACACCCCGCTGCTTTTTATAGCACCTCAGAGTTGGTCGCCATTCAGCGCATTTTTATGGCAAATAATAACAGGAGATGTAATAGCTATTCCCCCTGGTGAGTAAATCTGAGCAGGGAGACAAGAGGATGGCCCACACAGACAGCTGGAGGACAGTCCCACGTCAACAACTTACTTAGGCTGAATGAATAGGTGCACGGCTGTGCCCGGGATTGGAGCAATTTCACAATCACGTATGAAGGCTGTTTCTGACTTCACTGGCATCCAATCGGAGCTCTCAGTTCAACGGTTGGCAGAACATTTCCAGCTCTGCCGTTGAACGATCAGCTGAGTCTTATCAGGTCCAAGCACAGCGAGTGGACTCCACACAGTGACTGTAACCTACATACTGTACATTACACGGCGTGCAGATGGTTTCATGAAGCAAGTTAGCTTCACTTCACATACTGTATACATACATATATGTGTGTGTGTATATACAGTATATATATTTATACAAATACACATACATATACATACAGTGGTGGGCTGTCAGGGCCAGCAGGGCCTTCTCTGCTGGCCCTGACAATATCAAAAAAGTATTTTTTTTTAATTATTATTATTATTTTTAATAATCAAATTAATTTGTGTCTGAATTCAATGACTTTTTCAGTATGTTATGATTATATTTCCAGAAAGAATATGGTTATTTTTTGTGAAGCTGAGCTGGATTTTCCTGGATGTCATTAAACGCATCATAGCTCCGTGGACCTGCTCTCGTAGTATTGCTGGCCTTTCGTTGAAGCTGCCATTTCCTATTTGGTTATAACTTTGACTGACGTGTGTCGTCAGCCAATCAAAATGTGATATCATAGTGACAGAACGCCCCAGGCCCAGCGATGTGTCTGGCGCTAGCCCCCGCTGATGTCATCAACGACCTTTAAACCTTTGGCGGGTTTTGAAGGAAACTATGATCACTGCATTAACACCACTGATCCATCATGTTTCTGATCTCCTTCCTGTTCACTTTTCACGGTGATCGTTTGGAGAAAACAAGGAATCAAGACCTACACCCAAGAGGTACATCATTTCCGGTAGTTGGAGTGTTAATAATAAATTTATAAAATTTTTTAGAAGTGGTGAGGACAACACTGTTGATCATAAATAGTGCCGGGGACGTGTTCCCCGCGTAGCTGACGCCTATGCTTATGTGGAAGCTTGTTTTTGTGTCATCTAGTGGTTTGTGAAATTGCGTTTGCTGCAGTAGCCTATAGACGCGCAGTGGTGTGCGCGTGTGCTATGGCGTGTTTTTGTTTTTTTTTACTGAAGGCCCTGACTGAAACCCCACAGTCCGCTACTGTATACATATACATATATGTATATATTTATGTATATATACATACATATATAAAAATACATATATGATAGATACTTGATCATGTCATGTCTGTCCATCTCTCCATTTATGGTATTGTATCGTATCTATCTCTCTATAGTTCATATCTATCCATCGTACAAAGTAAATCTGTCTGTCTGTCTGTCTGTGGGTTGATGATGGACTTTTATGCATCCTCACAAAGGCGTGCGTATACACTGGCAGTATATGTGGGCGACGGCAGTGTGACACGAGTGACCGTACAACCACAGGCCACAGCAAAAACAACAGGGAGGCCATTAATACTCAAGTAACAGCTCACCGGTGCATGCAGAGGATATCTGTGAATAATAAAGCCGTCACAGATTCCTAAACATGAGAGAGTGTAGGGCTTGATTACACCAGCATTTAAAAGCAGCAGCATTTCAGGACAAATGTGCTCTGTGTTTGCAGATGTATTCTAAAATTTGTGCCACAGACTACTTCAGAAATCTTCTGAGTGCTGAGCCAATCTCTCGCTGGTATTGTATTACCTGTGAATTGCCACCTAGCTTTATACAACCTACTGTGCAGAATGAAGAGCAAGGCTCAAAGTGAAGCCAGAACTTCCTATCTTCTTCTCCTTATGCATCAACTTAATTTCTATCCTCCCGTTTCACTGGTGAAAACACGAGATAAAGTAATGAGGTGAGTTAACCGCAGCCTTCTTGAATTCACTACATGTTTTCTACACAGTCGTCATGATTTATCTGCAAATATGATTTAAAGTGGGAGCTATATTCACATATGCAATGACATTAAGCATTACAAATGCAGCTGTGAACCATATCCTTGTCCTTATGGAGTCATTACAGTGAGGAGTGCAAATGAAGCACTTGACTGTAATGAAATGGTTTTGTTGTTGTTTTTTCTGTTTTTATTTTTTAATCCTCCAACAAATTCAACTCAATCATTTACTTGAGGGCAATTAAAACCATGTACAAATAGGCTCATATGTTATATATATGTATAATATGCATGTATTAAACTAAAATGACTGAAGAAAACATTTTTATTGCCAACCCATCAAATGTACATGAATGTAATGATGTGGAAAGAGCTCTCTTGACATACATTGCATTGGAGGAACGCCACAGTTTACCTGAGCATCACTGTCGGTCAGCTGCAACCACAAAAGCAGGAAGGATCCCACATCTCAGGATGATTCTAGAACTTAGACGATGACCTCAGTCCACTCTGCTGACGGAAGAGGTGAAGATAAAAATAAATCATTGCTTCAAGACATGTCATAGTTAAAATGAAGAATCTAAGATATACAGTATTAAGGCTTCAGTTCATGGTTTGGAAATCAGCAAAAACTATTCTGAAAGATGATTCTGTTCAACGTACAAATAAATGAAATGATGAGGGTTTTTATATAAAAACAAGTGCTCACAAAAGGTTTCAGTAGTGAATTTTACTGCCCAAAGAAGCCCAGTTGTTCAGCAGTTTGACAGGTAAAATGCTTCTTGTCCCTGCTCTGCAGCTGTAAACACACAGACACTCCCTCAGTCAGGTCTGATAGTTTTGCCAGACAGAGTCACAGTCAACACCTTTATAATAGATAAATGTGCACTAATTTGAGGTCTTCTGCTTATTTTTTCCTTTTTGGTCTGTGGAGAAATGTGTCAGTTAGATGTGCGTCTCTTGCTGCAGTCCAGTAAAGCTCAGATAAAAGTCAAATAGGCACAGTATCCGTCTCTATGACCGGTGCTGCGGCTGCATCCACATAGACAATGATTTAACAATATTTATTTATTTGTCCAGGGAAGGATTTTGCTGAGCGTGCAGCCTCTCTGAGCACATTCATACAGTCACACACACACACACACAAACACACAGCTGCAGACGGCCGCCCGCACTCTCCTGCAATCCGCCCAGCAGCTCCGCTGAGGCAGACACAATGCTGAGGTCACTGTTGGTCTGACAGTCCAATGACTGCATCAAGTTTGGAATAATATTATCAGCCTCGGAGCTGTGTCCTTTGACTGCCAGACAACAACACAGCCTCCAGTTTGTGCGTCTGCCTCACACTGTGTTACTGCAATGTTGCATACACGGATGAGTCAAGCGGCTGAGCTCTCAGCTAATGAAAACCTTTACCTCCCCGTGAACCTGAGCCACGTCACTGTGGGTTTACACATTGGAACATTCTGGTGGGAGGAAACTATCACAAAGATTGGAAGCAGGGCATTCTTTAAAATGACACACTGCCACTAAATGTCACTGGATGCTGCTGGATCCAAAAATACCCATGAAGTCCAGTCAAAATCCAGTCCAGAACAATGTCAAAACATTTCTTTTCCCCCTGAACCACAATGTGCTTCTTATTCCTTTCAATGCAGGTCTTGGATTTGTATTAAAATACAGATATTAAAGATGCCACCAGGAGTTTTACAATATGATGTGATATTCATACTTTATTATCCCCTTCAGGGAAATTCACTATGGGCTGAGGAGTGCTGCATATCACAATAAATAAAATGAAAGCTACATACTTTATATCAGAGTTAATAAATAGATAAAAAAAGAGTAAGAAAAACCGAGAAAGGAAAGAAAAAAAAGAAAAACATATTGCACTCTAGACAGTATTAAACAGACATTTAACAGCACATCCAGTATGTGGAAAACAGTAAACCAGCAAATCCCTGTCGCCCCTCTTTGTATCTGTCCTCATGACAAGGATGCACATGTGTTCATGTATCGAGGTAACTGAGTAAAAGAAACCAGGGCTCCACCACAAGCTCCATTAGATGTTGGACAGAAAGTGCAAGAAACACATGAAAAAAAGCCCCTAAACAAATGAAATAATTAAATGAAGTGAACTTCTGACAATAAAGAACAACATGTCTGTCAGGAAAAAAGAGATTGTGTGGAATTAAAATAATAACTTTGTTGCATTGTTGCACTTAAAAGCAGACATTTCCATTTCTATACCCACACTTTTGAGTTCAGGCACCAACATTTGTTTCCCACATAAAAAGCCATACTTTTATATGTTATTATTATGATTATTATAATTACATTTAAGTCAAGATCATGGCTCTTTGCCACTGAATTGTGTCTGCATTCATAAACAATTGAAACACACTGGGAAATAATATGCTATATGTGCTAAATAAGATTTTATAAGATTTTAATACCTAGGATGTGGCAGCTTTCACAGAAAATACACCACATGTAAGAGATGAAGCATCCTATTTAATCCAGTTTCAGGTTTATCACATTCAGGCGTAAATTAGGAAACCAGATTGTTTACTCGACACTTGTCTTGTTGTCCCTCAGCAAATGCAAAAACCCAACTCCAACATATCCTGATGTCACAGAGAATGTATAGCTTTCCATCACGGAGAACGCTGAATGCAGTTTGAAGGTGATTCATGTTACAGTGCAGTTACAGTAAAACACGGTGAATAATAAATACAGCAGATTTTGTTTTCCTTCACTATTTCCAATAAGCTTGTGATACTGGGACTTCCTGTGTCTCTGCACCATTCGCTGCCGGCCTTTGCTCAAGAGATGATTACATAAACAGAAAGTCTTTCCACATACATCTCCAAAGACCAAAGTCAAGGGAACATTAATAGACACTGTAAACAAGGCTAGTGCTGACAGGAGAACATGTTTGAAGTGTCCTCGGAGAGTAGCAGATCTCGGGCGGGCTAAACTGCTGTCAAGTTCATCGATACTGGCTTTACACCACGGTGCACAAAGACAGCCTGAGTCCTGGCTGCAGGCTCCCACTTAAAACAACTCTCGAGCCTGATATTGAACTGCTCAGGTTAGCCGTCGATATCTCCTCCTCTCTTTACTCGTCACAGCGGTTAGCAATGCCAGAGAAAAAGAGGGAGGGAGAGGAAGAGGGAGAGTTCTCATAAGCACAGAAAGACAGAGGACTGCTGGGAGAGTTTGGCAAATCCATCTCTCACTCTCCCCAGGAACTTTGCTGTACTCTCTCGAACTAAAAAACCCTTTCTCCTTCATGCTACATCTACACACACCTTCCACACACCATGACACCTTCAATTACACCCAGTGTGCAGCAGTAAAAGTGAAGCAAAGGCTCCGTGTTCTGTCCCACATCACCTGTGATCCCTGACGAGAGAGTGAACTGTGGCCCATGTCACTGGCGCATTAGTCCTTCTGTTGCATTGAAATCCCCGAGTTAGGGAATCAGGAACATGTAGAAAATGACAATGAGAAGCTAGTTAAAGAAAAAAGAAGAAGCTCATTGGATTCATACTCTTCAAACATTGGCTCCTAAGACACTAAATGATACATTTGTATCTTTTTTTAAATATGATTTCCTGGATTTTGTTAAACCTACCATTAAAAGACTGTTAATTTGTGTTGATTTTGTAGTTTTTTACTTCTTTATATAAACAGTGAGTGGGCTACACAGTTGGTGTAGTGGTTAGCAACTCTTACCTTTGCAGCAAGACCCGGATTCTTTCTGCATGGAGTTTGCATGTTCTTGCCGGCTTGTCTCTGTGTCCCTGTGATGGACTGGCAAACTGTCCATGGTGTGACCCCCGCCTATCGCCTTATGTCAGCTGAGATTGGCACAGTACCCCGCTCATGTGCAGGATAAAATGCTAGAAGATGGATAAAAAGTGAGTGTTTCAGAGAGACACCTGTGGCCATGCATTTGGTCACAGGTCACATCCACATCATGCATCTCACTTCATCTATTACCAATTTGGTCACAATAAAAGTATCCAAGAAAGTTAGACAGTGTGCAGGATTTTCTGTTTTATTCTGTCGCTTCAAAATAGAAGTATTTCTTTGTTTGTTTTGTCTTCATCTTAACCTACACACCAGTTTAATGCAAGCGTCGCTGCACAATTGCGCCGCCTTAATCATGCATAATTGCTTCTTGAAAACATACATTATGAACGTACTGAAGCCGTTCTAATGGTGTCGCTTATGCTTGTACACATCAGCAAAAAATAACAAGAGCACAAAGCAAAAGATGCTGACTCACAGTCTGTGTGTTATGACGAGCGCGACAGTGAGAGGTCACCAGGTCAGAAGGAACGATGAAAGTGTGGTGGGTGACAATGTGACAAAGTCACAGCACATCAGATAAGCAGCAACAGCCCATAACACTTTATCGGCATAGCAACAGCAATCAGAAGATTTCGGACTAGAGTCAGGAAATGTTTTACGACGACAGCGCAATTAAGTTGTGTGAAAAAGTGGTCGTCTCTGACTGCTGCTGCTAATGTATTCGACTGATTCATTGTGCTGATCTTTCCTTTGGTCTATTAAGGGATTAGACCAACAGCAACACCATGGCCATGCATCACAGTGCACTGATGTACAGTGATCGGCCACGGCAATAAAACAGGCAACTGCTTTTACTGTTGAGGCTCATCACTGTGTTTTCTGACTCTGACGAGTAACGACGCACATGGAGAATAGGTGAAAGGTCAAAATGAAGTTTAAATGACCTCTCAGATGACATATATATATATATATATATACACGTATATGTGTATACAGTATACAGTAACATAATACATATAAAGCTCCTTAAAACAGCACAGAAACACGCTGTTGATTAAAACCAGTAACCCGTTTTATTGTTGTGGCTGATCTACAGTCTACTGCAAATGCGTCCTTACACAGAATGCACAAATGACGACAGCCGGTAAGTGTAATAATTCTCAATTATGACTGCAAGATCCAGATGTGAACTACTATATGACGACATGGATGCAATAAACTCCGCTGCATAAACAGTATCAGTATTGATGTATCAGAAATTTCCCTGACTAGCAGAAGAACCTTGAGTTCTTAATCTCATGATTCCATGATTTGTAGTGTGATTTTGACACACATTCACAGTTTTTTCTTTTCCAGAAAACAGTGTCTCACCGAGGGTCAGGAGCGAGCTGCTGCACCAAGTGAAGAAGTACAAACACCTCGCAGTCTTGTTCTGAAATGAAGGTAAAATGGAGCATGAGATTGACGGGGCGTTGGGTGCGGCGTCAGCAGTAACGCGGGCATCGTACCAGCCCAATGTGTAAAAATGTGTTAGTCCCAAGGTGACGCCCTCAATTCGACAGGGGATGTATGTTTCGACGCTCGGCTACGGTCATAAGCTTTGGGTAATGAGCTAAAGAATAACAGCTGAAATGACTCTCCTCCATGTGGAGTGAGCTAAGAAACAGGGTGTGAATCTCAGACCTTTCAGAACCTTTTGCATCAAATGGAAGTAGGTGAGGTTCAGGCATTTGATGAGGATCCCTCCTGGGCATATGCAGCTGGTACGTGACACTGTGTGGTGGACTCTGAACATACTGGAAGAATTACTTATTTCTGGCTTGGGATTTCCCCAAGAGGAGATGGACAAGTGTACTACTACCTGGCTCAGCCAGCTGGAACTGGATAAGAGGCGGAGAATAAAATGATCGACTCTCTGGAGTGATGAGATATTGAAGTTATCTCAGCCTTTGCAGCTTTAAACATTTTTTTTAATCCCAAAAATGAATGGGAGTGCAAGTAATCTTTTAAGTGCAGATCAATGCAGAATAATTGTAAAGGAAATGCATCGAGTTTAAACCAGTCCTGCGAAGGTCCAGAGTCCTCCTTTGAGACCTTTGTGTTTGTGAAACATTAAGGTGAGGATTAACTTTCTTGTGTAGAAACTCCTGAACTCACAATGGCTCTCATTCATCAATATCTTCTTGTTTTAAAGTTCTTTGAAAATATTGCTCTTGCGAAAGTTGCTGAGAAAACTCATTCTCTTGAGTCTCAAACTGCAGAATTATTTGGACATTTGTTCTGGTTTGTTGGTTGAAGCTAACTTAGACATGAGAAAATACAGTAGCTGAGGAGTTAATGGTCTCACTGGCATGTTTAAGGTCTTCAATAGACCATGATAAAGGAGGTCTAATACAGGAAACTAGATGATAAAGCAAAGCATAAATGGGTGGATACCACTGAGATTGACAGCTGGTATCTTCCTGTAAGAGCCTGGTTAATGTCTGTGAATGTCCAGGCTGCAAAACCTCAATTTGGCTCAGGTTCATGTGCGTGATGTCACGACCAGTTGCCACTTGGAAGGAATCCCATGAATGCCATGGTTCCTAGTTAAAATTACTGATGTGAAATGTAGTGTGTAATGTTTATTTTAAAAGACCATTTAGACATAATACAACTGTAATGTTTTAAAAAAAAAAAACAACTGATGATTTTCCACAAATAATCGTCCATGATTGTAAAGTGTAAGTAGAAGGGGCCCAATGGTCTTTAAGCAAGACTCTCTATTAAGCTTGAAGAGAAGCTTAAGAGGATTCAAGGACATGGAATAACCTCCAGTATTGTAGAGTAATGAATACAAGCTCAAGACTGAAGGGAACTCCAGGAGGCGAGACAAAACAGGCTCGAGGCCCACTGGTGGCCACATTTCTGAAGGAGTTGCTGTATCTCATCATTCCTCATGTCTTGGCTCAAAGTGCTGGCCTGCAACTTATGACAACCTTAATGGCTGATGAAGCGTGGTCTGCTGCATCCCCACCCTCCGCCACCGAGCCCCCTCACCGTCCCTCATTTAGCGGCATTGTCTCCAAATGAGTATCATTTGTCACCACTGACTTGCTGCATGCAGGCGCTCGTGCTGTTTTTCCGTGGCCCTCGCCCATTTCCACAGTTGGTAAACAGCTAAATCCCTCTCCCAATCAATGCAGCCTATTTAACTTGAGCTATTGACTTGTCTGCACCTCCACAGACTTGAGAGGCTGAAAAAATACAAACAAATTAGACAGGTGAGAAAGAACAACCGACACGATGGCAAAAACTATGAGAAGTCACATTTTCAGTAATGAGCTTTTGGTGGCGGGAGGGAAGAAAGTGACACAGTGGACTTAAAGCAAGCAAGGGAGGAGGGTAAAGGCAAAAGGAAAACAGAGAGGGAATCAATCGATGTGAACAGATAATCACCAGGCCTCTGTTCCAATGTGTAAAGAGTGTGACATTGCAGAGGTGGGTTTCGGCAGGGAAGAGATCAATGGGCTGCTTTTTGTTGATCCGTAATCCCCAACTATCTATAAGTAATTAACCTTCAGAGGAGAATGCAGTGAAGAAATAAATGCAGGAATAAGTGGAGGAATAGCAATGAGCAGGAGGAAAACAGAAGCTACGTTGCACTGACCAGATAACAGCACAGGAAACCAATTTAAGAGTCATCTCCACTGCTGCCTCTGCAGTTTGGTTCATTAGTTTCCTGTGTTATTTATCAAGGACTACAGCGACTGTAAATAGCTCTGTTTCCATGTGAGATGGAAATACCATGGAAATAAATATACGGTAAGTGCAGATTGTACCATCACGATTGATAAGAGAATGTTGAGAATTTTGTTCTGGTTTTTATTTTATAGCCTGCTGAATGCGTCCTCTCCCCATGCACTTTCAAATAGGATCTTGTTGGAGTTGCAGTGCCCTCTGTGGGGCAACAAGGAGAGAGGTGCAGCTTACCTTTAAAGAATAGTATATAGACATGTGTGCTGCCAAAAATAGATTTTTTTTATGATACATTTTCCCCTTTCTATTTGATGAGATGATGATCCACTAAAAATGTGCACTGTGAGAAGGACACAGCACAGACATAGTGGTACCTCTACATGATTTATTGGCACAAAAGCCCATACAGTACAATATAATCGTCTTAAATCAGATTTGACTTCCGATGTGTCATGAGCAACATTTAAAGAACGTTTAAGTTAATAAAAGGCAAACAGTTAATTCAAAATAATACAAAGGACTGGTGGGGTTTCTCAGTTATACACCTTTTGTGGAGTAAGAAATGTCATAACTTATTACAACATGGCCACTGTAGAGCGCTTAAGCAAGTCGTTATGGTGTTAAAAGTATGAAAAGTCATCTGAAGTAATGACTTCACGTTGATAATCATCAGATAAAATCAGAGTTCTTAAAGCACTTTCTCATCAACTTAAAATGTGTCACTGGAGAATTATACAATTCTTCAGCAGCAGAGAAAGAAAGACAAAAAAACAATTTCAGAGGCTCTGCACTGTGGCTTCAGTGGATATCTCTATGTTGAGTGTTTCTCCTTGGCGTCGGAAGACTGTTCTTTACCAAAATGGACACCTAGAGATTAAAAAACATATTCAAATAGTCAAACACATGTTCATAATAATACACAGTACAAATAAAAACATGACGCGTTCTGAGGCAGAACATGTCAACGAGTACTGACCATCCAATGTAGCACTGGCACAGGTTTTCATGTGACGTGGCCTGCTTAATGAGAAGCTCTACTTGTGTTGGCACATCCAGCGTCTCATCATGGGAAAAGTCTCGACCTGTTGGGAACAAACTCTTGTCACGACACTAGGCATTTGCCAGAAAAATCATTCTGCTAAGACTCTCTTTCCTCCACACTTTCATCAGCAGACACCCGGGTTTAAACGATTGTGATTCTAAGGTTCTTTAGAGTTTTATCTTAATTTTACAGCAATATTCAGATATAATATTCTCTAAATATGTTCTTTCTATAAGATTAGAGTATATACATATTCATGTCTTTCATGTCATGACACCTGGTATATGGTGACCACATTAAACAGTTGCCTGTTTAATTAACGTGCAGCTGAGTTTGCTTCAGAGCTTACCTGTGAGTTTGTCTCTCACTCTGTTGATAATCTGAATGGCTTTCTTGTTGAGTGCTTCAGGTTGCACCAAACCATCTCCAACTAAAACAAACACACACACACACACATTGGTGTAAACTGTTATAAACAAACAGTGCATCTCTCCCCCAAGACTCTTTGCAGTTGAGAATAATCCAAGTGGACTTGAGTGCTGCCTTGCAGTAGCACAGCGAGTCTGGTAAAGCAACCAGAGAAAAACAGCGGGGCTGTACAACAACAATCATTGGAAAGAAAGTAAAAATAAAATGGCAACTCACTGAAGGAGTGTATGGATTCAGGCACAGTGGTCCCTGGTTTCTTGTGCGTGGTCTCCCCAAGGTCTATACCCTCTAGAGCCTCTGCAGAAGACACCACACAGTCAAAGGTTTGTACTCTGCCTCACATCATCAAGCAGAAAACAGAAAGCAGCTATGGCTACAGTTCACAGGCTCACCCACTGACTGTCCCGCGGTGTACGAGTCAGTTCTGGTACGGGAACGCTTGTTGCCTTTAGTGTTTGCTGTGGGTAAAACCAGTAGGTGTGTGAGTTCTTTTAATTTAGTCCTTGGGAAAACAGACAGAGCGATCACCGTGAAGGAGTTTTGCCTGCAGTCATTTAAAGTGGCTCGGCAGCATCATGGTGTCTTTCGTCTTCACATCAGCTCATTTATTCCGAGTTACAGTAAGTGCTCCGTAAATAAGCGACATTCTTAGTATTTCATTACATAAATATTCACTTCTTAAATGAAAAGACTGACAGTGATGGAATACTTGTTTCTTTCCGTGGTTTCATGCTGCGAAGTGTTGTAACCCACATCACAGACTACTTTCAGATAAGCATCTTTCCAGATGATTAACTCGCTGAAAGGTGCTTCCATGCTGCACTGGCTTTATAAATAACAGGGACAAGACGTACATTTCTCTAGCCATGCATGTGAATCCAGATGAAGGTCGGTGTATGGTTAGTGTTCGGAGCAGGGTTGTGGTTAGACATGGACTGAAGTCTTTGCCGCTGGTAAATGATTATGGACATGGCGTTGTTTGTGGAGTCTGCAAGCCTTCAGCTGAACCTGTTCTGTAAATGTAAGATCTGCTGTTCTTATGACACACGTTATTATTTGAGTCAAAATGGCTGCCACCAATTTCATTCAGCAGAACTTGATAATAGATTCATATTCTTATCAATAAATGTCCTTTTTTAAGCTAAAAAAATACCAGTTTTACTGAAGGCTTACAAAGTCCCAACATACATGTAAGGTGACCTTGAGTGTCACTAACAGTGCATTTTAAGTTGAATGTATTATATAGTATTAGTCTAAGTATCATACCAGTGCCATTATTGGTGACTGACGCAACAATGAGGATTAACATTGGAGAAATAAACATGCATTAAAGAAAGGTAAAAAAGCAGGAAGACCTAACCACATGAAGTTATGGTAGACGTGTTCGACCCCCTGTGGTTAATTTGACAACAGTGCATCCTTTTACAGTTTGTTCAAGACAGTACAACCATTCATTATGTAAACAGGAGTTTTAGAAGCAACACAACAGATTTAAATCAAATTTATGAAATGTTTTTGCTGATCAAAAGTCATGGATTACAATTATTTCTTTAAACAATTTTAACACAATTCTTTGTTGAGAATTGTATTTCTTCAACTTTGTCATCTACAGAACTTCTCCAACCATTCCAAGTCATTCACATCCATTTCCTTGCTACATATAATATGATACCACCTTATTAGAGTCTGAAGCATGTAACTGGCGTCTGCTACAGTTTTCCATTCACTTACTGTCCATGAGCCTCCAGTTGAGCAGCGGGTCATAGACAAAGGCCTCTAGCACAGCCATGACGCTGTCCCGGTGCTCCCTCAGCACCTCCATCACTGTGTGGCAGGTGATGCGGTAATTACCGTCCAAGCCCGTCACCTGGCACACAAGCAGACACTCAACTTTACTGATGGAAACAGCAGCAGTCACAGCGACTTAAACTAAGAGTTTGGATTGGATGGAAGTTTTTTTCTATTTGTTTGTGTCATTCAAATGTCAAAAAGTAGGAGCCCAGTCTAGTCTGGTGTTTTTTAAAGTTCGGTAGACGAGATGCTGCATAAAATGAGTTATATTCAAAGCTTATATTTTTTTCTGAGTGACTTGTAACGTTTGATGAATCACTGCATACGTGAAAAAACTGATGATTTTGGCCAGAATCTAGATGCTTAGATGGAATTTACTGTGTCCAGTAGAGGTATTTTTATAGCTCTATTTGGATAATTCTGATTAAAACAGCTTACAGAACTAATAAAACACTAGTTAAGATTCTTTAAGCTGGCCTACACATAGAGATTCAGACACTTTTTCTTTTATGTTGCTGCCTACCTCCATGGCATTGGTCAACATCCTTGTCAGTCGGAATGGGATCTTTTCAGGAAACTTCTCTCTGGTCATAGCCACCTAATCAATGATGTAATGAAACTCAGATAAATAAACAAAAAAAATAGAATGATCTGCAGAAAATGTTACAAAATCTTCTTACCTCAAAACAGTCTCCAAAGTCAATGTGAAGGATCTTCCCGCTTAACCGATCTAACATCAAGTTGGACGGGTGTCTGAGAAATGGAAAATTAAGATTGTTATTAATCTTTGACCATGTTATTGTCACTATTCATTATTTCAACATTAATTTTAGAAAACAACACAAGATTTATTCGCTGATAAACTCACCTGTCCCCAAGTCCGAGGATATAGCCTACCATGGACATCACAGCCAGGGAGCGGGTATAATTTGTCCTCCTGTCGAACCACACCTGCAGGAGAAATAACATGTGGCCTACGTCAGAGATATTAGAGACAATATGATGTTCAGATGCACAGCCTGTAGAAAACATGCGGGTTGTTTATTTCTTCTTCAAGGGAGCAGGATATTTGTTACACAGGGAGAGCTTTATGTATTTGAAATGGCTGCTAATTGCTAGATGGTAAATGCCTGTGTTGTTGAGGGCTTAGCAGTTATAAAGATGCAACAATGACTGTATCGTACTGCTATCAACATCAGCAGATACTCAATGTTGGGATATTGGTATCGCTTTCAAATCTCTGGCAGGCTATGGAGACACTTGAGCATGTAGAACATCAGATACACAAGGTACTTAAGGTCCTAAAAATTGATTCAATTTGCAGGTCTGATTGTGAAAGTGCTGATAAGACAGTTGGTTGAAAGTAGGACAGACAAAACAAACTATTCAGTATTTCCCTCTAATGCATTTCCTTCAATAATTGGAGACGTGAGAGACTGGACAGACAAAGTTTTCCCCTCTCTATTGTGTTTCTCTTCATCTAATTAACCCCAAAAAAACTTGAAACATCAGTAAGCCAGCCAGATGCAAAATTCTTAGTTTAACTAATCACTCTTCATGAGTATGTTCTGAAAAGATGAAGTAAAAATCCTCCTCTGTGCTAAAAAGAGTAAACAAGCAGAGCATCTCACCTCAGAGCTGGGGCTCTTGAGCCACAGAAGCTTGGCCAGGTCGTCTCCAGCCGTGTTGTTGACGGCATGCTCAAACACTTCAACCTTCTCCATCAGTGTCAGGTGATCGTAGTCTGGCGCCATCTGAAACACATGATCATAAGAATGGGAGTGAATTTTACATTTCATACAGAAAAGAAAACCAGACTTTATTGATAAACAAAACATTTAAAGGCATATTTAAGATACTGTATGTAAACTGTCGGTCTCATAACAGTAATCTGTAAACTGCTGGACAGAGTTCCATGCAAACTCTATGGAGAACTGAACATGTTCAGAATGATGCTATACCTTTAATTACCTGTTACGTTTTGGATTTAAAAAGAAACACCTTGACATACACTCTAAGACTACAATTTATCATTGTCTCACACATGTATTGTCCTCATCCTTTATCTAAAACTGATTAATGGCCTGACTGATTGAGTAGTCAGCGTAATATCTCTCAGTTTGGAGTCTTAAACTGAATGTAACACATCATTAATAACTCAAACATCATTCGCAAATGGCATTTGCACACAGAATTATGCACCAAATGTTTATTTGCACAGAGCCTGTTTTAAAAAGGTTTAACAAAGTAATGGCCTGTCACTGCTGTGACATGTCAGTACTTGTCTTCTAACAGCCTGACAAAGTTGTTCTGTTTAACTGAATTATGTCATGGCTGCACATGATGTCATCATCATCATATTTTGTACCAGTCAGACTCAAATTTTAGCCCTGATTTTTAGTAAGAAAGATTTACTGCATCTCTGTTCTCCTTTGCCTAACTGAGCAATCCATTGCCAGGTATACTGTACATATGTACTTAACATGAGGCAATTCAGGTCCTGTGAATGTGTTTTCATTAAAAAAACTGACGGTCGGTCATCAATATAATTACTGCAAACAGATGCTTCCTCAGCTTTGATAAACAGTAAATGACATGCAAACATATAAGCTCATTTACATATAAATTTGCACCTAATAAGACAACAATGTTAAAATCCAACCTGGGAACAGGATTGTTTTTAAACAAAAATGATGATATTAAATTAGTTAACAGATAGGAAAAAAAAATCCATCATTACTATTATTAACATGAAGGAAGCAGAAACGCTACGAATCTCCTCACCCGTAGCATGATGCGATGTTCAATGTTGAGCAAGATCTTTTTCTTCTCTCGGTAGTCTCTGATGAGGGCATGCAGGGTATCACAGTGGGGCACCCAACCAATCAGGCCTGAGTTGGTGGACAGGGGGATCACTGCATATCGCTGAATGCTGTGAAACAAAGATGCACAACAGAGATAAACACAAAAATAATTCTGGTCAAGATTAGAAGATTGTGTGGCCTTGTGTGCACACATGCATGTGTACGTGTATGTGAGCAACCGTAACTGTAGGTCTACCTGAGGTTCTTGCGCAAGGACGCAGGGTCATTGGCCAGCAGTGTGTTGACTAAACCAAAGAGCTGCATCACTCTCTCATCCTGCCTCAGGTCCTCGTGGCCCTTCAACAGAAACATGAATTCGTGGCCATTGCTGCCTGCAGGGGGTGCCAAAAACACAACAGTGAATCGCACAAAAGGGTTAAGGCATTATGAGTGGATTTCTATTTACTGTAGTATGCCCCATCTGTTGTTTTACACCTGCATCTCCATTACAATCTCCTGAAGCAATATTTATTAAGTTTGAGCAGAGAGTATGACACATGAAAACAAAGGATAGGAGTGGCTTTGGTAAGGCGACAAGAGAACGGAAGCCTTTGGATTTGTCAAAGAATGAAAAAGTTTTATCTGATGACTGTGGCTCATTTTCTTCATCAAATCTGAAACAATCAATGATGTCAACTAAATGTAATCATGTCAAGCAGAATCAGGTTCTCAGCATGAGTGAGAGATAAGTTATCTAAGGTTCAGATGATGTTGCATAGCTAACCAAAATCCTATACTGTCCTGATATACTCAACAAACAACAGTTATTTCACCATCACTGCAACTATCATAAATAACATCCTTAATGATGTTAACTGATACTTCTAGTGGCGGTTGTAAAACAAAGTCCCTGTTCTTTCTGCAGTCTTCTCCCAATGCCAGCCCCACTGAACAATGTGTTGATCGTAGATTGGGGGACAGAGCACTGACAGTAAATCTAAGTGGCCTGTGGTGGAGTGACAGGTTATAATCTAAAGTCTTGCTCCAGAGGTTAGCTGATATATTGGCCATCATCTTTTACACAGTATGATGTGTAGCACTTATGGGATACATCAGAGCAAGGTATCATGTTGGCCAGTGGAAAAGTGTGAATTAGAGTGAATCATTTGTGATTGACATTCTGAGGATTTTGCTTTGAGACAGGAGACTTTCTCATGCTGAGCCACTGCTGAAGCACTTTGCTGTTATATTTCAAATGATGCAGCATCAGGATAAATTGTCAGAGTTATTTATTGTATATGAAAGAGTGCCAGTGAGCACTGTAGGGAGGGATCCTATATAAGACAAACATTGTACTTCTTTGGTCCATGCCTGGTCATTCTGCCATCCTCTGTGGTGTTTGGGTTTCTTTTTCTATTAGGCTCATCACTGTCAAGCTCATTCTTCAGTTCATAAGAAAGATTTTGATTCTGGTTTATTATCCACATGCAGAACTTTGCCATGAGTGATGAATTCAAAGTAAAGTGTGGCCTTGGAGCAGTTTGTGGGGTGGGTGGAAATGTTATTAATATTGAATTTTCTCTAATGTGATAACCCATGCCTGCTGAAAGCATACGACTAGAAACATTCTTTAATCTATTTTCCTAATATATTGGGTTCAGCTGCAAGGCCTGTGCAATTTTCTCCTAATCTTACCCATGATGGTGAGCTTGCGTGGGCGCTGTTTGGAGGTGATGACCTGCAGGGAGGGAGCGATGGACTGGATGCGGATGATAGGCTGGTTGGGGTCATAAGTGCCTGGTACGGCCAGCTCCAGGTCTCGGCACATAAGCAGTTTGGGAGACACATATTGTAGCTCCAGGGAAGTCAGCTGCATGCAAAGTTGATGAGGTAGGGTTATAACACAGAAACAGAGAGACAGTTTTTAGACTGACATAAAAGCTCCTGCCAACAGTGCCTAGGGCAATATGCACTGGCTAATATTCATGCTCAGGTCTTAGCTGGCTAGAGTTGTTAATACAAATCCTTCAATAGATTTCTTTGCAACATTTCACATTCTTTGTGTGCACCAATAAATACATTCACTGCTTGTCTACACTCATTAATTAGTGAAGGTAGCCCGTTTAAAATTTGTCCATGGTAGACTATTTAAAGGATTTTATTGTTAAACAACACCATGCTCTGAATCTGCTGTTGGGATGAATGCGTCCTGTAGAGAGTTTATTTCTTTGTTACTGCCCTCTGGGACAGTATTTGCATTGCTCCCCAGCATGTTATTATACTTCTGTGTATTTCATGCTGCTTATTGTAATGTCACAGCGGGGAGCATCCCCCAGAAGCAGGACCCCGCCACAATGTCAAATAATATTACCATCTCCATTTGCTACGGGGAGAGTGAGTGCTCCTAACAGAACTGTTTTTAATGTCATTGTTCAACAATCCGATGGTAGCTGTGAGAGAAGGCATCTATCAGCCTAATTTCATCTTCAGCCAGGAAGCAACAAAATGTGGTGTTGGTACATTTTAAATCCATGATGCTGGGCCACAGACTCTGTACACCCTGTATACTGTAAGTACTTGCCGCCACAAGGAGTACACTGGATGTGGCCCCACTGTGATTGGGATCAATTTAGAGTGTGGAATTAACAATGAGCGATGGGGATTGGGTACCTAGCTCATGGGTACCCCAGCCCTGGACCTGGCAGGGAAACAAACCGGCAACCGCTAGGTCACAAGCCAAGTTCTCTTTTTGGCTATGGGCTACCCATGTGCAACATACAACAATGAACAAAGGACTTTGCTTATTTATTATTAGCAACTGACAAGACGTTGAAATGTTTTAAGGAGGTTAAGTGCTTTTTAAAGTAATTATTCCTCAACTGTCCTGGTTAAGTGGGTTTTGGGAGATATGGACAGATACACAGACTAAAAAGGAAAGTACAATTTGTGTCACTGTCAAATTAAAGCCTTGCTTATATGCACAATATGAAATTTCTGCCACATTCAAAACATTACAAATAAACCTAGTCTGATGACATTGGGGAGGAGCTTTTGCTCACTTCCTGATCAAGGGAGTCTTTTCCTGAGGTTGCACTGTATCCCAGCTTTTTTGAGTAAGTTGCATATGCAACACAACAATCAGCTGTTTTTAAAAACTGTGACACCGACAGGCCTCACATCATCTGTCACCACTGCTGCAGTAGTTCTCAGCTTCATTGCACAGGATGACGGTACCTTTATTTGTTGCATGTGTGACAAACTCAACAAGTAAAATCACTCAAGTGTTTCTGTTCCATTTCCATTACATTTTTTCAACAAGGCATTGTTCATGAAATATTTGCAGGACCAGCAGAAGCGATAAAGTTTCACGATGAAGAGTCCTGGCATTTTATTGACCATGGGGCAGCATTAAGAGTGTTTAAAGGTTTATAATTCATTTTCAAATCATAAATGATTTCAATTTTGAAAGGCAAACCCTTTGTTAAACAACATCATCTCTCTCCTAGCTTTTGAGTATTTTTTTATTTTAATATACTTTATTAATCCCCTTAGGGAAATTATTTTCTCTGCATTTGACCCATCCTAGAATTAGGAGAAGTGGGCTGCCACACCACGTAGCGCCCGGGGAACAATGGGGGTTGGGTACCTTGCTCAGGAGTACCCCAGCCCTTTTGGCCTGGTGGGGACATGAACCGGCGACCCTCCAGTTACAAGTCAAGTATAAAAACTTAACTATTAAACTATTCCCCTGAGTGACTTCTTCCATTGCTCATCTCATCATATCCTTCTATCCATTCAACACTATTCTGGCACGTTGTTCAAGGATTTTTTTGAAGGATAAATGAAAGAAATCCCCAGTTTCTCCATCATTATCTTCAAATAACTGATTTTGAAACCAAGACAAGACAAAGTAATTTACCCATCAAAGACAAAGTAACTATGTCAAAAACAAAAAATATCAAACCTTTTTTGTAATTTTTTTGGAAATTTTAATGACTGTTGGCTTTAATTTCCCCAGAAGCCTGAATAGATGAGCTGCTTCAATAGAGTATTTTCATTCATTCATTCATTCTACATTAGTTAGTTTAGTTTAAATTCTCTGGTACAGGTTGTTGGCTCTTTAGCCCTGTTAACACCTCCATTAAGATGGTTGTTAGATGATTCAATCACAAGCAAACAGCTTTAAGAACAAATATGAATGATTCCATGGTTCAGAACACATTCAGTGATCATTGTTCTTCTGGTTAAGATAGCGTGCTAATAATTCCCTGTAATCAAACATTTACAGTGCATCTGAATTTGATGGTAGTGTGATGATAAGGTGTTTAATTCAGTGCAGTGGCTTCATAGTTACGCTCACCTGTGGCAGCTGTTTGGAGATGCGTCTGAACACATGGTAGTAGAGGTCCCAGGCCTGGGTCAGATCTTTCACATTTCCAGACCGCATGTACTTTCTGCACCAGTCCTGAGCCTCCATTAAGTCCCTGCCATAAGCCTGTCATCCAAAGTAACACAAACACAATTGTGTGATTCAATTAAACAACTCAAAGTTATCCTCTTTTCTTTATTTACATTTTATACATCCTAGTATAAAATATGTAAAACAGTGTTTTGCACTCGTTGTAGAGCTGTGTGCGACACATTCTCACTCTTTCTATCTCTCTATTAGAAACACATTGACATGGGACTCATCCATTATAGTTAGACTACCTACTATCAGGAATGACAGAAGAAAACCTGCTGTATTGGTGGCCAAGTGAACCGTTAACCACAGTTGGTTTTAACAGTCCTCGGCACGCAGGCAGAACTCAACATAACACCAGTAGTTTCCACTTAAATTCAACTGCATTCCTGCAAAGGGAATGACACTGCCCCTCGTGTGACTATATAGGAAACCTGTGTTCATAATCCACAATTTGTAGTGACAAAAAGCCACAGCTTAATTCAAAATGTTGCACTATACAAGACTAAACTCTAAATTCAACCCCAGTCTAAATTGATACACACCTGGTTAAAAGAGGTCTCTTTGAGTGTCTGTGGTCCCCTTTCCATCATGGCATGTAGAGGCTCCAGCACAGCAAACATACCCTTGACATTACGCTCACCAAAGTAAAGACGTGATGCCTCTTCAAGGCCCTCGTGCCACATTTCATGCCATAAAATGGCCACTCTGATGAGCTCCTCGCTCACCTGGATGAGGGAAAACAAATACGGCTATGTCAGACTTTGCTCTTACATTTTATGTGAACAAATCTGCATTGCTTTTCTAGTATTGGTGAAGCAAAAATTATTCAAATGTCTCTACCATCATGGCTTGCTGAACCAAGGTATTGCAGTGTTCACACATGTTCTTCAGGATTTTGTTGGCAGCATTGTGGCGCGCTGTGGTGGTGGACTTCGAAGCCACAGTCAGTGGGTAGATCAAAGCCTAGAGGTGAACAGAGAACAATCCAGTAATCATCACTGGTCACTGTTGGCACTGCCAACTTTATAGTTACCAGTACGATTGGGGGTTTGGTTCTGTTTTCTAGTGTGAAACAACATTCACAGAAGCGTGAGCAGATGTACCTGGGGATGATATCGTCCAATGTCTGTTAGCAGCTGGTGGATGAGGCGTCCCACTAGAGCTCGAGGGGTATCAATTCGAGCTATGAGCTGAGGGATGACCTGGACAGGCAGAGAAAATAAAATGAAAACTCATATCTGTGAAGGTTCACAGTCATGCATCTTCACAAGAACAGATGTAGGAAATTAGAATAGCTTGAGTATGTTCTCCAAGTTCTTTTAGAGTTAATTGAACTATTATTGGAGACACTGAAGATTAAAAAACATGAATTACAGCACTGGCACAATAATTACTCAAAGCAGCAGGAACTGACAATACTGTAATTGTTTTAACAACATTACTCTTTTATCTTAATAAAAAAGTTCTCACTTCTAGAAGAATTTAATTATCATACTTGCTTTTTTATATTAAAGCTAACTCTACATGACTTGTGTGTGTGTGTGTGTGTTTGCATGTATTACCTGCAGCCAGGTGTCGATTTGAATGGTCTTGATGCCTTCCACCAGGGCTTCATTCACTTCAGGCCAATGACCATAGTCAAACCAAAGAGTCAGTACCCTGAATTGCAAGATATATCAAACATTTAAAACAGTAAAGATTTCTTTTTTTTTATGGTCTCATTAAAAATGATGAAATAGTACAATCACAATTAACCACTAGAGGTCCTCCTACCCCAGCATGAGTGTCCATGCATTGCTGTTTGCTTGCTGGGACCACTTGTCCAGTAAGTGTTATAGTCATTTAACTCACCTGAGTGTGTCCTGCAGGTTATTGCCTCTGGACAGGGAAATAGAGCGGAAGAAACCTTGAACAGCAGGAACTGTATATAGGAGCAGTGTCTTTGAGAGGTCCTGCGGAAAGACATACAGCTTTCAGTACATGGAAACAAGTGATAAGCTGTGTTAAAGAGCACACTGACATGATATTTTAAAGCAAAGCAGTGTAATTGGACCAGTAATGGGGAGTGCGAAGATTAAGGGATATGAAAAGTAACTACCATGTATGCCTTCTATATAAATTTGCATGTAGAGTCTAATTAGTACAATTATACAAGCTTTAAAAGAGTACATTGCTTGAGTGGGCTTAAATACAGCAAAGCCGATACTGACTGTAATTAAAATGTATACTATAAAAATCATATTTAAAGACTGGATGGCTTGGATCAGTTAACAAGTTTGATTATATAGCACATTAAAAAGAAACTACTGTGTAGTACAATACAGAGCTACAATGCTTTGTATAAATAAAGGGTTAAATCTGAAAAAGAAAAAATTTGATCAAATAAAATAAAAAGTGCAAATAACTTGTTTGAAAGCAATATTAAAAAAGGGAAAACTTTAAATTGAATTCAAAAATATCAATGAGAAGAGAAGACCTTTCCACAGCATAGAGGCAGAAGTGAAGAAAGCCCTGTCAACTTGGACTTTTAAATGAGTGGTGTTCAGTTTAGTAGTGTTAGGAGAAAAGATAGCTGAACAACCACTCTGACTCTCACCTCATTGACCTTCTTCTGGCCCGGTGAGGGCAAAGGGCTGTGGTCGGTGCTGTCGACCTCACTGTCACTGTTGCTGGCTTCACTATTAGCACTGGCACCACTGGCGTGTCGCAGTTTCTTCTTCTCATCGCGTCCTTGGTTCTGGTGTTTGTAGTGAAGTACCGCCTCGAAATTCATCACCGCCCACGCATGCCAGGCCTGCCGAAGGATGGTGCAAACAGGACGGTGATGAAATGAATCACACGTTTGTTCACGATGCAATTTTCCAGTTTACAAAGGCACAGATATGGCTACCAGGCCATGACTGGGTATTTTTCTGATCCAAACATATGACTTTAATGTGAAAGACTCAAAGCTGAAGGGATTGCTAAGGGTGGATGGGAAGAGGGGCAGTTGGACAGAGTCACATTGCTGGCAAGAAAAATAAAATACTCTCAGCTGTTCCATCACCTCATTTTCATTCTGAAGAAGGATCACATTATAAAGAGCAAAATAAAGGAGCTGTGCACAAGGCCAAAAAAGATACAAATAGTCACATGGCATGTTTAGGTAAATGGTAATAAAATGGGGTCTCGAGTTCTCCTTATGACACATCAATGCCAGGGACACCCTGTGCCGACACAGCTGGGATTTTACTGTGACCAGAGAGAAGAGGTCAAGGGTGAAAGGTTACAGTTGAAAGAGAGGAACTGACCTTGTACCAGTTGCGGTCATGCTCAGTAGAATGGCTGTAATACTGCAAAACCTTGGGGATGGTGCTCTCGTTGATTCCCTGAAGACTAAGTTGCCACTCGCCCAACTTCAGGAAACATCTACAAGAAGGAAAAGGAGATATAGTAAAGTAAAGGGTGACATTTTTATCTAATATTACAACTGAACTGCTACATTGCTACTTTTCTTAGAACCTTTAAACTTCATGGGGAAAACTTGGCAAACATGGCGTTGCAAAAATAGTATGCAGACTTTTGATAATGAGAATGGCCACACTTTCTAAATCACTATTCAGCCTGAATGCCTGCTATTGCACCACTTAGATTTGAGTACAATCCCCTGCGAGAAGTGTTTAGATCACTGTATTAGTGATCTAAACACTTCAAGCAGCTAGCTTGGTATTTTCTGCATGGACATGATAGCAAAAGTTAAGAAAGAAGCATTTATCAATTCAATTTTAACATGCAACTGCTGTAGGATTGGATGTTTTCCTTAAAGCAGATTAGTCACATGAAGACTTGACACGCCTGGAAGTTTCTAGGGGTACACGTCTGTCATAAACCTTACCAACTGAACTTAGAGCCAAAATGAATATAATGCCCAAGTGTCCTGTATTTAACAATTGCTGCCACTGTTCAACATGCAGCTGCTCTGTGAAAGTCACATAGTCGTACTTGCACTGCTACACAGGGAGACGTTAGTGTAGCCACAAGTCATTCATTCAATTCTATTGGTCACACAGAAGCACTGAATTGACAACCAATGACGTGACTTTGTGACTACCTTAATAAGAGGAAAACTATTCCAAGCCACACATAAAATCATTATGAGTTTATAATCATTCTCATATTTTCTGAACTTACAAAGAATTGGTTGTTATATACAGTTAGAAGACTTGAAAATCATTCCAACATTTAAGCCACAACAGCAGGGTATATTTTTTTTGTCTGATTAAAGATTCTCGAATCCCATCTGGAGAGTTTCAATTATTTAAACCACTTTTTGAACTATTTTTATTTAACTCTATCTATGGGAGCTCTATGGCATCCCATGGGATTTAGCTCTATTTATCACAGAAACACAGATGCTGAGAGGCAAATAGTATTTCTAGTTGTATTTGGTGTGACCAAAGCAGATATTTCATGTACATCTGCACTGCACTGAGAAATTGAAAAGTACTGTATTGTTGATTGTTGATCCATCCATCAGCAGTTTAAATACTGTTTACAGAGCATAAATAATCTTTCAAGATTACGTCATTTCCTTTGAGCGCTTTTCCATGTGAATGCACAATGTGGGTTCAGCCCGTCTAAAGCAAACGTTTTCTCTAAGTGGTTAACAGGTTGAGGTTAGGGAAAGAAGCAGGAGTGTGAGTGTTTGGGGACACTGGAACAACCTCTTTATTTAAACATGAGACTCCAGGCTTACGAGCAATTGCTATTGTACTAGTGAAATAACACAGAGTTCTTGAGAGAGAGAGTGTAGGCATCCATGTGACTGGGTGAATGTGTGTCTCTGACTGAGGGTTCCAGGTGTGCTCCATACCACATAGCCAACCTGTTTTCATGAAAGTGTGTCAGCACGTCTGGAGAGAACCAGTCCTGTCTGACATTATACAGGTGTTCTCCCTAACATGCATTCCTCTAACAGCCAGAGTCACAGTCTGGAAGATGCACAAGTGAAGAAAATCCCCTTTGGCCTGTTGTCATGCACGTGTGTTGTCATGTATGATTTATGGAACGGTAGGGTGCACATTACTGGTGTATGTTTGTGCATAGGACCAGATGAGTCTACTGTATGATTTACTGTAAGAGTTTGCACGTTTTGCTTGTTTTGAGTTTTTTTTTTTTTTACCATGATGCAGTGCAGTCAAATACCCTCAATTAGTTCTTTTTCCTATGCTGCAAGTCCGTGACACTCAATCCCGGCAGGGAAAGCTGTAGATATTCACCTCAAATATTTTGATGAACCACAAGAGAACAAAAACAACTTTAATACTTTGAATTCATTCCCAGCACCTTTGGGACATTCTAAACTTTCCATTTTGTAATTCTCTGAATTGGCATCTGAAAACACATGATAATTATTTAAATGTCTTGTTTTTTTTCTTCTCGACAATCTGGTGTTTTGTTGAAAAACTTTTGAGCAGACTCCAAGCTGCATTTTTTTCTCACGGTGATGTAAGATTATATTTCAGGAAAGCTGATTAAGATCCCACTGATTCCACCCAGTGGGAAAGGAGACACACCTGGTGAAACCTGTACACATTGTGCCATGTGATGAGTAGCTTGTATGGGACAAAGTGCCAAGACGGATTATTATATTACGTAGTCTAGGGTGAGACTTTCAGACAACCTGGCCAGCTTTGAAAAATACCACAGGATGCCAAGGGACTAATAAAAGGTGTTATGACAGATTGAGTCGTGATCATGGAATAGAAGCAGGCTGCACTGTATATGACCCTGTGTGTTTAGAACATGAGGGCAGAAAAATACATGAGATTACTTTTTCCTTAGTTTATATTTTGTTTTTTTCTCTCCTTTTTGCTGAAGTGCGTGTTTGAAGGTCGAAAAAGTATTTCAACACCACTGAACCACAACTAAACACATTATACACTGGCACTGCCTTTGGGGAACTGGACTAAGTGTTGATAAATTTCATTTCAACAGCTAAAGTACGCCAATAACCAATATGCAATGAAATCTGTTGGATGTGTGCTTTCATCTGAGGAGATAGAACAGGAATTTTCTTGGAGCATGTGATCACTAAAGTGCATCTTCTCAGTATTATAGTTTTATTTAGAAAATTATAAATGCCTACAAGGAACTTATCTCACATTCAGAATCAAGCTTAACTCAACATTTAAGAATGTACATAGATATTTTACATGTAACTATTACCCATTTGTAGTAGTGAGTCAGTAGTGAGTCAATAGTGACTCAGGAGTGAGTCAAGACTTAGCATCATCACATTTAGCTTCACTGAATCTATTTTTGACTGAAATTTTTTTCAGGTTTCTTGCTTCTGTTCAAATGACTCATTAAAATAAACTGCCCGGTTTCTGGAGACAATTTGAGTCCTCTGAGGGAAGTCATTATCTTATAATTCTTGTCTTGCTCAGTGTTAAGCCCATTCAGGAAGCAAGTCTGTAGTTTTGCATAAAGTTTTCCAGGCTCACATTCCACCTGAAGAGCCTCGATGTGGGAGGTCTGGTCTTCAGAGAATGCTACCGTGCTGTTGGCAAAAATGTGGCCAGAAAAACAAACTAAAATGATTATCACATTGATGTTATTTATATATTTACAAAATAACTCTTACCATAAGAACATGCTTTTTTACAATATGTATCATGTGTCCATATAATTTCATTCCGTTTATCAAACTCTGCTTCTACAATGGATTTTACTTGCATCAAATATTTTGTTCAGATATTATTTAGTTTTGTAGGATAAATTTGGAAATCTTTGGCCTCCAATCCTTAAGTCAGGCATTAAGGTTTGTAAGTGTCTTAACATTTACCAATAAAATACTGCACTAAAAATGAGCTTTGAACTCAAAGGGCCTTTGATAGAGATTACAAAATGTTTTAGGGGTGTGGGGCATTGGATCAAAGTTACTTACATTAGAGTTTTTATTTGTGTAGCAGCAAAAATTTTATAAAGTTTATTGTATTTTGGAATTTATTTCAATCCAATTGTAGAACATGTCATCTTAAACTGAATCAGCCAATTGTGCCTTTACTTAAGTTACCACTGCACAAAATGACTCATAATAGTTGTAATGACAGCAAAGACATTTAAGAAAAGATTATAGTGTATTTTGTCTAATCAGTTAATTTGACTCAAAGTAGATGTTCCCTTTAAGTGTTCTTGTGAATACAGATGGACACACAGACAAATAACCAACCGTAAGACTGTTAACTGCTATTAGCAGAGGCATAATTAAACAACAACAATAATAATAATGCATATAGATATTTCATATCTACCACAATCCAACCTTAATATGTATGTAATCATAGTATGGTAAATATAAGCGAAGGCAATACCAGTAACAATAGTTCCATTATTTTTCATGACAGTGGGACGGTGAGCCAGCATGCACAATAAACCCCGACACCGAAGCAGCTAAACGGAGTCAAGCCATCATTCATTTTATTGTTCCCACCTGTGCTTTTCCTATGATGACACGTCAAATCATCCTCTGTGAAACAAGCTTGTTATATGACAAACTGCTGCTACTGTGCTTCCAGAGAGGAGAGACAGACCTTGCCATTAGTTTGTGGACCTCCTGCTTGTGCTGTTGGTCCTCAGCTGCTATGGCGTGCTGGGCTTGCTGCTGCATCCCTTGCACAAAGTGCTGCATATGCTGGAAGGCATCGATCTGGAGAGGTACAACAAACGACTGTCAATGGCAGGTAAAGGCTTAGTGTCAGTCAGTAAAAATGTTTTATCTGTGGTGCTTTGTCACTCAAACTGAGGAAGGTGATATGGCATTAGTTTGTAACAGAGCTTATCTGACAACAATGCATCAGAAAACCTTTTTCTAAGACTTGGCCTGTATTTGTACAGTCATCCTCTGACACAGAGGTCATTGTGGAGAGCTCATCTATTGTCAAGATCTTACTGATTCTGCGTAATGCAGGGCTGCACTAAAACACCACAGTTTGGTCGACATAATGTAGACATGTCTGTACTACATGCAGTGTACTCTTACTCTGCAGTGTACTCTTATTAACATGACAAAAGATCTAGACTGTGTCACTTTCATTTACATCTCAATCCAAATGATGACCCCCTGACACCCAGTGTTCACTCAATAGCACTGACATTCTGGCAATTGTAGCAATACACAAGAAACAATGGATTGGTCCTTTCCTGTAAGTACATGTCTGTGTGTTGCATACATGTTTGTGTGTTTAAATTCTGATACAAACATCTGTGCAGCTGGCAATGACAAAAGCAGTGCTTACACTCACACTTACCTCAGTCCCCTAATGAGACCTGCACTCTGGAACATTATTCAACACCTGGTAATAAATGTGGGGGTGTTTATGCAAGTCTGGGGGATGTATGTGCTGTATGGTTGTGTGTGTGTGTACGTGCGTGTAGGTGATTGGGAAGTGGGGCTAACATCTCTGGTGACGTGAACACAAAGTTTAAAAACTGCCAGTAGAATGTTCGGTCATCAGTGCAGAGAGTTGACATGTGTCCATGCTGAGTACACAGGACCACAGTGAGAAGACACTGTTCTAAACAAATGTGAAGCTCACCCTATCCACTGTTACCATGGATACAAAAGATTAATACAAAAATGGATCTAAATGGACCAATGCAATTGATAATAAACTCAACATAAATCACAAAAATTAATGCAACCAAATCCAGGAATCAATATCTGAAACACTGAGGAACACCTGCATATTTTACTAATCACAACACTCTCCAAAATGACATATTTTAAATTCAGTGGAATGAACAAACTCATAACATATATTACTGTTTTGGGATTTTCCCACCACAGTCATCATCCGTATCAGCTGTTTTCAAGTACTTATTAATCACTATCCAAACTCTGTGCCAAATCACATCTCAGCAAACAGTCGAACGTTACTTTATCTTCAGTAACATAAAAGCATACCTGACACATATGATTTTATTTATGGAGAAAAATTACAGGCCTATCTGGAGGGAAAATTGCACAACACCTTGAACCCCTCGGCCAGTTAGCTGCATGCACAATGATTTACTTGTTATAGGAATTTACAAAACAATATAACAGCCAATGTTCACTGAGTAGGGAGCTGGTATAAACTTTGATCTCTGTTTTTGGTCTCTACCAACAGGAAAATATTTGGCTCTTTGCCTGCTAACTGAATCACAATATTGTATTGACACGCTTGTTTGTTGTTTTGTTTTTACAGTGAAAACATCTGCCTGCTGCAGCCTGTTAACAAGAGTCTCGTAAAAATCCTCTGTAGATTAATCACTAGGAGCAATCCCTTCAACATTGTTTTTACATCATCATACATGTGTGTGATACACTGTTCAAAAACTGGGCTTGTCCCTCAAAGTACTTGTGAATAAAAAAAAAGATAAATCATTTATTAAAAATGTGTTTTACATTTGTTATAAGCATGGTCATAGTTATGCAAATAAAATCATTCCCAATCAACTACTATGAAAATACAGAGAGCTG